>NC_133290.1:6739529-7092406 GCF_005239225.2 Populus alba | reverse complement strand
TACCAAAAATATCTTTTAAATTTTATTCATTATTTTAGTCACTTGTGTTCATTCAATTTTTGTGTATAAAAAAGAGAAAAATATAATGTCATTTTCATTTCAATCCCTAGCTTTTGGATTTTTTTTTTTAATTTTCATTCAATTAAGCCTTTAATTTTAGATTTTCTTTTTAATTTCATCCCTATATACATTAATTGAACCCTCTATTTTGGCTTTTTTTGTTTTTACAATTTACTCAGTAGTTTCTAAAATTATGTAATTTTGACCAATTTTACTCTAATTTTCACATTTTCTCTTCAATTTCATTACGAAAACTAGGGAGAGTTCTTCAAGAAGAAAAATTTATCCATGAAGACCAGTCTTCATCACTATCTTCTTCCCCTTCATTCTTAGCATAGACACTAACATTTTCCTTCTCCACTCTTAGTACAGAACCGCCATCTTCATCAACCACTCACAGTAACCTCTTAACAAATTTTTCTTGTCTTTTCATTTTAGTCCCTGCTTTTAGGTGTTTTTAATTCATTTAATTAAGGGTTTTGTTTTTTATTTTTTTTTTTTCAATTCCATCCTTGAGTACATTAATTGAACCATTTAATTTGGTCATTTTTTACAATTTAGTCTTTAGTTTCCAAAATTATATATTTTTGACCAATTGTGCCAAAATTCTCACTTTTTTCTCTTCAATTTCATCCTTGATTGAATTAATTGAACCTTTCTAATTCTTATATTTTCTCTTTAATTTTAACCCTAATTAAATTAATTAAAGCTTTTAATTTGGGTTTCTTCTCCAGTTTGGTCTTTGGTCCTTCAATTCTTTCAATTAAAGCCAAATTAAACTATTTTTCTTAAATTACTTTTCAATTGAGTCTGTAATTGCATTCTATTTTATAATTAAATTCAACACCCCTTTTCACAATCACTCAGGAGGCAAACTCATCGGTCACGACATCACACGCCCTACAATAGTCACAAATGGTGATTGGAGTGGGTTACATGAGCTATCTAAATATGTTGGGGTTCATTTACCTTCGAACAACTTATGTGACACACTCTGATCACCATTAGTGACATTCCTTGATGTCATTTGATTCGTCTTGTCGGAATCTTCTTAATGATACTAATGGTGTCAACACTAGAGCTTTGGTGTGCCTCCAAGATTTTTTTTTTTTTTCACTTTTTTATCTATCATTTCTCTTCACAAATTACAAGGAGGAGAGAGTAAAGAGATAAGAAAAAAAACAAAGAAGAAAAAAAGACCCTGAAGGAACACCAAAGCTCTAATAATGACATCACATGTACCGTTAAAAAGATTCTTAATGAGATGAATTCAACGACATCAAAGAAGGTCACCAACGGTGACTAAAGTGTGCCACATAAGCTGTTCAAAGACAAAAGAGTCCCGACATATTTGGACGGCTCATGTGGCCCACTTTGATCATCATTTATGATATTCCTTAGTTGTTAGATTTATTTTATTGATATTTTTTTAATGGTACTGGTGATATCATAATTGAAGATTCAATATGTCTTTAAGATATTTTTTTTTCTTGTTTTTCTTTCTTTCCTCTCTCTCCCCTCTCTATTGTAAATTATATCCATTTATTTTTAGAATCAAAGAAAATCCCATATGATAGTTACCACTCATAAATTTTATTATTTTTTAAAATATTTTATGCTTTATATTCTTTTTTTAATGTAAAAAAAAAAAAAAAAAAAAACACACTCGGGTACTTGGCAGTAGATGAGCATGCATTTTATTAGTGTAAATCAGATATATAGTTCAGACATCACTGTCTGCCATGAGCCCACAGACACCTTAATGGAGATTTGACTTTTTCACAACTGATATGATATGAGCAGTATTCTTCTGCCTATCCATTTGGTATCGAGAAGCCACTTAGCTTATACAACCGCCAATACGTATCCTTCCTTTGGTCATAGCACAGGAATCTTAATTCCCTCTTACAACTTCAGTTCTGTATTTTGGTTGTGTATGTACTGCGTATGTGGCATACGTGAAGCAGAGCCCATCATTTCCATCAATGGATGTCTCCAGCTTACAATCTCGGTATCTTTCTTTTTGTTTGGTTTCCTTTTACTTTCTCCATGCCTGTCTCTGTCTATTTGCTTTAATGATTTTTGTTTCTGTTGTTTTTGCTTCAGTATAATGGGACTAAATTGTTAAAGATTGTGTAGCCTTGGGGGTTGGGGGTCAAGTTTTCGTATCATATATATGGTTATATGGAGTTGTTGAAAAGAAGTAAAAAAGATACTGGCAAATTCTTGGCCAGAGAATTGAATTTTGATAGATTTCGAGCTAATTTATGTCAAGAAAAGTTTGAAATTTAGCAGAAGGGCGTTCCTTTGTGGACACCCACAAGAACGAAAACAAAAAAATCATATATATCTGTTTTTTTTTTTATTATTCAAAGTTTAATATCTTTGCATAATAAACCACTAATATAAAGCTTACCCTTCCTTTATTCTTTCTCCGTCCAGTGTCCTATTAAGTCCATTACGGAAAGTTAATTTGTTAGCGGTGTCCTGCAAAATTTGATCTTCCTCTGCTGCCTTTGATGCAATAAATCTAGTCAATATGGTCGAAACGTACTGCACGAGTAGTTTGTAAGCTTAAAAAATTTAAATTTCATTACTACATCTATGAAACTCTTTTGTGTGGACATGCAACTTCCCATCAGTTAATGGTCCGAAGGATTTGATGGCTTGATGGACGGCTTGGTGCATGGCTCTTTTGTTCATAAGGTCTTCATTGTTGACCTTTATTGTTTTCTACTTGTCTTTTTGGTTCCAGGTACCTTGATTCTTGCATGAAGCATGAAGTGCTACCCAACTCTGCAGTTTTGTCATGGTTTTATAAGGTCTTTTAATAAACTTGCACTCATTTTCTATTGTTGTTCCTATGAACATTCTTATTTCTTAAAAGTTCTCATATGAGATTTTACTTTGACCTGCCTTTCCCTTTCGATGTTACTTGACACTTTTAGATAATAGTTAAAATCTATGGCTTTCTAGTTTATCAATGAATAATACTAGAAAATAAGCAAATTGTAGATGGCCGTGAAAAGTTTTCAGCGGTTGGATCATTTTGATTTCAGTGTTTGCATCACCTAAGAAGTGCACTCTCCAGCAGTAATAGAAGCCAGTGAAGGTTGGAAAAGAATAGCACTGTGCACTAACTAGATAGTGGGCTACAGACGAAAATGGTGCAGAAATGTTGCCTAAGGACTGCAACTGCAATGATAATTCTTTTGCTATATGGTGATACCAGCTAGACTTTTCTGTATTCTGTATTTATAGGCTCATTAATGTAGTAATCCAATATAACATAACTGCACTCCTCTGCAAGCACTAGCTAAACGTATCGTGTTCTGAAGCTGTTCTCAGAATAATTTAACTTTGTCCTTAAAACTAAAGCAGCTCTGCTTAATTTGTATGTTTTAGAAAGGATTTGCAGGCATGAGTTGAAGATGTTCAATCGAAGAGAATATCATCCATCAGTTTAGCAGAAATATTTTGCTAGTAATAAGACCAGCTCTTAGAGGAAGTAGGTTGATGAAAACTTCTTTATTCACAAGTCTTAGTTCATCTAAACATTCAGAGTTGGTGATTGATGTAGAATATGGTGGTCAAAGGTTAAGGTACAAGGCCTTTATTAACCTTTTAAGGACTTGTATATAACTGAATCTAATGTTGTTTTTCGAAATGCTTGAATAATGTATCTTTTTCTTGTTAAGGAATTAGCAATGAAACTAATCTTCCATCGATCCTGAAATATTATCAATGTAGTCTGCTATAATGCCTGTATGGATGAAATAATATAACTACAGCCATTTGATAGCTTAGTACATGTCGAAAAGGATGGCTCTGTATAACAATCCACTCAATACTATACTTCTTTCAGACCACTTCTCTGGCATTCGTGTACAGACCTTTCGCTGATTGTTAGTTTACAATTAATTTTTGGTGCTTCTACTGATGAGTATCTTAGATCAATCATCTTCTCATAAATGAATGAATGAACTTATGGCTCATGTTGTATGTTCACATTTTAAAGAATAACATTTGTATCCTACTGAGCGATACTAGAATTTTACACCTTAAATTTTTGACTTCTCAAGCCTGTAGATGCATGCTTCAATAATTTTTGTAAACTCATGCTTTTTTAGCACTGAAGGCACCAGACACTTGAATTACAATTTTTCTTTTCATTATATAGGCTGAAATCCAGAAGTCCGAACAGGGGAAGTGCAGCATTAAGTTCTTTCTGAATCAGCTATGTAATGCTGATATTTATCCCCTGATTGATGTGTTCCTGGCAATAGACTCTTCTGATGTTGATGCAGTCGACATACTTCATGAATCACCTTGTAATTTCAATGAAGAATATGTTATGCCTTTGTTGCAGACTATCAATCTGAAACTCCGAGTAGTTGATCTCCATGACATGTCCCCGGAAGAGAACTTTTTGCAGTTAGTATTATCACCTTCCTATGCCTCACTTTTGAATAATTTTTTCTAGGATAATTTGCCTTTCATTTTCTATAATTTCACTTCATTATCTATCATTGAGTTTCATTTAATTTTTAGATTTTTCCCTTCTTGAATTTAAAAAAGGTTGTGGGGGGAAGAAATTTGATGTTGAGGCATGAAGCTCTCATAACTTATTTTAAAATTTTGATATAAAATCACTGTAATTGGAAAATTCCACTCTCCAGTTTATGTTGGCCTTTGAAAAGAATATAACGATGGAAACAAGACCATGGATGTTGGAGAATAATATGAATGCAAGAGGAGAGTGCACTTTGGACCAATTTAATGGGAGAAATTCAGTTTGAATTCTTAAAAGTAGAGGGAAAAAAGCAGCAGATCTCGCTTTCATGTGGAAATTTTCAGTCTATAAGAACAAGGGGAAAGGTTTAAGAATTTGGGCTGGCAGATTTGCCTAGGAATTTGTCATTTTATGTCCTACATTGATAGAATAGATATACCGATAATGGAAACTACACTTGGTGAATAGATATATTGGTGTAATGCTAAACCCTTCTTTCGCCAAGCACGCAAATGTCATGTTAAGTCATATCAGTATTCCCTTAATGTGGAAATGCTAAAGGTCCAGACTTTGGTCGAAATACCCATCTCAGGACCCAGCAACAGTGACGGTACACAACTACTTTTTGAGGGAGGGCAGTTGATAAAAATCTACATTTTAATTTTTATAAAAGGACTTTTTCGAATGATGTAAATATGAGGAGCAAAGCTATAATATCCTAGGGAAAATTTCTTAGGTTAGGGAGGGTCCTAGACACTTTGGGCCCTTACAAGGGATCTCCACTGGCCACCATAATTATGTAATCTGTTTCTTGGTGCATTTGCATTATAATTTAGTTTGTTGTAATGAAGTGCTTCTTGTCCACCATCTTATGCATGGCTAATCAACTAGTTGAGGAGGGTGAAGTTTCATCATCCTTGCGTGTGTGGCTACATTTATTTACGTTTCAACATCCTGTAATTTGGGATCTTTCCAGGGATTTGTGCCATCATGGCCTAGCGTGTCATATTCTAAACATGAGGTCTACTCATATCCAAAAGCTCAACATGGCTGGAACGTTTATGCAACTACACACCTTGAATTTGGATTTTTGCACTTCAATTGGTAGTTTGGATAAAGACTGTTTTTCTTGCATGCCAAGTCTGATGCGTCTCTCAATGTGTGAGACTAGAGTAGCAAATCTCTGGACAACCACCGCTGCTCTATCAAAACTTCCTTCCTTACTAGAACTACGGTTCCAAAATTGCTTATGTTGCAAGGATACTGGACCGTGTCCTGCATTGTTTGGTGACAAAGCAAGAATTGCATTTGAGAAATTTGGTTCAGCACCATTGAATATGTGTCTATCCAGTGAGACATCATCTATCAGCATTAGAGATGCTACATTTCAAGGTTTCCATGCTAAAGAGAATTGCGGGGACTTACTATCTCTCACAGGTTCAGCTTTGATCAAGGAAGGGTCTGGAAAATTTGATAATTTATCGCATATCAGTGAAGTTGAAATGTCAAGCTGCCTTAAGGGAGTAGGTTCAATAGAAATATCATCTGATGTCCCACCCAATTTGAATGGACTATCAAATTTGGAAAACAAGGTAAGAGGATTTGCTGGTTAGGAAGGGAAAATTTTAAATTATTGAGTGCTGTGATGATTTTTTTTTTAGTTTGTCTAACAGGTCTCTTTTTTTTGCGGATTATAGATTACAGACAAAGAGGAGATCCTTGCAAGAGCACATATGTGGGACTTGAAGAGTGGCCGCCCTACCTCATTAAAGAACTATATTTCACATCATCATCCTTCACCCATTTGCTTTGAGAAACATTATAGGGAATACATGGTTGCTTTGTTGCCTCGTTTGGAGGTTTTAGATAATTTTTCCATTACAAAGATGGACAGAGAAATGGGAAGAGCTATTTTTTCAAAATACTATGAGTACTTACCATATAAACAAAAGAACAAACAAAGTGTTGTTACTGTTCTGCAGAAGCGTGAGATGGGAACAATGGGTGCTTCCTGCCCAAATTTCTCGAAGTTCAAGAAATCATGCCATTATGGAAAGAGTCAATGTCACTTCTCAAGGTCTCTTACCGCTGCCAAACTTGGGTCTGCTGCATGGCCTTTGTTGCATCCTTTGCATACCTTTAGCCATATATATAAAGAAGGAAGTAAGAGGCTTCGTGCAAGGCAGTTTGAATACCATCCATCTGATTCTCGTCTGATGGTTTTTGGAACTCTTGATGGTGAAGTTGTTGTAATCAATCATGAAAGTGGGAAGTTAGTTGGTTATGTTCCATCTGCTAACAACATGAACAGCGTTTTGGGTCTCTGTTGGCTCAAGAAGTATCCTTCAAAGGTATGTGTTACCAATAAATTATTTGTAGCATCTTAACTTTTTCGTTATTATTTAGATTGTGAAATCATCTTACATTTTGATTCTCATAAATGTGGCAGTTGCTGATCATCTTTTATGTGTGTTAGCAGCTGCTTGCTGGTTCCGATAATGGTTGCTTGAAGTTGTTTGACATCAGTCATATACCACCAATAGTCAGTGATGTAAATTGCAGTGCTGGTGTGGTCACTTTTGATGACTTTGACCAATTGACTTCTGTTCATGTCAATTCTGGAGATGATCAGTTTTTGGCTAGTGGGTACTCAAAAGATGTTGCTCTATATGACATCTTTAGTGGAAAACGTTTACAACTATTTACTAATATACATCGAGAACCCATTAATGTTGTGAAATTTGCACACCATTCCCCCTTCTTGTTTGCCACTTCCTCATTTGACCATGATGTCAAGCTGTGGGATTTGAGACAGAAACCACAGTGGCCATGCTATACAGCATCAAGCTCAAGTGGAAATGTGATGGTTTGCTTTTCACCAGATGATCGCTATCTGCTTGTATCAGCTGTTGATAATGAGGTATTCCTTGTTAGATTCCGTATATACTCAAGTGATATTGGAGAAACTGCTAGCTAATTCTAATTTTCTGATCACATGAGTGTGTTTGGTTTTTGAACATGAAACACACAGGCTAGAGAGAAAAGTTGGAGCGGAAAATTTCTAGTCTTTCACTTCTGTTTGTTTGTCCACTTGCAGGTTACATAACTGATATATCTAGAGAGAGCTAGGATACCTAATCTGACATGCTACTAACTTGTACTGAGCAACTTTTACAAAATCTAATCTCCTGCAATATATTAGTCTTCATACATATTAGATTTTATATCAGATTAACTCCCAAAATACAAGTTCATACTACTTGCATGCATACAGTACATATCTAAAAATATACTGTAGAGTATTTAGCAAAAGTTTCATTATTCTAACAGAGTGAATACGGATTCCATGGTCCTTGAAAGGGTCTGTTCGAATGAGCATGGGCGGCAATAAAATCTTCCAATTCAACCTGACCATTTGACCCATCTCACTTTAGATTTCACCAATGTATCATCAAATGCAAGATGCTGCTTTAGGTTTCAGGATGTCCTTTTTCTCCCTTTATCCGACAATAATGAACTTCTTGTTTCTGGTGTCAGGTCAAGCAACTTCTGGCAGTAGATGGGAGGCTTCACATGGATTTCAAGATAGCTTCAACAGGAAGTGCTCATAACTATACCCGCTCCTACTACATTAATGGAAGTGACTACATCATTAGTGGAAGTTGCGATGAAAATGTTGTCCGAATCTGTTGTACTCAAACTGGAAGGCGACTTAGGGACGTTTATATGGAGGTATGCCAGTGATGGATTCTTAAATTCCATTTTTGTATCATTCACTTGAGTCCATTACTTCTCTGCACAGCTCTTATTTGTGACAGATGGCAAGGAATTTGACGTGGCTCTTGTTTCTCTGCAGGATGTGGAATCTGGGAATTCTCTGTTTGTTCAGTCCTTAAGGGGTGATCCTTTCAGAGTAAGTTTTTTGCTGAAAAATTATTGCGCCTGCTATTTTCTCATTTTCTTGATCAATAAGATTTTCTTTCAGATTTAGATTTTCGCAAGGATTAAAATATTCATCATTGAAAGAAATGTCAACCACAATTCCAAATTCAAATTTCTTGCGCAATTTTCATTTCTAGTGTACATATATGCAACAGCAATACATTTAATTGCTGAAAAACCCAGAATATTCATGTTTTTCAGGATCTAGGCATTATCTTTGTTTTATGTGGAATCAAGATATCATTGTGAAGCATTTTCTGGTATGAAACATTTATTAGCCGTGTTCCCAAATGCAGCTTTTCCACATGAGTGTGTTAACTGCCTCAAAACGTCCATGTTCTAAGTGGGAAATCATCAAGGTAACTTCTGCAACCACCAGTGCTTGACGTTGTTTGACAGTGTTAAAGCTTTAGAGGTTATCTGCAGTAGCTGAAACTATTGAGATCATTGTGCAGGTCAATTTACTAGCTTCCAGCCATGGCACCGAAGAGCATTCTCATGGTCAAAACATCCGATCCACCTTCCTGGGAGGTTGACGTTGGTATTTAATTACACAGTATAGTTTGCATGTATAGTTATGTATCTACCCCGTGTATGTATTGCAAAGGGGAGCTATGTCACCTTTCTGTGTTTTTTTAGGAGTTGAGAAAGATTACACGACAAAGTAGGGCCTCGTCTAATTGTGCACCAAGTTTTGCCGCCATGTAGGTTGTGCAGAACTGGTTTCATCAGGGCAATGACCCTTCTATAGCTTGAGTGCTTCGGTTCTAAATTTGAGAAATTGTTTCTCCGATTTAAGGAGGTCCATGCTTGAATTCAAAAAAAGAATTGAAGATTGGAATTTTTTCCTATGGCTGTGACAGATAATCAAGAGCCTTGCACCGGTAGTTCGAATTTTTTCCTTTCAGCATTGGAGGCATTTTGTTTCTTTTATTGAGATTTGGTAATGAAGATTGGAAGAGATGGAAATGCTAAAACTCTTATTGATCTTCAAAGAAGTTTTTCCCAAACAATCTTACAGTGAATTGTATCAGTATATATACAGATGAATAGATTCTAATCTAGGAAGGAAGCTAAAACCAAGCCTAATGTCTTTACAATGCATTTACACAGAATATTGTTTGCTGTTGTTACAAGCATCTTTTCAGCCTTGTTCTCAGGTCTTGTGATTCTGCGCATGAGTCTTGGAATCATGTTCCTGATTTGAGGTGATTTCCCTTATATTTGGTTCCCTGGAATAAGAACATGAAGCAAGCAAACCTCCCAACAAGGATGAAAAGCCCGAACTACTGATGTGTAAGGCCAACCAGGCACACAAAATACCAAGTGGGATTGCGCCGGATACACGGTTTCTTTCATGATTTTCAGACATAAGATGCAGTTTCTTTCTATAATTTAGTAATTTTCTCTTCAAGGCAGCCCATGAAGGACATGCTAGCATGTTCTGTCTCTCTTGGGCTCTCCTTTTTTCGAATTTGTTTACAGAATACGAGCCATTACCTCATGGAAGCAGCACAGGATGTGTTTCCCTGACAAGCCACCGGTGAAGAAATAAAACAAGTGCAAGTTGAGAGATGCCACACAGCCAGTAAGTCTCTCTCAGTTCTTACATCTTTGTTCTCTCTTATTCTAAGGTTGAAATCCAAGTCTTTACCAAACCCTAAAAACAGAAAAAAAAAAAAAAAAAAAAAACCTGCAATGCAATTGAGGCGCATTGGAGAAAGCCATTACAGCTTGCAGTGAGCCCATTACAGCTGTTTCAAGTGGGGCATGTATATTATAAAGAAACTGGTGGGAGTGCCCGCGTTGGCGACGCTTTCTTTTGTTTTTGTTTTTTTTTCATTTTGCCATTGCAAAAAACTTTAGCAAATAAGTGGAAGTAAACAAATTGCATCTGACAATTTCTTTATTTATGACCCCTCCATGAAGATGATTATTTTTTAAATATATTTTCATTTGTTATATTACCTTTAAAATAAATATTTATAAGAAAAACAATAATTAAAATTCAAGAAAAAAAAACATTTTTTTAGTCAAAATTATCTTTTTTACATTCATATAATTCTTTCTTGACACTAATGAATTAAGACTAATAACAATAAAAATATTTATAAAAATTCCATTGACTTCAATTCATGGTAAAAATATATTTTTAATAAAAAATTATCTTTCCTCGTTCATATTTTTTTTTAATTAGAATCATTGTTTTTTTAATAAAAAATTATTATAACTGTGAATACAAGATTTGATAAAAATAATAAATAAAAAAATTTATGAATCAATAATTTTTATGACCGTGTATGAGTAAACATAGAATAATAAATTTGAAAAACAAATATATAAAAAATAACAATAGAAATAATAAAATAGAAATTCTATTTTTATTGAATATTAATAAAAAAAATATTTTAAGAAAAATTATGTATTTTATGTTAATATATAATTATTTATAAAGTAATTGTTAATATTATCAAAAAGGATGTAATTGGATAATTATTTTAATAAACTTTCTTTAAAAAATAATATTATTTTAAAATTTTAAAAATAAAATTTTTTTAGTCTTGTCTTTTTTTTTTTAAAAGGACAAATAACACCTTATTTACTTTAAAGTCGAGGCTTGAATTACTAGATCTTAATAACCTAAAATTTTAACTTTTAAACTTGAAAGTACCTCAAAAGGATTTTAGAAGTCTTTATAAATTCATTTCCAAGTTTAAAATATCATTTAATCAATTTAAAAATTGTAAATCAAATCAAATAAAAAAAAATTAAGGATTCTAATGTATTTTTTTATGGCATGTTTGAAAGAAAAAATCATCTTCATTGAATTTTCTTTTTTAAAACCAATTTATTAACACCAGGATTGAACTTTTGTGATCAAAATGCTGTCAGCCAAATATTTTCTCTTTTTTTCAACTTTTTTTTTTGGTAATCAAGGATTAAAATAAAGTTTTTCTTGCTTTTCGATCGATAAAAATAAAAAAGGATTTAGTTTTTTACACTTCGCATAGAGAGCATGTAAAATGGAAAAAAAATCTTAACCTATAAAACTACTTAGAAGAATAAAATTACAAAAGAATAAATTTCAATAACCGAAATGAAAAAAATAAATCATTAATATACAATGCCATTCATACTAGAATTTAATCAACATCTATAGTTGAAAACATGTTTTTTAAAAAATTAATTTTTTAAATTATTTTAATATGTCAATGTTAAAAATAATAATAAAATATTATTTTAATATATTAAAAAAAAAAACACCATAAAAATACCCATAAAAAGTGCTTCCACGAAAGCACTGAACAAAAGCCTCACTTAGAAAAGGAAAAATAAATAAATAGTATTGCTTATTTAAACTATAGTTCACACAGGTAGATGTTTTGAATTGATGTAATTTGGTTGAGCATGTGGCTACACGAGCAATTCTTGGCAGGAGGAGATCACAACTCCACCAGCCTCAGCTTTTCGTACATGCTAATTCTGCGAAGAGCAAGAGGAGAATTAATTAACACATATAGGGTCTGGCCTAGTGGTTTAAAGGATTTATTCTCTTCCTTCACATCAGGATTCAAGCTTCACTTATATACATCTGTTATTCTTGCGATGCCTTATATGTTTATTGGGCTTGCAAGATGTTCAGTGAGCCCGGGAATTAATTGTGGTGCGCGCAAGCTGGCCTGGACATCCCGGGTTATAAAAGAAAAAAAGAAAAAAAAAGAAGGAGAATTAATTAAACCCGCAGTAGGTCCGAACCTATCTGGTGTGGATGTACATGTTCTTGAATTTATTAACACCTAGCGAGGAAGCTGCTAGTGGCACAAAAAAAAAGAAGAAAGAAAAGAAACCTGCTAGTGCTGGGCTACACAAGTCGAGACAATTCCATATCGATGCCCCGCCCCCAAAAAAAACCTCTTCACAGTGTGTAATTAGTGAATAATCTCTTGCAAATCCCACGTAGGGCTTACCTTATAGTCTCCTTCGGCCACTATAAATACCCTTGTAAACCCCCTCAAGGCCGTCACCTCCCAAGCAGCGTCCTCTAGCTAGCCCTGCAAATCAAGCCTTGCTGATATAAAAAAATGAAGCTCTCTTTTGCAGCACTGCTGCTACTTTCAGTGGTCCTCCTGTCCTCTTTCCTTCGGCTCACCATGGCTGTGCCCAACCACGTCGCGTCACCTCCACCTCCCTCCCCGGCAATTCCAAGTAATCAGAACCATTCACCTAGCTGCTATACACACACGTATATTATATATATAGTATTGGGTTTGTTTTATTTATTATTACAGACTAATTGTAGACTTGTTGGCTTGGAAAACGTGACAGGTTTCTGTGATCCAAAGTGCAAGGCTAGGTGTGCCAAGGCGGGACAATACCGACGCTGCTATGACTACTGTATAATCTGCTGCAAAGATTGCAAGTGTGTGCCTTCAGGGACTTATGGAAACAAGTCAGAATGTCCATGCTACAGAGACAAGTTGAACTCAAAGGGAACCTCCAAATGCCCTTAGAAATCCATTATCTCAACCTTTATTTTCCCTTTTCACTCAAAAAACTTGTACTTGGACATTTCCAAAAACTGAATCTATGTTTTCATGACTGTTTGTAGCGTTGTAATAAGAAGATGGAGAGCCATAATGTTGAATAAATAGCGTAGTCGTTTCTGGTCTTTCTTGTCTCGTTGACTGTTGTGCACGAGCTGAGTTCTTAAAAAATGTGATTCTCCGGTTTCGAGTTTACTCTACTCTTATTTGAGCTCGGCATCTTGGACTCTTAGTTATTATATACTTTCTCATTCTGATAACAGCACTGACTTGTTCAGTTCTGATAAAGTAAATATTTAGTCTCGGTTTTTGTGGAAGGGAAGGTGCCATGCACATTGATTAATTAATATGATATTTAATCTTTTCCCACTGACAATAGAATTTATAAACACATATATGGATCATCAAACATATATATATATATATATTCCCTTGAAAAGGACAATTAATATAATTAACTCCAGGCAATCTGTTAAATAATGTTAATGATAATCACTCTTTGAAACTTTTCAAGTAATGGCCAACAATATTGTGGAGCTAGCGCGCATTGCATCAATCGAATTATCTGTTGAGGACGATGGAGTCATCAAGATGCTATAGGGCTTCCTTGCAGCATCCTTTTAGTGAGCTTAGCTGAGACAAGGGCGAGTATCGTTGCGGATGGCACAAAGATGACATCAGGGATGGCTTTGATAAACCCTAACTGGGGCACATTCTCTCCTGCTCTTTTAGCAGCCATGGCTGCTGGAGGTGTTGCTAGCCCAATGATAAATGTAGAGTCATCTAACTTGCCAGTGTTTAATTTTTCCTTCATGAAATTGATGAACATTTCCTTCTTTTCCAACTCTGGAGCTGCTCTCCAATCATTGTACCCAGCCTGTAGGACAATTTATAATGTTGTATATTAATTTATAGAATTTGGAAGCTAATGAGAATATATGTGAATTAATGTGCAGGGAGATCATCCTTTAGGGTTGAACTAACCTCTACATCCTTCCTTGAGGGCACATCATAATGTTTACCAGGTAATGACGAGTTGAATGCGCTGCGTAAAAGTTGTTTAAGAGGGTAATAATCAGTCTGTTAATTAAAAGGAATATATATATATATATAAGTTATAAACATGCATGGTTTATCAAAAATAAATTAATTAATCTTTATAATATCATCAATTAAATAATAATAATTTGACTAGTGTTGAATATATTTAATTTAGTATTATTTTGTTTCAAAAAACAAAATCTTTTCTGATCAATATTTCCATCCTATACCTTTTTTTTTTCTTTTTTCTATTTAATAAAATAAGAATAAAAATAAAAAGGAATTGAAAGGGAACATGAAATAAATGAAAAGGATATTTAAGTTATAAATGAAAAAATATGCGGAATAAATACATAAGGACTAATTAATTAGTTTTTCCAAACTATAGGGGTTATAATTAACTCTAATCTCATTTTACACCAGATTGATTAATCAAACATCACTTCAAAGAAGGAACAACAGATACCCCTTCAACCTTAATAGCAATTACCAAGCAGGATAGTCCATCCTCTAAGAAAAAATAAATAAATCGAACCATCACAAGTCTTTCTTGCAGTGATATTAGATAATGTTTGAAAGTGTTGTAGTGATTGTTTTTTAAAATATTTTTTGATTGAAAATACATTAAAATAATATTTTTTTATTTTTAAAAATTATTTTTAGCATCAGCACATCAAAATAATCTAAAAATATTAAAAAAATATTAATTTAAAACAAAAAATTAAAAATATTTTTAAAATACAAAAACAAATAAGTCCTCATACTCCTATACGCATCATGATAATAGAAATGCAAAAAGAAAAA
Source organism: Populus alba (assembly GCF_005239225.2). NCBI lineage: Eukaryota > Viridiplantae > Streptophyta > Magnoliopsida > Malpighiales > Salicaceae > Populus > Populus alba. The sequence goes on along the minus strand of NC_133290.1, from coordinate 7,077,502 downwards.
ACCTAGGACAGACACGTGCATTAGAACTTTCATTCTATATTTTTTTTCCTTACATGTATTCTTATAAAATTTTATGAAAAAAAAGAAAAAAAAAAAAAAAGAAGAGGTAATTGTAATCTTACTTGAAGATTTCAAGAACAGCAACATGGAATTCATCGAACGTCTTGATATTTTTGTCCACAAATTGCTTATAGAGTGATCCAATCACATAACTCGGCATCTGTGTTGAAGGCATGGGCAGCCCTACCAGCAAACAGTCGGCTCATAATTATTCACAATCTTAAACACAATCACATAAACGCTTGTTCATACTTTCACTTAGATTTGAGAAACGAAAAGGAAGAAGTATAAAACTAGGTTGGAATCGAAGGAAAATTGAAGAAAGGGGGGTAGAAGGAAAGCATCAGCAAAATTACACAATATTAGATCACACCATGGCTAACCTTTTCCCATGAAACTCATGATCATCCCCATTTTGCAAACTTGAACACGAGTAGATCCAACGATGGAGAGGTTATTATACAATGGAATAGGAGGATAAAGATGAAAAGAAAGGGAATATTTTGTTGAGTTTGGAGGTCGATGCAAGGAAAGAATACATGATCTGATCTAACAACTATTTTCTTAATATGAAATCTGATTCCTGGCTTGGAAGAGTTGTTGGCTTCAAGGAGGAGCCAGTAGAGATGGTGTGATTGCCTACAAAACTCCTGAATGCCCTACTTTTACATTCTGAAGCTCTTTACACTTAATTTCTTTCCTCAAATAAAGTAAATTCCCCTTTCACTTCCCTCCTTTCAATTTCAATACCCAATGGTGCAGCTACAGAAAATTACTGCTCGTTCTCCAGCATGCCCCAAAAAACAAAACAGAAAAACCCCGTGCCTTTCATTTTATTTTACTATGAAAGCAACCCAGTCAAGCCATCAACCTTTCATTTTATTTTAGTATGCCCTTCTTAACAAAGAGTCTCGATGCCAAGGAGATGAGAGCCTCGTGCAGATTGAATTAAAACAACTCTCTAATTACCATCACTGCTTGCCTAAAAAGACTTCTGAGAATTTGAATGTGTAATGGCTAGTGAACCCTTTTTTAATGAATAAAAACTAATGTATTATGGAAGTATAACGAATCACAACAAAACAATAGAATTCAAGCTTAGAAATAGTGCACAAAGTGGCAGTAGATGGTGCGAGATTTACAGAATAAGAACTATGTACTTGATTTTGCAGTATAAAGGGGAGAATAGAGAGAAGACACGTCAGAATAAGCAGCATGTACAATTCTAATCACAGTAGGTGCCAACTTTTCTTTTGGGAAGCCTTATTTTCTCCTCCCCCGCTTTCTCTTGTTATTGGAAACATTGAGCCTGGATTTAGGAAGTGATTTCCCACCAAAACGCACACGAGTCACTAGCATCTCTTCTGGCAGCTCAGGTTCTGAAGCTTGGATTGTTTGCTTTTCCATCACTCCCCAAGGCTTCTCTGTTACACCACCATTGGATTTTTTCGAGTTTCCTTTCTCCTCTTTCACTGCAGCATTATGTATCAGAATTCCTTTCTCAGCCTGAAGATATGACAAATAAACAGCTTCATAAGACTTAACAATTGATAGCAAGTGGCCTCTCCATGACTTAAAACTGTAGTTTCAAGCAATGATGAGGGAAAATGAGGTAAATTATAAATCGTGGAAGAAACACATACATTTCCACATGAAGCCCCAACATGCGGGAGGCCTGTACTACCAATCATATCAGATTGAGAGGTGGCCTCTCTATGACTTGAAACTGCAGTTTCAGGCATAACATTTCCCATGTTAGATACAGTATGTGGCAATCTAGAAGGCATACTATCTCCCCTTTTGGCAACTGAAGCTGGATTGCAATCAGAACTGGTCAAAGCATCAGACGGTGCAAGTAAGCTCAATGCATTGACAGAAGAGAATTTCACAGGATTTTCACTAGCAACTTTGTCTACCCGGGCCTTCAACTTATGTACTTGCGATTTTAGCACCTCTATTTGTCTAAGAATATGTTCACTGATGTTATCACTAGACTGAAGAGACGCCAATCCATCTTGAAATCCAAACTCATCATTGCCATTAATTGTCTTAGCTGAAAAATCACCACCTATAAAAGAACATTAAGAACCCAATAACCTTGCAGAATTTTCAACCACAACAATAATCAGGAAACATATAATAGTCTTATGTTTTTGAACAATCACGTCTTGAACATATTAGTGAGTGAGTGCAGATGAATCACCTATAACATTTCAAATTACTGCTCTCATTAACCTGAATAATTGCAATGTTCCTAGTCAACATGGAATTAGATAAGTACTTTGACATTCTCTTAAGAAAAAACAAATGAAATGATGCAGAGGAGAGAAGCATCAAATCAACAACCAAAACTATTGACAGACAGCATGCATGGGGCTACTTTCAAACAAGACATCTTTGATACACACACAAGTCCTGACATGCCCCCCTCTAAAGAGATTAGAATAAGAGTACTTCACTGATCAAAAAGCTCAAAATATAGAAGCAAATAAAGTCAGTTAGGCATACTACAATGTTTTTATTTTAGCCCATATTCTAAAGCTTATATGGTAAGGCAAGCAATTGGGAAGTTCCACATAAAATATCTATAGGAGTATGCACGGATTTCATAGATCTTGGCGAGGAAATCATTCATTCTCCAAAAAGTAATAGTCAATAATATTTCTCCTTACCAGGGTTAAGGTAACCATCATCGATAGAAGCACCATCAATAGCAGACTTCCTATTTTCTGCTCAATACAGAATCAAAAGAAAAGGAAGTTGAGGCTTATTGTTTTACATTTACAGCAAAATATCTGTAAGAATAGGAGTATAAACAACACAGAAGGCAAGGATTGGCAACTTTAATACCATAATATGAGAAGAGGTTGTGTTGTCGCATATATGATGCTACATCCGCAGTCTCTTCAAATCTCTTTCTTTTCTTTCTCTTCATTGCTTTTTTTCTTTCCATACAAGTAGAAAAGGGCAGTGTTTTCACAGGAAAACCTTCTGCCATAAATGTTTCATGGTCAAATAGTTTTCTCTGTTCATGTTCTGCAATTTCTCTGTCATACTTAAGCGCTTGGGACTGAAATTCCTTAATTTGCAATTCTACCCACTTACATCTCCACATAAGAGGACGTATAAATCTCCTCCACTGATCTGTCAATCTTTTCCTCCTGGAAAATTGAAAATAGCCACCAAGGTTGCATGGGAAACAATATTTGAAAGCTAAATCAAGCAAACAACATATGAACATAGTAAAATTGAGGAAAACATCGTAAGATTTTTTTCTTGTCTTACATATACTAAACAAAAAGGAAAACATGCAAGACTCAGGAGGACTTGGCTTTGACAAATGCAGCTAGTAAATATATACTAAAATGAAGGAACCTCATCAGTCTCATTGAAGCAAGATAAAAATTGTTACAGCAAGGATTTAGGCCATACAATGATTTGATTATGGATACGTCTGTCAATGCTCATACATCAGGAATACATTGGAAATGAGAACATAAATCTTTACTTTAATAGAGAAGCAAGATAAAAAAAATAAAAATTTATAGCAAGGATTTAGGCCATACAATGATTTGATTATGGATATGTTCGCCCTTGCTTATTCATCAGGAGTAAATTGGAAATGAGAACAGAAATTTTTACTTTAACAGAGGGCAAGCCTTACAACCCTTCAACAACCTTTCAAAGAATGAGAGGTCAGGTATCAGCAATGTAATAATAACATTGGTGCTCCTATGAAACTGTAGATGCGAGTTTAGGAAAACACAGCTGTAAGTTACTATTACTATGATTTCAACTGCAATGTCAAAGAGAGGCCTATTACCTGCCTTTCAGCAAACAAGATAATAAAATCCATACACTGGAGGGGTTGCTACGTGGATCTTAATTTTTATTCTTATTTTTCACAATCCTAACCCAAATTTATGTTTTAAGGCCATTCATACTGCAAAATACAGGTTAACATAACAGATGGCAAAGCTAATCCATGACAACAATGGTGACAACCATGGAGATTTGCACAAGTTTCCCCCCTACTAAATTTCAACTATGTAATTTCACTGAGAAAGGAAAGTCCATAATTGATGATAGTCCATAATTATTATTTCATGATGCAATACCTAAGAGGTAGTATTAGATTAAATGATTTACTATGTTGCTGAACGTACAGTTGAGCACTAAATTATGCGTGCACAAAATAAATCAATCAAACTAACAAATACCTCATTTGAAATGCTCCACCATATCCATCAAATATAGAGATCGATCCCCCTCCAACAAATAACTGTGACTCAACTTCAGTATCAGAAGAAACACTCTTAGTCTCGGATTCCAAGTCCCCAAAAGAACTCATGCTCTCAGTCGAATCCTCATATCTAGCTACAATTTGCTTATTGTCACTGCCATTGGTACAGTCAATTATATTAACCTCCACGTCCGCACTTCCACCAGCTGCCTTATCTTGATCATCATGAAAGCTTTTGTCCTGACAATTACTTGCACATTGCAAGACCTTATTATCTTCAGGATCTTGCCGCACAGTTATATTCTCTTTACTATCTGAAACTTCCACGGCAACAATCTGTTTGCTTTTTATCTCCAAGTCAGGACCCATGTTGATTTAACTCAATGGCTGCAACAGAGTAATAATCTCTTATTCAGCTGTTCAATTATCGTCACCCCGTTATTCAAAACATGTAAAATATCCTTGAGAACAAAAATCATTTTTTTTATGATTTTCGATTTCCAAATTAACAGAAACAGATTCTAATAATAACAATAATATCTAAGAAAATAAAAATATAATAAAATAAGAATGAAAAGAACGCAACTTTAGCAACCAAACAGGGACTTCACTATGGGGATTCACTGAAATTATGGGAATTCACTGAAATTACACAAAATTTTACATATCTAATACAGATAATACCAAGAAAGAAAAAAATAGTGAAAACTGAAGCTATTGAACCTAGAATTGGAATTGAATAAAACCCTAAACCCTAACAATTAGATTAGAGAATAAATCAGGCAATTAGTTACCTGAGAAAGGGCTTTTGGGGCTCAGATTATGGCGAGTAAAGATTTGCCGCTGGCGTAGGTTTGATCAGGCGGTGAGTAAGTGAGAAAGGGAGAAGTATTTTTTTATTTTTTTTAATATTTTTATAATTGGAAGAGACCAAAAGGTGACCTGCAGCTGAGAGAAAATAAGGAAGCACAGGAAGACCTCGTATAAATGTTACAGCTTATACGAGAATCATACAAGTGGGCTCCACTTAGATTTATATTGTATTTAAGAAGAAAAAAATCGTAAGAATATGATACAAAATACAGACAAGTACGGGTTAATAGCACGTTTTGGCCGTCTTTATATAAAGCTTTTTTTTATGAATTCTATTTTTTTTCATTGCATGTTTTGTTATTGTTTTTATATTTTTTGTTTAATTTTCTTAAATAATGTGACATGTGTTAAGAAAATACATATACATTGATTAATAAAATTTTATTTTAAAAATTTTCTAGACGAATTTTGAAGGAAATAATAGTTCTTTCTTATTCATGCATTTTTTTTTTATATTTAACTAAAACATTTTTTTATTAGTAGCTTTTTTTTAATAAAAAGGATAGGAAGTTAAAATAGTTTTTTATAAAAAAAAATCAATAATTTTAAACAAGTAAGTAAGAATGTATCTCTTCAGTATAAATTTCATTTCTTTATTCATGCATTTCTTCTTCTTTTTTTTTTTTCAATGTAACCATTATTTTTAAAACAGAGCATTTTTTTTAATAAAAAAGCCTTATCATGATATAAAAATTAAATTTAAATAAAAAAAAAATTAAATTCATTTCTTGATATTTTATATGCAATTGAAGAAAAAACTAATTAAGCAAACAAATTATGTACAAATTATAATAAAAAAATGAAAAGAATTATTAAATATTTTTTATCATATTTTAAAAAAATTGCATATTAGATTCATTTATAATAATTAAGAAAAATGATTGATAATATTTTTAGGAAAAGATATGATTTTATTTGAAAACTATGGAAAAATTAAATAATATTTTAGTGAATAATATTTTAAATTTGACTTTAATTAATTTTTTTATATTAAGTTTTATCCAAAATCTAAGGAAACAACAAACAAAAGATGTAATCCCAATGTAAATATAGGACTGAAAATAATAAAAGTTCAACGAGTAATGAAAACCCAAGAAGAAAAGGAATGGATAAATAATAATGATGATAATAAGTGTCATGCATAATGGATGGGATAACCTCTATAGATAAATAAAGAAGCATTGTTAAGGTTAAAAATCAAAATTTTGAATTTCTAGCTTAAAATTCATTCTGTCAACAAAATCAGTAATGAGTTTTTATGGGTAAAAAAACAAGAAAAATGAAGGAATGATTCGAAGACATTAGAGTGGTGACATTAGAGTGATAATAAATGGTAAGCTATAAGAAAATATAGCATAAAGAAAGGGCAAGAGTGATGGTACAAATATTGGTTAAAAGAAAAACAATTGATAATATTACCGTGAAACGGTAATAAACCTAATAAGAAAATATAAAATATAAAATAATTATATTGTTTAAAAGATGAAATAGCCTTGGAAGTTTAGAGAAATAATTGATACGATTTATGTAAGGATTAAACAAGAAAATTTGGATATTTGCGTAAAATCATATACTAACTAGTTTTACGATATCAAGCATAATTCTTGATCTAATGTTAAATCAAGCTAAAATTTATGAGTAAACTCTTGATATATTTTTCTACTTTGGATTCAAATTTTAGAGTAGTCAGAATTTGGTATGGCTGTATAAGAGTGGAGGTAGTCAAGCATAATAAAAAAAAAATATATCATGTAGACTTACTAATGATAATTTCATAAATAAGTGGAAAATGGAAAAAATTAAGTTCTTACTCTCTTTATAACTAATGGGTCTGCTAGGACAAAAGAAAGAAAGAAAGAAAAAATGAGAGGAAGAGAAAGTTTCAGTGAGGAAAGAAAATTTAAGGGAAAAAACATGGAAGTACGAAGTGAATGAGTGAATCTAACAAAAAATTCTCAAAGAAACAAAGAAAATAAGAGAGAGCAAAAGAGTTAGGAATTTAAAATGAGGTTTTAGGGAGAGACAGTGAAGAATCTAAGGAGAAAGAAGATGAATAATAAACTAGTTAATGATGTGACACTTGATTTGGGTTTAAAATATCTAGGTAAGTTGTTTTTATTCAAGAATTTTATGTTTAATTATGTTTTTGTAGTAGAGCATAGAAATTCATAAATTATGAGGAAACTAGGGTTTATGTAATTGTTGAAATTGTGTAAAGTTGATGTGTTTTTTTATAATAAATGATGGTGGTGGGGGGTTTAGATGGTGTTATTGAAGAAAAATAAAATTATAGAGATGGAGAAATTTTTTAAAATAGCCGGCCAAAAATAAGTAAAAAGAGAAGAATTATGGAATGTTGAAATTTTGTGTGTATTTATCATATGATGGGTGTGTTGATAATGATTAGAATTGGATTAAATAAATTATTAAATCTCTTTTGATTTTTTTACTAATATATTATGAATTTAAATATATGTACAAATGTTGAAGGATTGTATTAAAGAAGTTAAGATTTATAAATTGAGTTGGATAAATATTTTTAAGGAGAAATTTATGAACAATCAAAGATTGAAACTTGGTGAAATAAATGATTTATGATTATATAATTAGTTTAATTGATAAAGAGTTTTGTTTTATATGAATGTGTTTAGCCATAACAATTCCTTGTAAATCGATTTTATTGGTTATTTTGCCCTATGTTATTTTTTATTTCTTTAATAAACCTCACATATAATTATCTTTGAAATGAAATGATTAATAATAACTATAATGCGAACAACATCATCTTAAAAGTTGATTGGGACATGATTAAAAATTTTGTTCACATTATATGATTTATGCATTTTTATATATAAAAATTTTATTGAGAAATGATTTTTTTTAAAAAAAAATAACTCACAAATATTTTAACGGAAAATATAATAATAGTGCTGGTAGGAGAAGGCATCTTAATTTTATAATATAAGTACATGAGATCCAATGTTTTGTCGTGTTTTACTTTCTCTCAAACTTTTTCAAGAGTTGTCAATTATGGATATTACAAAATATAAGTAATTAAAATTAAAAAATGATTTTAGATTAAAATGTATCATATTTATTACTTTTATATTTTTTAATCATAAAATCAATATAACTTTAGATATTTTTTTTCTTAAATTAACAAAAAAAATCATTTATACCCGACTCTTTATTTAATTCAAGTTTAAAATTAAACTATGTAAAAATTGTTTTTACATGATTTAATCGGAAAATTCAAAAATAATTTTAGCAGTTGTTAAACAAAATATAAGAATAAAACTGAAAAAAAATAAAACAAAAGAAAATAGTAAAAAAAAATGGTTGAATTGAAAAACAAATATAAAGAGGTTAGTAAGTTAAAAATTTAAAGTATCAAGTTGGTGATATATGTAATGACATATTTAATAATTTAATAAATAAAAAATAATAAATAAAAAAACTTGAGATAACCTAAGTTATTTTTAAAATTAGTAAAAAAAATCCATATAAAAGAAAAATAAAATAGAGCTCAATCCCCAAACAAATCAAATATTGAGGTATAAAATACAAAAAACATAAATTTAAAATAATTAATAATTTTTTGTCTCATGCTATGCCACGAGTTGGATATTTTTTACCTAACTTTTAAAAAATGGAAAAGGTGACATACTAAACAATATATTTTTAAAACAATATTGAGAAATTAATTTAATTTAATTTTAAAAAAATACTCTTTAAAAAGAAGCCAAATATAATAAAGAAAGAAAAATAAAAATAGTCAAGATTACCCGAGTAAGAAAAATAAAAATAAAAATATTTAAGATAACCTAAGTAATTTTTAAAATTAGTGAAACCCTATATAAAGCAAAAAAAAAATAATTATGGAGCTCAATATCTAATTGAATCAAATGTTAAAGGATGAAATAAAAAAACATGAGTTTAAATAAATAAATAAATAAATAAACCCATACAAATATCTTAAACCTATGTTAATCTCATAAAATCATAACCCGTTAAATCCTAAACTCTAATCAAGAAGCTCAATTTAATGTTGAAGGATAAAATTAAAAAAATATATCAATTAAAAAAACTTGCCAAGATAAAAAATAGTACTGAAAAAATAAGGATTGAATCTTATATATAAATATAATGAAAGATGATGAAATCATAAAAAAAATCAATCTATAAAACTATCCTAAATAAAATAAATAGCAATCAATAAAATAAAGATCAAATCTAAATTCTAAATTAAAATCAAAATTGATAGATTTTTTTTTCAATTCAATGAATTAATTCAAATAAAAAAAAAGTAATTAAAAAAGCATAGATCAAATCTTTAGAAAAAACAAATTAAAAGATTGATATGAAATGTTGACTAGGCATGAAAACCAGAGATAAAAGAGAAATAGAAGAAGGCATAAAAAAAGGTCAATCATCACCATAACAAAAAGAATTCTAGTAAACCTTGCAGTGATGAATCAAAAAACACTAAGAAAGCCTCTTTCTTTTTTTCTAAGCCACCACACATGCTGCTCTATGATAACAGAGTGACTTATTTATTGACACATTTCACAAATACAACAACAACCTTTATATATATATATATATATATATATATATATATATACCCTATAACCAAATGAATATTGCAAAGCAAACATCAATTTGAAATAACTAACATGTCCATAAAACCAAACCTAAGAATTTTTGGTTGCATGGGTAGTAAATTTCAAAAAAAAAAAAAAACCCTAGATCAAAATTAATTATTATTGTTTTTTATTATTTTTTGCTTTTGAGATAACCAAGTAAGTTAACTAGTAAAAAATTTATGAAAAGACAGTTACCCATGAACAAATTTAGAATGATAAATAAATTTGTAAAAAGACTATTTCATCCTAATTTCACAAGAAAAACTTCAACTTGACCATAAGCAGCATCGCGGGGATATGAGGAAACCCTAAACAAAAATGTACATGATCTTGATTCTATTAATTGAGGACTCAACCTTCATGCGGATAAAAGACAAGCGAAGCACATCTAGCTTCATTGGACTCCTTAACCTCATGGCAATTGGCAATTTGAACTGCAATAATGTCACTTCTAAATACTTGGAAAATTCACTGTCAAATATTGTGTGTTCTAAAATCTAGATAGAAAATTGTGGAAAGGGGGGCCCATTTATATGGGAAGAATTTTTTATGCAAAACAATTTGGTACTTCGACAACAATTACATAAAACATAACTTGCATAGACAGCAGGCATGAATTTAGCATGACATCACTAAAATAACCACAGTTATTAAACTTGTATGGTCTGATGGGTTAATCTAAAATTTGATAGTTGAACTGGTTTGGGTTTATTAAAAGGCCAGCTAGTATAATAACCTGGCAAAATTTGATGGACCTGATGGGTCGATTCATGACTTGGATAAACCCGAACGAGACTTTTTTTTTAATGTGTTTTTTCTTCTATACCCCTATTTTTTTTATATTTTTTTAGTTGGTTATTAATACTTTTTAAAATTCACTATATAAATATTAAAAATATATTTTATTTTTTCAATATGAAATTTGAAACCTTTTAATATATATATTATATGTTCCCCACAATTATTAAACCCGGACCGGCTCGACAAGTCAACCCAATGGATGGACCGATCCGGGTTTGTTAAAAGACTAGCTGATGCAATAACCCGCAAAACCCGATCAACCCGGCAGGTCAACCCATGACCTGGGTGAACATGGATGAGACCTTTTTTTTTTCAAATGTGGTTTTTCTCCTATACTCTTATTTTTTATATTTTTTTAGTTGGTTGTTAACACTTTTTAAAATTCACTATATAAATATTAAAAAAATATTTTATTTTTTCAATGTGAAATTTGAAACCCTTTAGTATATATACTATATGTTCCCCACAATTATTAAACTCGGACCGGCTCGGTAAGTCAACCTGGTGGATGGACCGGTTCGGGTTCGTTAAAAGACTGGCCGGTGCAATAACCTGCAAAACCCGATCAACCCGGCAGGTCAACCCATGACTCGGGCGAACACAAACGAGACCCCTTTTTGTTTTTCCAAATGTGGTTTTTCTCCTATACCTCTTTTTTTATATTTTTTTTTAGTTGGTTATTAACACTTTTTAAAGTTCGCTATATAAATATTAAAAAATATTTTATTTTTTCAACGTAGAATTTGAAGCCCTTTAATATATATATTATATGTTTCCAAGAAAAAAAAAGTTATTTTTTCAATGTGGGATTTGAAGCCCTTTCATATATATACTATATGTTTACAAGAAAAAAGCTATGCTTTTTCAATGTGAGATTTGAAACACTTTAATATATATACTCTGTGTTCCCAAGAAAAAAAGTTATTTTTTCAATGTGGGATTTAAAACCCTTTCGTATATATATTTTATGTTCACAAGAAAAAAAGTTATGTTTTTTCAATGTGAGATAAAAAAATCTTTTTAGTTTAAATACTTTAACTTAAAAAGATAACATAGTTTCTTTTCAATGTGAGATTTGAAGCCTTTTAATATATATACTCTATGTTTTCAAGAAAAAAAGTTATTTTTTTCAATTTGAAATTTGAACTTTGAAGCCCTTTCGTATATATGTTATATGTTCACAAGAAAAAAAAATTATGTTTTTTTAATATAGGATTTGAAACCCTTTAGAATATATACTTTATATTTCTAAAAAAAAGTTATTTTTTCAATATAGGATTTGAAGTCTTTTTGTATATATGCTCTATGTTTCCCAAGAAAAAAATTATGTTTTTTAATGTGGGATAAAAAAATCTTTTGGTTTAAATACTTCAAGTTAAAAGGATAACATAATATCTTTTTAGTATGGAATTTGAAACCCTTTAATTTTATATACTCTATAATCACAATAAAAAAGTTATTTTTTCAATGTGAGATTTAAAACCTTTTGGTAAATATACTTTATGCTCACAGTTTAAATACTTCAACCTAAAAAAATAACATAATATCTTTTCAATGTGGAATAAAAACCATTTTAAAATATTATTTTTAACTTCATTATTTATAACATGAATAGCCTATATTCACATGGATTTTTTTTTTCATATGAAATATTAAAACTTTAAATATATTTTTTAATTTTTCTGGATTGATTCGAGTTGACCCGTAAAACTCGGGATCCGGCTCATTGACTGGGTCAACTTCAAATCAGGGTTGATAACTATGGAAATAACAAGGATCACCATCCATCATCGCATTGCTCGGGCTCTCTGCAAAGACAATTCACAGGTATATTTTCTTTCCACATTCACATGTAAAAAGTTTCTCACGAGAGGCCTGAATCATGCCCTCCCATAAATCAATTCTCTACAAATCATTTAAAAAATCCAAACCGCAAAACCTTCATATGCATTATTTGCAACATCAAATGTACACATTATGTATAGAACTTGAATCAAAACCTTGGATCGCATTGACGGGTTGTCCGTCTCATGTCAAGCCCTTCCAACATTACCATGCCGTTGGGTTCTGAAGTGGCTAAGAAGGGACTGCGCCTGCAAGCAACCAAAAACTCGTTATCATAATCTTCCAGAAAAGAGATGAATGTAGAAAAACATCTTCAACTTTGTACCTTTTCCTTAGCCCTTGGAGTGCCAGATTGAGACAGTGCCACTAATGGCGGGACAGCACCTTCTTGGAGCACCATGTGGCAAAACCTACTACTATTCGTGCAAAGCTGCAAGAGAGCAGCGGCTGCATTTTCCTTCCCTCTTGTAGAACCCAGCTCAACGACCTCAACCAGAACAGGGATCCCACTCTCCTGACCAATGGCATTCCTTCCCTCAGGAATTGTTGCAAGATTTGCCAAAACAGCAACTGCCTTATCAACCATCCCAGCTGCCGGGTCCATCAAGTCCACAAGATGTTTAACAGCACCAGCTTCTACAATTCGGGTCTTGTTTTCATGAAATATTGACAAATTAAACAAAGCTGTGGCTGCATCCTTCTTACCCCTTGGAGTCCCATTACCCAGTAAATCAACCAGTGGTCCAATTGCCCCAGACCTTCCAATTCTGACCTTGTTATCCTCAATCACAGAGAGGCTAAAGAGAGTGGCAGCCGAATTCTCTTTAGCCTCGGGGCTTCCTGTTTCAAGGACATGAATCAGGGGCTTAATAGCATCTGCATTTGCAATTGCTGTTTTGTTATTATCATTTATTGATAGGTTAAGAAGTGCTGTGACAGCATTTTCCTGGATTTTTTTGTCTGTTGAGCAGAGCAAATTAACCAACAAGCTAATGGCCCCACAATTTGCTATAACAATCCGATTATCCATATTGTGCTTAGCAAGTAGCCTTAGATTAGCTGTTGAGTCTCTTTGAATATCAATTGAAGTGCTCCTCAAGTCCTCAACCAGCTTCCGAACTTCCATTTCAATGCCAGCAAGATCAGCTTTTGGTTCAATAGCTGGAGAAGAAACTATCCTTGGCACATGCCTATCAGAAGGCCGGCGCCAAGCAGTTTGGCTTCGAGACCGTGAATCAACCAAAAAGGATGGGAACTCAGGTTCTCTGTGCGGGGTGTTCAAGGTAGAAGATGCCTGTGGCTCTGGCTTCACCTCCCCAGAAGTATCACTGCTGTAGGAAGTAAAATGGTTTGAGAACTCTGTTGATTCATTGGCATCTCCTGATGCTCCTTGAGGAAAAGCTGCATGAGCAAGTGCACTAGAGGCTGATGCACTTCTGTTGTGGTTCTGAGATAGTAGACCATCAGCTCTAACAGCAGTTGAAACTTCATTTCTAGATGGTGATGCAGACTGGTGGCAAACTGAATTCAAATACCTCTCTTCTGAGTTACCTGACCTTTCTTCAGAACTCATTAATGATATTCTTGCAATATCCAAACCCTGGCCATTTCCAACTGCACCTGACAAGGAGCCCTCAGAAGTAGAACGGGGATGCAGTGGAGAACTTCCCTCTCTATGGATTCCACTGGAAGAGATCATGCTCCTACCAGGTGAACCAGCAGACCGATTTGACTCAGGAGACAATGGTTGGTTTTCCCTCAGATGAGGAAGAACATGTGAATCCCTGGATGCAATAGACTCTACATGCACAAGTGGTGAGGGCTGATTGAAGCTCGTGGACTTTATGGGATCAGGAAGCTTCACATTGTTTGACTCACACCAATTTGCAATCAATGCCTTTACATTGTAATTAGGTATGAGATTAGTGTGAGCCAGAGTCTGTCGTGTCTTGGGACACACAGTGAGACCTAGTTCAATCCAGATTTTAATGAATACCCGCTCATAAGTTTGCCCTGATGCCAAAATTACTGGATCCGTCATCAACTCAAGAGAGAGAGGACAACAAAAATCAGCAGGTATTGGGACTGGGCTAGATGTCTGTGACTGCTTTATCAGAACAAGGCGTTCATGTATGCGGGTCACAAGGGCAATCATTTGATCAACAAACTCAGCTTCTGCAGTTTTCTCAGCTTGCTCAGCATTCTCCTTAATCTTCTCTAGGGCCACTGCTTCAATCAAAACCTCCTGATTGGACCTTAAGCACAGGCTGTCTGCAATTTTCACCAGGATCTCTGAGCTGGGTCCAACACCCTCCTCTTGGTCACTTATAGCTTTTTTAATGATGGATGATGTTTGCTCATATACAGAATGCTTAATTTTCTGTATGCAGTTCTGCAATCAGACATTCAATTGTTAGTTCATAGCTTACTGAGGTGTATGCTACTTCTATAAACATTATAGCTACAAGCTTAAAACAAGATTTTGTGGACAAATACCTCAAGAGAAGATGAACTTAATTCATCTGGGAGTTGTTGATGGGAAGACTTCAATAACTGAAAACTATCCAGGCCCAGATTACGAATCTTCAATGTTAATGATTCAATTTGCAGAACCTAGACACCATGTACAAGAGAAGCTTATAGCCAAAACAAACCTGACCATTTTAAAAGGGTAGAACATTTGGCATTATCTTTTTGTTCCTATTTTCAGTAAGTAACTCTATACATTATGCACAAGTAATGACAAACATAAAGAAGATAACAGTTCATACTGAAAACTAAATGAAGGCATATAATTCAAGATTTCAACTTTCATTATTGTTCTATGAATGAATATCATAAATTAAATGCCTGCATTCAACTTCAAGAAACAAAGAATGAAGAAATGACAGCAAGAATGAAGATGAGGATAATGACAGCAATGGCAACAATTCCCAAGCTTCAACTAATCAAGTTCCACAGATAGATGCTTCCAGGAATTTCACAGGTATAGAGATCTAAAAATAAAGTGAAGCCTGTTCCAAGGCACTGCTGGCTCCCACTATTTGCAAATTTAAGCTTTCTCCAACCTGGGCCCCAGCACATTTATTTACCAGCATTTGCAGTTATTGCATTTCAGTTCCAGAGAAAAAAATCTTATATATAAATGAAATTACCATCACAGGAAATGAAATAAATGCAGTGAACAGATGAACTAGACTGGCACCACCAGCACTGCATCTGTCATTGTTAAATCAACAACCTAGCATCTTGTTTTCAACAACGAAAGCAAAAATTCTTATCAACGTGACTACCCTCCACCTTCGCTATTCTTCAACTCAAACATCCGTCCCACATTCCCACCTTTTGTCACAATGACTAACGGCAAGTTGGTAATAGAAATATAAAGAAAGGGATTCAATATTATTACATAAGCTAACAGCATATGAAAAAGGTCAAACAGGAACTAATCATGAAGAAGCTAAACCAAGGCAAGCTTTGATACCACCCTGAAAATCCATGAGTTGAACAAACATGCCATCTATAATCTCAAAAATATAGTTGAAAACTTACAGAATAAACTTTGCTTGACAATGGTTGCCAGCTCTCAAATATCTCCCTCAATTCATCAACAGATCGACCTAATTCTAGAAAATCCTTATTAAGCACTTCATCAGAAGCTACTTCAGAATCAACAATGGCATCAAATACTGGCTTCAACAACTTGAGTATCCCTTCTGCCTTCTGGTAGTACTTCTGAACTGGATCAGAACTGATGTTATCATCCTTTGATAAATGTAAGAAGGTAGAGATGATTTTGAGAAGCACTTCTAACAATGATATCTCCATCACACCTGCATTACCGGAAAAAGGAACGAACCATCACTAAACTAGCAAATCATTACAGTGGAGACTCTTTAGAGCTAAACATAGAGTTCAATCAGAACTAACAAAAAGCACAGATTGTGCTACATATGCAAAGGTTGAAAAGATTATCAATAGTTGCTGTATATTCATTATGTATCAGTCATTTAAACTTGGGACACACTTGCCTACTGACACTACATGATCAGGGAAGAAATATGGTGATGGATAAAACTATAAGTCATCGTGATATTTTCCACCCTCAAATGTTCTGGGCATTCAAAGTTGATCTCTCCAACAATAGAAACAGTTAAATTCCTAGAACATAACTCCATGAACTTCTATACTTCATGCTCCAGGCTATGACAAGACATGGAGGTAAGGAGTAGAGATGTCAGGCACTGTCTCTTCCAAACATAGAGCAGGCTACAACATGCATGGTATTAGATAAGTTGTGCTGGAAAGGTGAAGGGGTAAAGGTGCCATAGTGGTTGTTTAGAAAATGACACCTCATTGTATTGGTACTTGTTTGTTAAGAGAAATTTTGGAGTTCTAATGTAGGAAGGCAACAATAAAAGCTCTTTAGAAAAAGATGAAGCGAGACACAATGGATGAAGTGCACCATTCAATGTCTCACAAAATGGGGGAAGTGCCTGAAAGGTTAACCTTTCATGTTCAAGCATTATGTTTTATAGGGACAAAGCAAAAGACTGAAGTCCAGGGAGGTGTAACTCAATTCACCATAAAAAAGCATGGATTCTCATAGTTACCTGTTAACTAATGATTCATTCTCAGCATGTGATCACAGATCAAGAATCATTACATTAGGAAGTCAATCCAAACATCTGAAGATGCAATGAATTCAAACAAAGTATAGATGGCTAACAAAATTCTCTAAGTTGGAGCAAAGGATCTAAATCTTATAAACCCCATGCAAGGTCTTTGCACTCTGAGGTCTAGCAAAGTCATAGCTAGATACGGTAAACAAGGAAACTCATCCAAAAAACCCACGAACAGAGCAAGAGAAAAAAATCTGCCACAATCTTTGAAGCAGGTTATCACTCAAGTGGTTGTAATGAAGAAAGCAGTATCCACCTGTCATCATAAATCAACTGGCTATTAGGAAACTCTTTCTTAGTTTCTAAATATTTTGAGGTAGTTTACTCGATCATGAAAATGAAAGAAAAGATGTCGGATTGGAGAGTGACTCCCTACTGCAAGTCTACAGCTAATGAATGTCAATAAGCAATACAGAGATTGTATCAAAGAATAAAAGGAAAATATCATACCAAACTAACCAAGATAAACAATGACAATGCAAATAGAGTGACACAAAGCAAGGGTTATAAAAGCTATTGCTGAACAAATGGTATTCAATTTATGAAGTAATTATGCAACAAGCCATTTCAATCCCAACAAAGAGAGAATTGATGCCAACACAAAACTTGACAGAACCATTGCTTAATGAAGCATTCAGCCAATTGACAAAGGTATGTTTACATGATTCCTTGTACATTAGTTAACAATATCAAGAGCATTGTCTCCATCAAATCTTTAATACTCAACACTTCTCTTGCCACTTCCATTGAGGTGCTTCTGGGAGTAAAACACAAGATGGAGACAAACTTACTGATGTTTATCATTGTAGGATGACAGCATTATAAGTCCTACAGCTTTTCGAGCTTTTCTACTTGAGTCCTAATACTTTATTTTGTAACAATTGAATGTCACAATTACCAATTTTGTATCAATGTATTTCCTAAATGGGATGTCTTGTAATTCCAAGTTGACCTGACTGCAAAATTATCAATGTCATCACTGATCTGGCATGCAAATAAGCTAAATGTTTTAAAACACAAAGTCAGCTAATGGCACGGCATCATCTGTCATCTGATCTCAAAAAATAAAAATAAAAAAAAGAACTGGAATTGCATATCTCTCATTCTAAATGCTCCAGAATGCTTCCCAATCACAACCCAAGTATCACCATCTGTCCATGTCCCAATTAAAAGCCTAAAACCCAACCTGATTTTAAATTCCAACCTCCAACTGAAGTTTCTAAAGAAACTATACACCTGTCAAACATACTGGCAAAGTGTATCTCATGGCATTGTCAACTACAATTTCTAAGAACCAACCAAATGTTGATCCTGAGATTAACATCGTAGCAATTAACTGTACTAAACCAATTCCAAATAAGATAAAAACAATCACAAAAATCTAATTGTAACCCTGCAATTAAAAAATGATCCTGGCCCTTATGATCAACAGAAAGTTTGATTATCTTTGCTTCATTGCTTCCAGTTCAGAGGCTCTGGTATGTGGTGTGAGTAAATTTGATTTAGATTGCAGTGTTTCCCTAAAGTTTCTTGAAGATAGTCAAAGATAGGACTATGGTGGCACTCAGTGTTAAAAACAATTGCCATGGTTCCAAAGGAGGATGGTTTGTCATGGGACTGAGATCAAGGATGAATATGAGAGTTGATGGACTTGTACCATGGAAAGGAAATAAAAGAAAAGTCAGAGGATAAGAAAGGGGGCTATGGATGTTTATCAAGAGCCATGGTTCTTCCATTGGAACCCTTGCCAGGATGGTAGAGGCATTGAAGAAAGGTGGAAATTTTCAGGTTTCAGGATTTGCACAGACGTGCAAGAATCATTTTAGTTTTGATTTTATATCTTAGTCTCAGTCCCTATGAATGTGAAAGTGATTATGTGTCTCTACAGTTAGCCTATCCGCATGCCATACCAATCATGGCATAAGCAATTAATTGCCATATCAGCTAGGAGTTAACAGACATTGCATTTAAGATTACATTGATAAAATCACATTTAATTGTTAAAAATTGACGGATTCAAGCACAGATAACAAAATTAAGAAGTCCTAGGCTTCCAACGCAGTTCTCCCTTATTAATCCTATTCACAGAAAAAGATAAACACAGAAATGAAACAATAAGCAACTGTACCTTTTTTTCCCCACAAGTTTGTCACTTCAACTACTCAAATAATATTTCATTATTTTGACATCCATGATAAACTTATGAAATTCTTCAAAATTGTGCTCTCAACTAGGAAACCCCTGTAAAAACCAAATAAAGTCATGGTCTGAAAAAATTCTGATATTTAAAGTTTGGAGAAGAAATTGAACACGTACAGGGAAGGAAAAAAAACTCTCAATAATCATGGCTTCCTAGCCAAGGTGACCATGTCTTCATCCTTACAGCAAGTAATAAATGCCAATATTTTTGTGAGTGGAACATGAACGGTATAAATTGATTCCTGCACTCAAATTCAGCAAGGACCACTGGTCTAGGGCAATGATATAATCCAACTGCTAGTTAGAGACTTGAGAGCAACCATTTTATACAAAATTATCAAAATGAAGGACTTTCTAGGTTACTTCACAAGATCACAATTCAGCAGGACCATAATTTGGTCATTTCCTTTTTGTCTCTTTCAAATATCATATTTTCTTGCTTAGAACTCTTTCACACAAAGTTTCCAGGAATTCAACTGATCTGTTTCATCAATGATAACACGCGCGAATAAAGACATGTTTTTTTTGCCCTTTCATTGCCAGTTTTAAGCTCGTGTCTACCACAATCACCCTTTTCTAGATGGATCCTTTCTGAGGATACAGTGTTTATTGATGATATTAAGGATAAGAACTTTCACATGGCTTCAAACATGCATGACAGTTAATATATTTTGTCACCTATCATGAAAAAGGAAATTTCTCACTTACTTTAAAATTTTATCAATCTGAAAGGTTTCCCAAGTAATTACTTGCATTCACTCCTCTTCCCCTCAAATAGGATCTGTATTGATTCGCACAACCCCAATCTCAACTGAAATTTAAACATGCTGTTTTCAAAACCCAAAAAGAAACCAAATGTTCATAGGTTGAAATTACTGAGACATATGAGCCCAAGGAAGGAACAAAAAACATAATGCATGGGAATTTTATGGGAGAAAAGAAATGAAATTCAAATCACTAGAATTCATAATATCAAGGTAGCATAAGAAGCCTAGCTTGCACCCATCAATCAACCAAATGGGGAAGTTAGACCCGATTTGATTAGAATGCTTCAAAATATCAAAAGCTTTTAGTACACTTAAAATCGAATAACATAGGTAATACTCAATTCAACCCCACTTTCTAACTTAACCATTCGAAGACAATAACAGCTAAAACCCGCCTTTTCCAATAAATAAAACACACCTCCTGCATTTCAAGCTTCCACAAGCATAACTTTAAGCCCAGATTGAAGCTTTGCTAACGCTCCCCGTCCATTCAGTCCTCAATTATAACACTGACAAAAACTTTCCCGAATCTGAGTTGCTAATTTTATTTTTTTATTTTTTTTAACTAAAAGCTTTGGCATCCTAAAAGCGTTTCAAATTAATACAAAGTGAAGATGGCATAGAAGCGCAGAATTAATCGTTTGAGCTTAAAAAGAAAGAAAAAAAGGCAGTGGATCAAAATAGTCAAAACTCTAAAAACAGAGACCAGAGATGGAGGAAGGTTAGGCCTTGATAGTCTAAATTGGAAACCCTAAAAAAACAAACATTTGACGAATTGAGCAACAGCAGCAGCTGGATTGTGTTAAAGAATAAAATATAAAAAGAAAACCCTAAGATAGATCATCAAATAAAAGGAGAATATCTTTACCTGCCTGTTGAATGCAAGCCGGAAGACGAGAATGAAACTCCCAATTATATTTCTAATACTCTCATCACCACCATCATAGATAGAGAGAGGTTTTTTTGTGTTTTGTTTTGTTTTATTTTATTTTAGAATTCACTGTCTTATGGAAAAAGAAAAGGAAAAATCAACTACGGATCTTTCTTCCGCTTGCTCGCCCTCTGCAATGCTATGCAGGGGTTTTGTTCTTGTTGTTTTCTGTTTAGTCTTTACTGGTCAACTTACCCGCCGCGGGTTCGTATTAAAATTTTAACTGCTAACACAATAAAAAGAATTAAAAAAAAAAAAAAATACACCGGTGCTGTTAATTTTTTTAACAGCAAGAAATATTTTAATTATAAAATGAAAATTAAATGTATATTTTTAATAAAAATAAATTGATGATTTCATGCTACAATAAATCTTAAAAAAGATTGTTAATAATAGTTAAAAACTAAATTGCGAAAACCAGGGATATAAGTTAATATTTTATTTTTTTCTTATTTGAATAGATGTTAATTTTTTTTAACAAAAATAATAATTTATATTTTATTAAGATAAAATAATATGTTAGTATAATCCCTCTTTTTTTAAATAAAAATAAAAAATTATCAAAATAAATACCTATTCCTTCAATTTGTTATAAAAAACAATTTTGTGTAATAATGTTTTTAGAAAAAAAACTTTAGATGATGATAAATCAAAATAAAAAACTTAATAATTAAAAAAAAAACTTTAGATGATATGAAATCAAAATAAAAAAAGTATCCTTCTTTATCGATAGAATATTTTTTAAGACAATATCAAGTTTATATTTTGGCATTAAACAAAAAATAATTGTTTTATATTTTTTATGTAAATGTATTAAAAATATTGGAATAATACACTATTTGCGCATTGTTTCGAAGAACTTTCGGCATTATTATTTATATCGGCCCCTACCCAAAGAGATCCCATGTTGTGACTTCTTTCCTGGCCACAAATTTTAAATTAATGATAGTCCAAGTTGACTTTATAGGACTTGATTAATTAAAAAAATCCAAACACAACTCGGTCAACTTATTTAAAATCTAGTTTAATTTTAAAAATAAAATTATTATCATTTTATTATTTTTTATTATTATTATTGAATTGATAATGTCTTAAATTAATTTGGGTTAAGTAAATTAACACACTAAACCAACAATCTAAATCATCAAATCAATTATTTAATAATTTTATTTTTTAAAATCAAATTAGTATTTAATTGAACGACAATAAAAAAAACATTCTCAAGAAACTGATTGAATAAAATTTCCCAAGCT
This sequence comes from Populus alba, assembly GCF_005239225.2. NCBI lineage: Eukaryota > Viridiplantae > Streptophyta > Magnoliopsida > Malpighiales > Salicaceae > Populus > Populus alba. The sequence goes on along the minus strand of NC_133290.1, from coordinate 7,055,202 downwards.
CGTTCACCAAGATCTCTTATTTATTTATTTCTATCATCATATATTCAATTAGTTAAAACATAAAACATATCGACGACACATGTCGTTTACTAATTGACTTCCCAACCACTAAAGGTGCTTGAAATGTCGGGTTTAGATCTTAAATAGCTAAGAAATGCATTTCAACTTTTTTTTTAATTAAAAAAAAACTAATAAAACATTATAAATACCTCAATAAACTTATTTTAGATCTTAAATTAATATTTAATCAATTAAAAATAAAAAATAATGTGATTTCAAAAAAACAATTTCAAGCCTTAATCTACTTTTTCTAGAAATATAAAAATTTAAAACATTTAAATAAAAGTTCTCTTTAACTCATTGATATCGATATTTATTTTTTTAGTTATTAAAATATGGGTAATTAATAATTTTTTTTTTCATATTTAAAACCTAGAGATTGAAAAATAAACAAAATGAATATTTAAACCAAAACTAAAACCTCAAATACTAAAGGTAATGTGAAAGAAAAAAAAAGGAAAATAAATGGACTATTTGGTATTACGATAGCGTTTGCTTTTTAAAATGTTTTCTGTTTAGAAATATATTAAAATAATATTTTTATTTATTTTTTATATTAGTATCTTAAAATGATATAAAATCATTAAAAATTTTAATTTAAAATAAAAATAAAATATTTTTGTTAAAAGTACTTTTAAATCACAAAATAAACCAGCTCTGGAAAGGGTTTTTCTGCATGAGTTCGATAGTGGCCACATGATTTTCTCTTGTTTTACAATAAACTCTTTTATCTTTTAATTATATCTTTTCATTACAAGTTAAAACCACACCTCATTTTATTTGACTCCAATCAAGTCTAAAAATCAGGAAAAAAAACCATTCAAATCCATAGAACACGCGAAGATAAGAGACAATTAATTGACAAAAAACCCAAAATATTTTATTAAAGGATGTAATTAAAAAATAAAATTAATGACTAGTAAAAAAAATAACACAATTACAAATCATAATAAATTTGATAAGAGGCCCCATGGTGCATAGTTAAACGCTATGTATTTTAGTTTCTTTTGGCTATTACTATATATTATTTTTGTTTATGCTCATGTCTTTTAGGCTTTATTTATTTTTGTATTTTAAAAGTAATTTTAAAAAAAAGTTAAATTTTATTTTATTTTTTTATTTGCATCAAATTAATATTTTTTTTTATTTTTAGATTATTTTAATGAGTAATATTAAAAAAATTTAAAAATAAAAAAAATATTATTTTAATATATTTATAAATAAAAAATATATTTAAAAAAAAAAAAAAAAAACAAACATCTGCGTTGTTGTTGTTCTGTGCTGTGGGCTCTAAAGCATTGATGCCTTCCCTTGCGTGAGGTTTAAAAACGAGGTTAAAAGGGTTAGAGGAGGTAGTCATGTTATCATAATTATGATTAATTGAATTAATCATCATTATAAAAATAAAGAATATTTTCTAAATTTAAATATTTCAACTCATGATCTTATGTAAATATAAGAAATTCATTCGTTTTTTTTTTTTTTATAAGTTCTTTTTTTTAATATGATAAAAAAATAATATTATGGAAAAGGAGGATTATGGTATTCATTACATATCTCTCTTTTTCTCTCTCTCTATATTTTTCTTAATGTAGGAATTTGTTTATTAGGATTGACTTGAATTGGGAGCCCCTACCTTTAATTAATTACAAGAAATATAATTTAAAAATGATATAGCTCAAGTGATTAGATTTTAAATTTATTTTTTAAAAATTATCCATTTGAGTTTTATAAATTTTAAAATTATTAAAAATTTATATGGTTCGTTAAATTTAAAATTTATAAAATTAGTTGAAATCCTAAATTCAGACAACTATATTAGTAATAATAAAAAATAAATTAGTTATGAAATTTGCTAGCAGCCGACCGTTACACAGAATTCGTTGGAAAACTTTATTTTATTGATTATTCTCCTTATGTGCACACAAACTCACAGGGTCAAATCGCATGAGAAGTAATCTATGAATCATCCATTACTTTTCCTTTTCCTTTTGCCTTGTAATTATGGTATCGAACTTAAAATATTAATTTAATATATTTTTAAATAAAAAATATACCTAACCTGACCAATTGCCCACAGAAGGTTGGCATGACACATGACGTGCCCTCTAAAAGTTAGAAAAGAGTTTTTCTAATGTAATTAATTTTCCTCGGTGCATGATTCCTAGGCATTTTACACCCGAAAGGCCTTTTTGGACTTTATGCCTCCCAGAACCTGCCTGGCGAAGCAACACGTGGCGCTCATAGCAGCACAGGAAGATAGTGGGAAACTCCTCGGAATGTCAACTTCACAGTTTGCAAAAGCTTCTCGGAATCTGACAGGGGGGAAGCGATCAATTTCAAATTGAGGCATGCTTCTTGTTCCTCCTATTTAAATTCCCAAAGGACCTGGTCGCTCTGATCTTTGCATGGTCCAACTATTTATGTTTTGACCCACTCGGTCCATAACGCGTTCAGCACAAAGTTGAGGAATAATTAGCCCCTGCTCCAAGCTTGAATCTTTCATGTTTATATTTAATAATATAAATTATATTTAAAAATTTTATATAATAATTTAAGTTATTGGATTGATATGATTCTTTAACATGATATCAAAGCTTTAATGACAAAATAATCACAAATTTGAATCTCACCATCTTTAATTATTAGATAAATATCAACATAAAATAATGTAAATTCGTACAAGTTTTAAGTTCAAAGAATTTTTATTTAAGGTGATGTATTAAAAAATAATATAAATTATATTTCAGGATTTTATCTAATAATTTAATATTAGATTGAGATGATTATTTAATAGTTTGGGTGAATAATTCAAAGCTAGAGAGGCTTACTAAGCTTCATTTGTTTGCTAGAAAATAGTTTTTTTTTTTGGAAAGTGAATTCCGAAAAAATGAATTCCGAAAAAGTATTTTTTGATGTTTGGTAGTGTAATGAAAAATGAGTTGGAAAACACTTTCCAGTGTTTGGTTATATCATGAAAAATGAGCTAGAAAATAACTTATTAATATTTTTATTTTTTTCAAGTTTATTAAAATAATGGGGAACAAATCTTACAAATTAAAAAGTTGAATGAGAATGAAATTGGAAAAAAAAAATTTCATAAATTATCTCAAATAAAATAAATAATAATCAAAATAATAGAGATCAAATCTAAAAAATTAAAAAAAAATGAAAGATAAAGAAATTAAAATAATAATAATCAACATTTCATAAATTATTTCAAATAAAATAAGTAACAATCAAAAGAATGAGGACCAAATTTGATAGATAAAAAATTTCAATAAAAATATGATAAGGAAAAAGCAAATAACAATTATAAAAATAAAAACCAAAGTTAATATAAAAATAAAATTTTAAGAGATGAAATTGAAAAATAAATATTCAAAACTATATATATATATATATATATATATATATATATATATATATATATATAGCAATCAAAAGTTTGAGGATCAAATTTGATATAATCAACAAATAATGAGATTTCTAAATTTTTCACAACTTTCAGAAAGTGTTTTCCCCCAAACTTTTCAGGAAAACACTTTTCTGAAAACCAAGCCAAATTTTTCTTTTACTGGAAAATATTTTTCATTGACCAATTTTTCTACTGACAAACAAACACAAGAAAGTTTGGAAAGTGATTTCCTGGAAACCACTTTCCGGAAAACAAACATAGCTAAAAGGAAAATAATTTTTTAAAAACCAAGTTAAATTTTTTCTTTAACTGAAATTGATTGGAAAATGTTTTTCGTTGACCGAAAAGTGTTTTTCGTTGACCAACTTTTCTAATGATAAAAAAACACAGGAAAGTTTGGAAAATAATTTTATGAAAACTAATTTTCAAGAAACAAACATGGACTAAGAAACTAGAGGAAATAAAAGAAAACAACCATGGAAAAAGTTCCTTCGCATTATGGAACAGGTTCTGAGTGATTCACTTGTGGTAAAATACAAAATATTGGCGCCCAGCTGCTTTTCTTTGCACAACTGTCTGTGCTGCACAACACAATAAAGCATTTGAAAGGGCAATTTGTGTGAATGGACAAAATCCAACATGGTCCCTCGGGTAGCAGAATTTACAGCTTCTCCGAGTCAAAAAGAAAAAAGAAGCCAAATCTTACACACCACCATTAAAAAAACCATATATTGACCATCGAGAAGCCTACAATGACTATAGTTCTTTGCTCCGAAACCACTGCATCAGCTTGTTTGTATGCGTTTAATGTATGTTGTCAGTGTCTCCAAACAAACCATATTCCAAGAGCTGATAATCCGAAACTACAAGCAACAACAATGGCTAGAACCACTGCAAAAAATGTTGCTGCCATGCACCATCTCCTGCGTAACGTGATCAGATCACACTGTTCACAGAATACCACGAGGCATGAACCATATCAAAGCCAAGTAAGGCCTCAAAGCTAAAAAGTAACAACTAGAGGGGAAAGAAGCAAGCAATGACCCCATAAGGTGGTTTAGCAATTTCCACATTGAAAGTAGTTTACAAATGAGAAGAGGACACAACTTTTCTTATTTTCTTCTTCTTCTTCTTCTTCTGTATTTTACTTTTTAATGAGGAAAAAAGCCATAACCTTCAACTGATTATATATTCATCTTCTGTAATCATGAAGTAATTGTATATACAAGGATTGCTGTTGAAATGCTTGTTTGGCAGTGTGGTTGCAGTTACTTTTCAAATAGTTTTTTGTGTCAAAATACATGCCAATAATTTTTTTGATTTTTTAAAAATTATTTTTGACATCAGCACATCAAAATGATTTAAAAACACTAAAAATATATTACTTTGAAGCTAATAAAAAAATAAAAAAAATTTTAAATTTTTTTTAAAACGCTTTTGAAACGCAGAAACAAATAGGCACGAAATAAACCCAGTTAATAAATAAAAATATCGACGAAAAGAAACAAAAACCATAATGAACTGGGGCTGATTTCAATAAAGTAAAAAACAACCTACTGATGGGGCCTTGATGTTCCTGTTAAGTAAACGATAACCTCCCAATGTATCAGGAAGCTGCAAGCGATGTTCAGCAGCTCGTGCAATTATACTCTGTGGGAAAATAAAAAATAAAAATCAAGCAAAAAATTATACCATCTGATGAATGAATCATTTCCTTTTTGATCAGTAAAATTGAGTAAATTAATGGACCTGAAATCATGCATTTACAATGATGAGGAATGGAATTAAAAAATAAAAGCCAATTAAGAAAATGATATAAAAAAATAACAATTAAAAAAAAACTATCATCAAAAATCTAATATAAAAATTAAATTAAATTAAATTTTATGGGATTAAATTGAAAAGAGAAAAATAGTAATTAAAGGAATAAGGAACAAATCTGATATAGAAACTAAATTAAATTAAAATTTAATAGATGAAATTGAAAATAAAAATAAATTAAAAAAATATAAAATAATCAAAGATTAATTAAAAAAAATAAGGACTAACTTAAATAAAAATAAAATAGGAGGATACTTTTTATTTTTTGTTTAACTAGCATGAATCTAGAGGCCATGGGAGAGAGAAAAAAAAAAGAGAAGATAAAATTTAACTGTTGTGAATTACAACACTCACACCACCTCATTGGAAGCACCTCTATTCGGTGGTTCTAGTGACATGAAGGTCGAGCAATTTTAGCCGCCGTAGGAAGGCACAAACACCACTTGAACACGACGACCCTCCTCCACATGCACGAATCACTTTTTATTATTTTTTATATTGCTAAAAAGACTAAACTAATCCTCATTCACATTGTATATAACAAAGAAACCACAAAAGTCCAAATAGCCCCTAAATGATAGCTTTAAATTTTTTAATTTGAAAGGCATTGGATCAATTACACCATTTCTCAAAAAAAGAAAATGACAAAAAACAATTCCATACTTCTGATTTTTAAAGGGTAATATAATTATTTTATTGTTTACTTTTATATGAAAAGATCATTTTGACTCTCACAAATCAACAATGACCAATGAGTCCTCATGAAAAGAAAACTCTACCTCCAAAGTAAAACTTTGATTTTTTTTAATGGAGAGGTAAAATGGTAATTTTACTGTAGCAATAAATAGTAATCTATGTCTAGTGCTATAATGAAACCCCCCCTACACATATATATTGTTAATGCTGCAATATAACCTGCATTGCATTCCTAATACAATACTTTTCAAACCTGTGAATTGTTACGCCTAACTCTTGAGCAATGCACCAAGCAAGTTCTGAAACGTGAAGCTTCAAGTCTAAGTAGTTGACTTTCAACATCATTTCTTAGTTATTTGTCCAATTTGCTCTTCATCTGTGCATGTAAGTAAATGATTAAATATGATAAAAAAAACATCTTAATTAAGCCATCATAATACGCTAAAGAGAAAACATGATTGATTACAGAAGCAACATGTGTATACAACACATTCAGACTCAAGGAACATAATTCATAATTCATCTCAACCAAGAAGATAGTTTGAAGATTTAGAGCATATGCTAAAAGAGAAAACATTCTCTATGCCTATTCTTTCATGGTATAAAACCTTTTTCCTTACGTTCTATTTGATGCAACTTCATTTAAGTAATTTACTGTATCTTTTTTGACAAATATAGATAGTTTTTTCTATACTTATTATGTAAGAAAACAAAGAACCTATAGTGCAATTTGATGTCATTTGAGTGGAAGATGAAAAGTGAATAAACAAGATTTTTACTCATTGAACTTGTAAAACATTTTGACTACATTTATGTAACAACAATTTTGTCAGACAAATTTCATTAGTATAATATATTCTCTGAGAAATTAATTACAAAAAGTGACTTTTAACATATGACTCAAAGACATATAATTTCTATTAATCGATCATAACTCAATTTGGAACAAAAACTAAATTGTGACTCAAAGAATATGTTTACAACATTGTTGTCAAAATGATTTCTACTCACTCACCATGACTAAATTTGAAGAAAATCTAAATTATGGCTCTAAAAAAGGGTTGTTCATAAAAGTTTTGTCAAACAAATTTCATCAATATAATATATTCTTCTAGAAATGAATTACAAAAAGGCAACTTTTGATATAAGAACTCAAAGACATGATTTCTACTCGTTGATCATGACTCAACTTGGAACAAAAACTAAATTATGACTCAAATTGATGTCAAAATGATTTCATAGGTATAATGTTCTATTTTAGAATTAAACTGTGAAAAGTAACATTTTAAATAGCCCAAAGACATATAATTTATGCCAAATTGGCTGTGAGCATATATTGTCAATTAAACCTCAGCAAATAGACGTGAAGATGCTTTTCTACATGAGGATTTGAAGGAAGATACCTATGTCTCCACCTCTCGGCATGTTTACCATACCTTCCTTAGAGGTTTGTCAGCTACGTTGATCTTTGTATGGGCTGAAACAAGCTTTACATGCATGGTTTGATAAATTTCGCTCCACTCTGCTTACTTTTCACTTTACTCAGAGTCAGTTTGATTCCTCTCTGTTTCTTCACAATACTTCTGTAGGAATTGTATTGCTTCTAGTATATATTGATGACATTGTGATTATTGGCTTTAATACTGCGTTAATTAAGTAATTACAACAGCATCTCAAGGCTTTTTTTCACACGAAAGATTTTGGGTCCCTTGCAATACTTTCTTGGTCTTGAGGTGTAACTTGCTCTGATTGGTACATTGTTACACCAGCACGAATATATGGATGAAGTGATTTCATTAGCTGGCCTCCAATTGAGCAATTATGTTCTTACTCCCTTGAAGGTAAATCTTAGCTTCGTTAGGAGGAAGACACCCTTCTATCATATCCATCCTTGTATCAATAACTTGTTGCGAGTTTGAACCACTTGACGATTACTTGTTCTGACATTTTTTGTTGTTGTCTAGTAGGTTAGTCAATTTATGCAGCCCCTTGACACCTTCACCTAGTCGTTATCCATCGCATTATCCAATATTTGAAAGGCACCTCTATATACGGGTTATTCTTTTCTAAGGAATCTTCCCTATAGTTTATGGGGGTATAGTGACACTAGCTAGGCCGAATGTGCGGATACTCGTCACTCTGTTACTGGTTGGTGTATATTTTTAGGTAATGCACTCATTTTTTGAAAGAGTAAGAAGCAAGATAGAGTTTCCAAGTCTCCATTGAGTTTGAATATCGCATTGTGTCTTCTGTTTATTCTGAGATCACATGGTTTCATGGGTTATTAGGAACAGAACATTCCAAAAAAAAGGGAAAATATAGGCTTGCCTAAATGGTGTTTTCTATTGTCAAACTCTAAATTTGCTTTTGTTTTAGTAGGGAAGTTTGTTGGTATTGTTGTTTTGGGTGTGTCAGTAGATATAATGGTTATTAGGTGTTAAAGCACAATGTTTGCTAAAGTGAAAGGGTTGTATGAAGGTGATGGTGTTGAGGCTGGAGCAACAACCACATCAGATGTTGCAAATGTTCCTAGTTGCTAGGATTACTCATCAAGCTCATTTTAAAGGACATCATCAAAGATTTTATATATGACCATGTCACATCGATTGCTACCAGGTCTGAAGGCACTGAATCTAAGCTGAAAAATAAAGCTCTTGCTGAGCTTGACAATCATTAGAGGCACGATGATAAAAGGATTGCTAAACTTTTTTTCATACATATAATGATTTGTAGACGAACCAAAGAAGTTCTGAGTAGCTTTCACAACTAAAAAGAAGCTATAAGCATCTTCTCTATCAGCCACAACACATTGTAGTCGAAATTTATGTGAACATTTGGGCAATTAAAGCAACAACAAAAAAACATTGATAACAAAGTTATTTAAAAAAAAAATCATCTATTAATGTGTAATGCAGAACACCATGGAACCGCCAAAGAGGTTATGAAGTCGTGGTTGATGTATTTGTAATTTTTCTAGTTCCACTAAGTTTTGTTGTATTTTAAACAACTTGGATACCACCACCCTTAGAAAAATGAAATTCAGAAATGGATGCCCACATGTGAATCTTGCGTCCTGCAAAAAATAGAAAGTAAAATATTGCATGATGATTAAGGGGGAAACACTATAGTCAAAATGCATAGGCTGAGATTTCGAATAGAATCTCCTAGAATGCTTATAAAAATGAGCAAAAACATAATATAAAGTATTTGAATGAAAATAAAAAAGGTAAACCTTGTGTTCATAAGGATTCATATCCAGAATCTCTCTAACTGTATTCCTATTTTCATTAATTTGGTCTTCGATCGACAATACAACGTTTGAATATAATGGCAACTGATAAATCTCAACACAGAGTTGGTTAAAACTGTGGCATAACATGAGAAAAAAAAAAGAGTTAACATAAAAAAGAAATATGTGTGCTAAAATAAAACTAAATAAAGAAAGGAAGACACACTAATACGTGTATACTAATAATTTAAGCATACCAGGATTAAAGTACCAAAGTGAAACATCAATGTTATTTAAGTTTGGTGTTTAGAGTATAAAAAAAGAAAATGGTTGGGCTAAAAAAAAGAAAAGAAAATGAAAAAGAAATGTCATTAATCAAATAGAAAATTGATGATGTGAGTTGATGACTTGGAGGTGAAAGGGTTGACCTAGAAGTTTAGAGACACGAAACTTTGCAAAAACAACAATGACAAAGACGAGAGCTCCTGTAGAGCAACAACATCAAAGCTCTTAACATGGTTGCCCCAAAGAGTAATACGTAGCTCATCACCCTTGGAATAGATTGGAAAATATTTATTATGCAATGAAATATGTATTCCATAAAGTTGATGGGTTGTGAAAACTAACTGTGTATTTTCTAAGGTGACCTTTTTTTATTTTCAAGATTTTGACCACTAATCAAGATTTGCTGTAGTGGTTGTAGTGCTTTGAGCCTTTTAAGCACATCTTAAAAATAATAAAAGGCCTAAGTGTTAAGATTTTTTTTTTATATGAAACACCGAGTCAACTATAAGAGGAAAATAACTAAAAGTGCTTGTAAAAAATTATGAGAATCCTTGATCCTTTTATTTTAGATAGAATATACAAGAAGTCAACCGTACTAAAATAATGCCTCAACACTAATGGTATAATAGAAGAAATGGCATAAATTATTATGTCAGATTTCAAGTCAACGACAACATTGTTTGGAAGCACCAAGTTTCTTGATCTATACTCGTATGTAGAAAATTTATTACATAGTGTTCATCCTCAACAAAGGAGTCATTGAAAAATGGAATATCCCTTGCTTTTTTCGATCCTTGAATTGCTTTGCCCTATATTAAAAAAACATAAGAAATGTCATTTAAAAGGAAAAAATATGCAACTATAAATAAAATTAAAAATGGTGTATTAATGAAATGACAATTTGTAAGGTAAGTTGCCATGTTTTTTTTATAGGCAGAAAAAAAAAAAAAGTTTAAGCAAAGAAGTATCAAAATCATCAAGGGAATAAAACTATGACAAGGAAAAACTAACCAATTGTTAATATATTAGTATAACAAGGAAAAACTAACCTAATTATCAACAAAATACAATTAAAGTTGATATACTGGCCATCAAATTTTGCTATCCACAGACAATAGACTCGAGCACACATTAATGGATAAAAGAGGAACTTCTTGATTTTTTGAATTGGAATAGTCATGGCTCTATGAAGATATAATATAGTTGGTTAGATGCTATGTGTTTTTTCATATAAATGAGAGGCACAACACATATAGAAAACACATATAAAAAGAATCTAATTTAGTAACATATAATGCAATTGAACAAATAAGAAATAGGGAAGCTGTATAGAAAACTAAAAGAGAATAGGTAAAAGTTAACAAATAAAGAAAAAAAAAGGCTCTTGAAACTTTAGAAGGGTCATTAAAAAGAGAAAGTAATTCCTTAGAAGGCATTGTTCAATGACTGCATTTGACCTTTACAATTTAAAACAATCATTCTCTAGATATAAATCCTATGACATCTTTATAGACAATATTCTTCGCATAATCAAAAGGTTTTCCTTTGTTGTCATATATGATTATTTTGAGCCTATTATTTGACGTAATCGTGAGAAAGCGACATCTAATTGGCTATGATTGAAAACTTGTTCTTTGAGAAAAATGCCGATGAGTTTCAATGATTGCCCCTAAATTTTTTTTATTGTCATACCATAACATGGTCTAAAAGGAAATTGTCTTTGTCTAATTGTGAATGGGCACCTTCCTTCATTTATATGAAAGACAATTCTTAGGATGAAAACATGACTTCCATTATTAAACCTTGTTATAATTTGCACTTTGATCACTCTCTCAAGAAGTTGTGTAACATTGAGTTTTATTCCATTACATAAACCAGTTGGTAGATTTATATTACATAATAACATGATTGATGTCTCTATTTTCAAAGAAAAGGCATATAAGAGCACATCATTAAACTCGAGTTAATTGATAAACTCAACAGGGTATAATAAATCAACATTATTAATATTGCTAAAGGACTTGCAGACAATATCAATGCTTAGGTAAAGGCATTTGACCCCTAATGAACTATTAAGAAAGAAAATGTTTTTCTAAGTAATTATAACATTCTTCGGAGTGATGATTGCCCTTTCTTTAAAATAGTTTGTATTAATATTGGTTTCACTAATGCAAGGATAAATTGTTGAGACAATGGTTGTAATTAGATCTAACCCAACATTTAACAATCTATCTGATGGGATTTTAACCAGAGATGCATCACAATCATTTAGGAATGTGAGGTCAGATATTTCTCCATCCATAATTGAAAGAATCCACTTAGCAAATTCACAAAGTTCCTTTTTTTTTTATTGTCATCAAGGCCATCGAATGAAAGGCACATGCTCTTTTTAAGAGTGAGAGTTTTGAACTTAGGCCATAAAGCCAAGCTACGAAGAGAAGCATGGACAATCTCTTCCCTTGTTCCTGTAGGAACAATAGGTGAAATTTGCATGAAATCCCCTTTCACAAAATTTATTTCCCTCCAAATGGTTTTTCTTGCTTAGAGTCTCGACCATTTCATAAAATAACTTGTAACGAATGGTCCAATGTCTCGAAGCAACATCTATTATTCATTAGAGTCTTATTCCAAACAACAAGAGTTGTCATTTTAAACAAATGTGAAAGATATGTGTTTTTTTTTTTATCTCATATGATGAGCTATCAATAACTAAAAGATGAATATTAAACCTTGAATGAACAATTCTCCCACTTGGTAACAAAAGTGAAGCAATCTCGGATGAGGCAACAACAAGCACTGTCAAACCTTATTTTATTAATTATTGTATGCCACAAAAAAAAAAAATTCCCAATGCCTTTATGGCTATGGACAAATATCAATGTATGGGATTTATTGAGAACATATTTAACAACATATTCATAGATTCTTTTTTGGCACTAGTTAAGTATCGAAAAAGCAAATAAATGCTGACATGTCAAATCAAGGATATTATAATTTAGTTCTCCCCTTAAAAGTTTATTTTTGACTTCAGACAATGAACTCTCATCTGACATTGGAAGATCATGTTTCTCAAGATAGGTGGCAGTAATATTAAAAAGAAACTCAAGCTCATACAAAAAATAATTTTGCAACTTAGCTTATGATAATCATAGATTTGGCATGATGAAGGTTAATCTAAGATGGTATATGATATCATCATGCATTAAATGCAAACATTCAAGGAATAAAGCTATTGGATCGACAACTTTACAAAAAAGAATGATGCTAACAAAAACTTGTCTAAGTTATGGAGATGCGGCACTTGTAATAGCTTCATAAAAAGCCTCAACCCATTCTTATCATCACCCAAAACACTCAACGTCGTGTAAGCAAGCCGAAATGTTAGATAAACAACTCCAAAAACCTTTCTCAAGTCTTTACAACTTAAAGCTCCTTTAACATGGTTTAAAAGTAACCTAACAAAATATAACTCTCTAGCAGTGAGGTAGACATATGTGACATGGACAAGGCAAAAACCCTTTTAATTTAGGTACCCATATTTTTTTTCCAACACCCCAAACATACTTATTTGGAAATTTAGAGTAATAAATATTATGCCCGTCGACATCAATTTGATTTCATGCAAACTATTGTGTAAGGATTGTTTTATCAACACCTAACCTTCTTAAAATTGATGGTAACGGTTGACTCCTTGAAAAGACAATGTTCAAATGTTGCGGTAAATGAACTTGAAGTCGCTCGATAGAAGGAGATTTTGAATGAATAGGAATTGGAGACAACTCCAAAAACAACTCTTTGTATGGATATATGAATATACAATTAAGATATATTTTAATCTCATAATTGTTATCTTTTTCAATAGAAATCCTACATCTATCAGATCTTTTACTGACATACTTCAAAAGATATTTAATGAGCTTTGATTGACAACAGATCTTAATGTTTATATGAGTATTGTATCGTAATAATAACTCTTTGTTGTATGGAACAACATGACTGTTGTTTAGTTCAATCCCATCTTTAATAATAGATTTTCCACATTGTTCTCTTCTTCTATAATAAACAAACCATTGTCATCAAAGATTGTTTGACTTTTGATTTTCTTTAGGAAACACTTTCCTTTCTTCATGCATTTACTGTTTGGGTTTGTAAACCATATGAACCATAGATCATAAACCATGAAACAACATCATAATATATTGGATCTTTGTCCTTGTCATGTATCTCATCACAAATAATTAAATCAACATTTTCAGTTGAACGATATTTAAAATCAGAAATGAGTCATACCAATAGATGACAGCATAAAATGAGTGTTTTTCAAGAATTCAATTACACAAACATGTGATAAGAAAGGTTACATAATGGATTTCTTCAATTATTAGCTTATCAAATAAGAGAGCATGTCAAAATATCAAAGGAAGAACAAAAAAGAAGCATTCGACAACACTTTCAACTCTATGACCAATCTCTTTGAATTTCTGGCCATTTGGTCAATACCCAAGAATGTCGTCCTTGAGCAATCAAACATCAAATCCAAGAGTATCAGCCCCTACTCTCTCAATGAAAATCAAACAACTAGGTACATTGCAATGGGATGTGCATTTAATGTAAAATCCTAGCACACCGAACTAACTAAGGAAGGAGAAGGCCCTCAACACACCCATCGACCAACCACAACCAACCCACCCTAGCCGAGCCAAAATCCAATCAAACCCACCAGCTCCACGACCTTCAAACGATAATCCCCTTGAACATAGCCATCTGCACACCCAAAAACAAACTCAAAATAGTCAAAGCATTCCAAAAACACAATAGCAAGCCTTACAACCGAGATGTAAGAGTGGAACAATGCTTATCTTGCACGAAGAAATCACTGAGAAGCCAAGGATCCCCTAAGAAAGACTGCTCCGATCCACAATAATTTCACTTAGGAGTCACTCAGGGCTCTTAGTTTTTTTATTTTTTTTTTTTGTATTAAGAGAATTAAATATAAAAAATCAGGTTATTTATGTAAAAAAACTGAATGTCTTGGCATCTCAAATGGCCGTGATTTTAATTTTAGAAGAGAATTACATTCGTAGCTTACATTGGAGATTCTTTGAATTGCTTTTTTCAGATAATCTTGAATGGAATGATACCAAACACCCAAATCCGTTGTCATGGAAAGGACTCAATTAACAACTTTTTGATTATTTAAGAACTTGATTGACACAAAAATAAAATTCAGGATTTGATTGAGAATCCTTGCATGGTTAGCTTAAATTTTAAGGAAGAAGTTACCGCGGCTCAAGGTTCAAATTCAGGGAGGTGATGATTTCAAGAAAAAAGAAACGGGAGGTGCGTGGTATAAAATAACTTGTTGAGATGAATCTAGCACCACGTGGAGATGCCAAATGAATAAAAACTGAAGCAATTTTTAAATGGTTCAGAGAGATGATGATTTCATCTAGCAACTACAATGTTATTAAATCTTTGCATTTACTAACAGAACAAGGATAATACGTGCATACAGAACATTACAATATTTAATTCTGCATCGCAGAAAAAAAAGAAGAAAAATGAACTACCATGTAAATGAGACTACTGCATATATGGTTGGTGTGAGGATCGCGTTCCAGCGCCCATATAACTGCCATAATTAGGAGGAGCTGCACTGTATGAGGATGCAGCGGTAACCCTGTCATCTTGAGGATTGTAGTATATCTTTTGATCATTAGCTTGCTGGCCATATGCAGATTGGCTAGGAATCTGATATTCAAAGGGATTTGGAACAGCATGAGGATACCTCTCAGGCAGCATTCCAGGGTACGCTGTCCAAGGAGGTGGAGCTCGCCAACCACCTGCAGGACCAGTGGCAGCACCTCGCAATCCACGATAACCTCGATTAACTTTTGGTTTCTTCAATTGGTAATGTTTACCAAAATCACCTGCCCTCTTCTTATCAGATTTCGATTTCTCCAATTGAGCAAGCCTTTTCTGAAGTGGATCAAGTGGGTAGTCAGCTTCAAGCTTGTACTCTTCAACACACCTGATGACAACCTTCAGTGCTGCAAGCTCTAGTGCATTTCCATCAACCTGTGTAGAAAGAGCAAGTCGTAAGAAAGTATCATTCTGTTGAAATATACTAGCAAGTAGCAACATTCACTATTTCCCCTTTTTTTCCTCAAATAGAAATGTACCTGTACACCTGCACCACCTCCTGAGTTTCCACCCTTTCTTTGTGTGTTCTGTGAGTTTCTTCTCAAATCCTTCAAGTATGTCTTCAGGAGGGGAACAGGAGGGAAAATTTCAGTTAGCTGGAAGGCATGGATAAATCTAACAGCATCAATTTGTTTCCCATCGTTGACCAATAAATCAACAACACCTGCAAAGATAATGCAGGCTCGGTAAATTCAAGACAAAACAATTTAACAGCCCAATTAGAATATCAGAGTTAAACTGATTGCAAGAGTCCATGTTCGGTCAATAATTATAAGACTACCATGTCCTAAAGGAATGAAGAGTATGAAACATCCTAAGGAAACAATGGTCCAGTCTCCAGGCTCCTCAGGTCAGTTAATTAAAAGAACACCAACCTGGTATTTTGTGTGTTAAACCAAGAGAATGGCAGAGCTCAGGTGCTTGCCTGCGCTGGGCAATTACAAGAACAAGCTTGCAGAGTTCTTCTTCATCAAACTCCGAAGCAATTCTAAAAGTTGAAAGGAGCTGCAAGAATGCTTCTGCTTCCAATGGATCTCCATTGGTAGCATCAGTGCCCGCACTAGCCAACTTAGGCTTCCATTCATCAGCAAATGCCTTGGCTTGCTGCTTTATTTCAGGGTTTAGAAGGTGATCAGCACCTGGGTCAATTCTTGCCAATAAGGCGGCCATGGCTTCCATAAATATAACACAGGATTTGCGCATGCCCTGAAGGGCAGCATCCTTCTTATCCATTTGTTGGCCGGTTTCAACAGGAGGATAAAACCCCTCTAGTGAATCCAGCACCAAACGGGCTGGTTCAGTTGCAATTTCTAGTGCAACAGAAAGTTCATCACGGATGGCATATAAATTTTTTTGATTCTCCATGGCAAAACTCAGAAGCCCTTTTGCATCCATCTGCTCGCAAAATTGTGTGAGCTCTGGACGTGGCTTAACATCAGCAGCCACACCATCAGCAGTTTCACCCATTTTTTGAGAATACTCCCCTGGATAATTTATTTCAGCAAGAGAGCTGCTTACCTTTCTGTCTATGTTATCTCCACCATCAATGCACTCCAAAGAGCTGGGCTGGTGATTAGCTCGTGCCTCTGCGATGACAGAAACAGCAGTATCTTTTAGCTCCTGTATTCGATCTAGGAGTTCTAGTTCCTTAGTGACAACAGCCACCTCTCTCTCAGCAAGCAATGCACGAGTTTCAGCTTCTTTCTCTTCATATTCTTTCTCCCTAGCTTCTAACTCTTCAGACTTTTTCTTTAACACCATATCAAGGTTGCGGAAATGTTCTTCAATTTCCATCCACTGAACCTTTTCCTCAGAAGAATCCTTGCAAGCTTCTAGCTCATGTAATGCCCTCCCAAGCTCTTCTATCAGAGAGGATCCAGCATCATTTTCCACAACTTGCTCAGAATTAGCCATTGCTGATCGAAGAGGAGGTGCTTTGTGGATTTCTAAAGGCAGGAAAACATCAAAAGGAATATAAGAAACAAAAATGTCATGTGCCCAATTTCAAGTGGAAAAAAAAAGAAAAAAAAAAAGATGAAAATACACTTAATGATTTGGAGTTCATAGCTCAGATTCCTACCAATCTTGGGGCTCATGATCGACAATTTAATGCAAACCTCCCTTAATTTTCTTTATCCTCAGGACCAATTGGTATCTTTATTTTAAGTTGCCTTTTATAAAGATTTTTGGCACAATTCAACAACCAAGCCAGCCTATCATGCAGTAGACCAGTGAACCATCTGGGTTTCAACAGGCTTATTATACATAATTACACAAGCAAACATTCAAAATGTAGAATTGCGACAGTTAGGTTTCCTTCATCAAACAATGTTGTATCATTCCCATGAGAAATTCTTTGAAACATATTTTATGTATCTTTTCATGATCATACCATTTTATCCAGAAAACAACAACAGCAACATTTGAACAAGCCTGTAGAAGAAACTTTCAAACTTATAAGACGTCACTTAAGGAGCAAACGGCACAACATGTTAGAGATGAGCTTACCAGCCAAAATATGATTAAGCCTAGCACACTATGAATCAACAAAAACAAATCCTCTAAAAAGAACATGATTGGAAGATATCCCAGAAGAGATTTTGACTAAAATTAAAAAAAAAAATGTCAAGGCACATCAAATAGTAGATAGGTACAAACATTGTTATTGACTATATCCCCAGACCAACTATATATTGGTCATGTGTTAGGGGAATTACAGGAAAACGAGCATGCACATAATTGAAGTGACCATTTATAATATTTGAATACAAATGCCAGAAGGTTTTCAAGCATAAAAGTGACTCTTCTCATTGTCAAAGTATAAAGTTTGGACATTATGTTATTCGAGTACACATCAACTTTCATTCCAAATTGATGATTCGACTACCTTTAACATCACATAGATGAACAATGCTTCATCATTCAACTATATCAGTGATCTTAACGATTATCAATACAACACCGCAGTTTCTTAATGTGAAATGCAGGCAATGTTTTCTGAATTTATATCCTAACAAAGTCTAATGCTAGTTAAATCAGTTTTTGCAGTTTTGGTTCAGAGGAAAGAATCCAAAAAGCTTCTTGTTATTATTATATGAAATCAGGTTGTAATTGCTTTACAAACTTGCAGGACAAAATATGACTTTCTACTTGTTTACGAAACTTTATGCTGTGATAGAAGTATGCAAACGAATTTAATATTTATACATGGCATCCAATATACTTTATGTCCTTATGTGTTTACAAGCCGTGAGCAAAGAAAGTTACTTGAATGTATGATAGACATTTAAAGAAAGGGGGGCGGGGGGGTCACAACATAAACCACAGATAGACTCACAAAGAACGCACCACAACTAGCCATACTAGTCAGCAAACTTCTCTCCTTGAGCTTCAAAAACATCACTTCACTCCTTTTTTGTTTTTTCAGCCAAAATTAACATGCATGAGCATCATATTTTTTTTTTTTATCTTTACAACAAATGCATTGCAAGAGAAACAACATGACAAAGAAAAGCTGCATTGTTTATAAAGAGATTGGTCAGAAAAAGAAACGAAGATCAAGCACATATATAACGAAAAGGGCCATCCCCATTTCCATTTCATCTTCCCCTAAACAAAACCAGCAAAGATAATCATTGGGCATACCAATACTAAACTAATTTCATGCATTGCAATTATAAGTGAAAGAATCCCTAGAAAGAATTTAATATTATAATTTTTATTGCAAACTTAAAAACCAAAAAGTAATCTAATTCTTAACAATATAATTAAGCAAACATAGAGCTAGAAAAACAAAAATAAATTAAGAAAATATTTATATTACAGGTCGACAAGAGGGAGAAATGCAAAAAGTGAATAGATAAAATAAAATACCTTTTCAGTTTCGGAGGATAAGGAATAAATGATGAGTTAGTGAAGCTCTTTCGTCCAGGGACTACGACGAAGAACCCTAACACCATCCCTCTGGGTTCTTAATTTATTTATTCATTGTGGGCCCATTTTTCATTCATAAAGCCCACAACTTATATTGGGTTGAGACATATCTCTATCATGCACTACACGCCGTTTCATTATTTTCATCAATGTTTTATTTCTACTTTTTTAGGTTTGTAAGGATCACAGAAAAAAAATTGCATGTTAAAATAAAAAAAAAATACTTAGATTAAAAAAATTATATCAATAAATCTTGAATTCTCTTGATTTTTTTTTATCTAACTTGAGTTTAAAATTAAATTATGCAAAAGTTAACTTGTCGTAACCCAATTAACTTAGTTAATTTACAACCAACTTGGATGGCTAGTAAAAAAACTTTTGTTTGACTCTTAAAAAAATTCAAGATGATATATTTTTTAATATTAACATGATGATATATTGAATCAACCTAGACTTTACGACTTAACTTTTCAAATATATAACTCGAGTCATGGACTCTATTAAATTTAATAACTTTATTTTTTAATTAATTATATGATAATAAAAATAGATGCTCATAAAATTATGCATCAGCTAAATATTAAGATATTTATTTAAGATTGCAATAATCCTATAGAAAGAAAATCGAAAAAAAAGTCATAAAAGCTAATTAAGAATTAATCAAATGGTTAAAGATAAAATTAAAAAAAATACAAATAAAAAAATTCAATAAAATCCCAGAAATTGAAAAAATAATAATAAAATAACCTTATTTTGTGGGCCTTTCAAAAATATACAGGCATATAAACCTAAGATAGACATACTTGCGCAAAACATCTTTATTATTTTTTTTTCTTTTCTTAAAGAACAAATGACATTTTATTTGCTCTGTTTTTTTTTTTTTTTTGAAATAACAAGTGACACTTTCACTCTTTATTGTCTAGAATCCAACCACCATTGTGATACTAGAAAAAGTGGGGTAGTTGGCTTTGAAATTTTATTTTCAACCTATTTTCATTTTAAAAAATCTATAAAACCTATATAAATTATCAAACAACCCCAAATCGCTAAAAAACAAAAATTAAATGAATCCAAAAATTTCAAACCAAACTCAATTTGCCATTCCCGCTATTTTTAAATGGAAAAAAAAACACTTTCTTTAAACTCCTTTGAAGAGAAAGTACCAACAATTTTATCTCTTCATCATTATATGTGGAATCTCTCTCTTATATCTCTAACTCAAAAACTGAAAAATAAATAAAATAAACTTGTGGACCGAAACGAAAAACTTAAAGTGACCATGTATTTTCTCTATGTTTGACATTCAAGTTCTTTTTTAAAAATATTTGTTTTAACACAATTTCAAACTTAATTTCATGCAATTAGGTCATAAAAGGACTCAATAAAAAAATTGAAGGATAGAAATTAAAAGGCAATGATGGAAAATTGGAAAAAAAAAAAAAAAAAGCCTTCACTGTTCATGAACAGGGAAGCTCCATGACAAAACCCAAATGTTTTAGTAATTTGTTTGCCAAATCAAACTTGAAATTTGGATCTTTTATGAATTAAAAAAAAAAATATTAATTTTTAAAACAAAAATAAGAATTTATTGATTTTGTGCTTCCAATTTACCATCTATTTTTTTATATTTAAAAAAGAGTCTGTAAAGCCTATGCAAGTGAGGCATTACTTTCCATCACAGTCACAAGTTGTCATAATTACATTATTAGAGGAAGTTGTTTTAATTAAATTAAGTAAAGGTTTGCTTATGGTGAAATAAACAGTCTATGAATAGCAGCAACCCATGTATCCAGAGCTACCCTTCTTACCTCAAAATAGGGCAGCAGTTCTCCGACACTATTACCAGGATTGCCTACGCTTGATTGCTACAAAGAGGTAGCATCTTTGCACATGCTTTGCTTTCTTTCCACAAGCAACATGCATCTATCATCTGTATGTTCTAGCATTTCCATGGAGAAAAGGTAATGGGACACGGAGGATGTAGGAGTTGATGAATAAAAATCAAATACCAAAAAAGCACTAGAGATCTGATGTCATCGCTTAGCAATTCAAGCTGATCTGGTTTGAGTACAAATTGAATTACAGTGACAAAACTTTGATGTTATCCCTCCCGTTTAGTTTGAAAAGCTTTCTCTGTTAGCAGGCCTGTTCTTCCAGTCCTCTGTATAGAACAAAAATAATGGACAAGATCTATAACACAAAACGAACCACCTTGTTTTTTTGTTTTTTGTTTTTTTTCCCCAACAGCAGCAAGATACTACAAGTGGCTTTGAGTATATTTTGTACACAGCTAGCCTGGAAAGATGCACTCTTCTTAAACAGGTGAAGTTATTCCTCTGCATCTCAAATTTGGCAGCCATCTAATGGATCGCTGGCAACAGAAACTGCATGCTTCAAATAACTTGCAGTCGAAGTTTGATGATCATATTCTATCTGTTTAGGTGGGACAGTACCAAGTGGAAATGGATACTTCCCTAGAAATGAGATAAATTATAAACGTAACATATGCTCCTGTAAAAGTGCATACCACAGTGGTAAACACTACTCCAGTTACTTCATTGGAGAAAAAGTCAAGCAAAAGGTAACCATTGATTAGCATCACCAAGGCAGCTACAAGCCAAGAAAACATCTGCAAAGGGGGTAAAAAGGTTCAAATAATGCATCACTTCTTTCTAATAAATAGGTGACAGAAAATAGACCACTCAGTAACAAGAACCACTACTTAACAGCAGGATATGATTGCAAGTGTGTGGCATAAATGAAGGTAGAATTCCATATTTTTTTCACCATCCTCCTGAACGAACTATTTATGATATATAGTCGACAAGGTATGATCACTAGTAAGGGTCACTGGTGTAACATGGTTGATGCCACAGTCTATGTGAGTTGCATGCACCTAAGTGATGCTCAGGGCAAAAGGTCCAGATACAGAAAAACCTCAGTAGTAAACACCGACATGACTCTCAGTGCTAGACGTGATTCTCAATTCTAGGCATGCACAAAACTATTTTCCCTTAGAGAGCAGTCATTTAACAACATCAACCATGATTATAAGCATCTTTTCACTCACAATAAAGCTAATTCAATGACATGTAAAAGATTTGTAATAAATCATTTTTTCTTGGTTGCCTGGAGTTCATCTATCAGACACAATTTCAAACATCAATTTAAAAAACACAAAATGTCGCAAGATTTTCACTTTACGGTACATTGTACTCTCAGAGAACTACACAAGTCACAAGATATGGTTACACAAACTTCCAAACAAATTGAAAATGGCAATTGCTTCCTTGATTCAATCTACTGTCACCAATTTAATGGGTTATCTTGAGTTTAATGACAGAAACACTGGACAACAGAGTTACAGAGACTAGTCAACATACCTTAAGAATGGGGCCAACTGTGAAAGTGCCCATGATTTGCTCCTTGGAGACCAAGCAAAGAAGAGGGATGAGTGCAAAAGGAATCTGAATAGACTGAAGCATATTTAGCCATTCATTCAGAACATCTAGTGAGTCTTCAGAAGTATCAAAAACAAGTGCAACAATTATAGTTGGGATGATAGCACAGCTTCGAGTAATCAATGCCCTCAGCCATTTCTTTAATCCCAAGTTCAGGAAACCTCCCATGATAAACTGCCCTGCATAAGTGCCAGTAATGGTGCTGCTTTGGCCAGCTGCTAATAACCCAATACCCCAGATGTATAAAATTGGGAAAAATCCACCCCCGTATTTATCTTGAAGATATTGCCCTGCATTTACAAGGCCAATACTATTGGCCAGTTCTGTCCCGTGGAAACCTTTAGCAAAAATGGTCGTCACAAACAAATTGATCATGAATGATATTGCAAGGGCAGCAGTTGACTCTATGGAGTAGTATCTGAGAGCTTCTTGAACCTGGCCTTTCTTATTGTGGTCAATCTCCCTTGACTGTACAAGAGCAGAATGCAAGAACACATTGTGAGGCATGATAATGCAACCCACAACTCCGACAGCCTGTTTTATTGTTTTGGAGCTAAGTTTGGGAATTAAGATACCTGCACCAACAGAGAATCCAATTAACTCTCTCCAAGATACAAGGTAGCATTACAGTCGGACAAATGGTAAGAATCCAAGGAAACTGGAATCTTAAATTGAAATCTTAAGTTAAGCATGACATTACTCACCCAGAAAAAGTTCGGAGGCACTGGGTTTTGCATCAGCAAACATCCACGCAAATGTCACTGCCATTATTCCAATGAGGATCCCAAAAGCAGCCTCCAATTTCCTCACACCGTAGTTCTCAAGAAATAGGAAGATAAAGCTGTATTGACTCAAGAAATGGACTGCATCACCATAATGAACTGAGCTTTTCTACAAGCAAATTAACACAAATTCTGCTTGGTTGTTGTGAATAGGGGAAAAAAAAGAGGAGGATTCTTTCTCCAGTCTCCTGGAATCAATCTATTGCACACACAGTGATTTTAAATATATCCAACTCCAGGCCACACCAGTAGTCGATCAATTACTTGTCCTCTTAGTTTACTGGTAGCTTATATGATATAATTCTCTAACAACAATCTCTAATCGATGAAAAATCACAGATTTAGTACTTGAAAAGTTGAACCCTTCAACTTAAAAAGTCGAAAAAATAGAATAGACAAAAATCCAAAAACATTTGCAGAAAGACAACAAAGCCTGAAACTTCAGATCACAAAAATGGATTAAATCTTACGCTCAAACTCAAAAACCAAAGAATACAAAAAGAAATAGAAACTCCAAATAAAAAAGTCATCAGCTTTATGGACAGAATCACTTTTAAAAAAAACCGAACACAAAAACCAAAAAAGAAATGACCGAAAACCAATTCAAACGAAATGATATTAAAAGAAGAAGAAGAATTACCAATCGAAAGCAGTAATAATAACACCAGCCCACAAAGGCAAAACCCCATTACTCAAAATCTGAATAGCAATAGCACTCCCAATAACTTCTTGTATATCAGCACCAATCAAAGCCAACTCAGCCATAATCCACAAAATCATTCGAGCCCAAGTTGGATACTCTTCTCTACATAGCTCAGCCAAATGCCTTCCTGTAGCCACTCCAAGCCTTGCTGACAGCAACTGCACCAACAAACCCATAGCAGTAGCCCATAAGAGAAGCCAAAGCAAAGAATACCCTGCAATTGCACCAGCCTGAAGATCCCCTTCCAAATTGCCAGGGTCCAAAAAAGCAATGCACATTAAAAACCCAGGACCAGTGAACAACCATAATTTTCTCCATGAAAATGATGACACCACCGTTGAGCCACCGCTTTCCGTGTCATAATCAATGCCAAATGAAAGGACTTTCCCGTCAGAATCATAAGCTGTTTCTTCTTGGTCTTTTAATAAAGGTTGCGGGTCTTCTTCTGGTAAAGGCATTGGATTTTGAGTTAGAAGGTCTACTGTTAATGTCTGATTTAAGATTGTTTGCGTCTTTTTTGTTTATTTTCCTTTTTTCGAGGTTGGAGGATGAAGAGAGTGACGCATAGAAATTGTTGGATAGCATTTGGCATGAGTTGTTTTTTAAGTAATTGTTATTTAGAAAAATATTAAAATAATATTTTTTAATTTTTTTTATATCAATATATATATAAAAAAAAATCTAAGTGTAAATATATATATATATATATATATATATTCAAAAACAGAAATGAGATTGGTGTTTATTCAAATAAAAAAATTCTAAAAATTTAAATGATTTCCTAAAAAGATGACCATACACTTAAAAAACCCTAAAGAACAACCCAATCACTATGAGAAAACTTCATAGCTAAATTTTAGCCGGATAAATAATGAGAAACTATGTTGCATGTTTGCATGAAAGAAAACAAGGTTTATTGATCCTAAATAAATATATTTGAAATGAGAAAAAGATTATCTTTAATAATCTTTTCACAAGGCGAAAGATATTATTTGTAGTTCTATTGAGTTTAGTTTTTTTATATAGAAAATAAATTTGATTAAAATCATACCTTATATTAGGGGCAAGTGCGAGAATTAAATAAAAGTAATCCAAATATACAAAATAATCCTCAATGATTAAAAGTATCAAAATAAAGTTGGGGGCATAAAAGAATCCAAAGAATTCAGAAGGTATAAGCATACCACAAAAAACTAATATGATGATGATGCTCAAAACTAAATGAAGAAAAAAAAAATGAAAAGCCCAAGCTTGACACTAGGTTGAACAATGGACCATTTTACAAGTTAAAGGTCTAGAAATCCATGGACCAAAAAAAGATCAAGAAACAAGCATTAGTGATTCTTGGTTATGAAATCCCTTAAACACCTTTTCAGAGTAAAAGTATCCTTTTTCTTCATAACCAAAAGCAAAAGCCAATGATAGGTACCCAACCAAGCCCTTTCTGATCAAAGACAAGCAATCTATATCGGTAAGCAATGCTTTCCCATGAAAAATAAGCTTAATTATTCATATAAATAAAATCAATGCTTTAAAGACTGGTTCTCCGAAACCCTCAAATTGAAGCTTAAACCATTATGGCCATTAAAACATCATTTTACACTTTTACCAAAATAGCAAAACAAAGACTTTCAAACTTGCTCATATGAATCACTTGAATTTTTTTTTGAACAAGTTTGTTTGAAATTGACATCAAAATGGTCTTTATGTTTGCAATGACTTTGAAATTCCAGAAAATTTTCTATGAAAACAACCCTTCTAAATAAATCTTATTCCATGTAGCATCATCCCTAAAGAAAAACTTGAAACTTTGAACACTTGGGGGCATGATCAGGCTAAGAAGTAATCCAAAAACACATAATAAGGTTGACTCTATGATTTCTTTATTGAGAAAATAGAAAATGTAGGCAAAGCTGGTGACTTTCGAGATAAAGGTTTGTATACAAAGAAGTATGCAGATATAATGTTCTTCCTAAAGTTCAAAATTATAAGTTATGATTCGAGTAAGCAAAAGCGAAAAAGCCATCAAAGCTTACTACAGAGACTCAAAACTTTTAAGAAAAGGGAAAGTCTATGAAGAAAGGAGACTTATATTTTTTAGGTAAGTATACACGCATATCGATCTATTGTATTATACTTTGATCTTTGGCAAACTAGTGTTTCAATATTTTATCTATTTTTTTCCTTCTCGGTGCGCTTTCTAGCCCTCATTCTCTAGATAATATGCTTTCTAGCTCTATCTCCTTTTGTTCTAAGAGCATTTTATAACCCTCGTCCTTTAAATAGTGTATTTTCTAGCCCTATCTCTTTTCCTTTCGAGTGCATTTTTTAGCCCTTATCCTTCAGATAATCCACTTTCTAGCCTTATCCTTTTCCTTTCGAGTGCGTTTTTTAGTCTTATCTCTTTCCTCTCGAGTGTGTTTTCTAGCCCTCGTATATCTAATAGTGCACTTTCAAGCCCTATCTTCTTTCCCTTTGAGTGCACATTTGAGTCGTCATCCCTCTAATAATGTATTTTCTAGCTCTATCTCATTTTCTTTCGAGTGTGCTTTCTAGCCTACATCCTCTAGATAATATGTTTTCTAGCATAATCTCTTTTCATACTGGATAGTGCACTTTTTAGCCCTATCTTTTTTTTTTATGAGTGTGCTTTCTAGCCCTCGTCCTCCAAATAATGTATTCTTTAGCCCCATCTCTTTTCTTTCCAAGTGCGCTTTCTAGCCCTCATCTTACAGATAGTGTGCTTTCTAGCCCTATCTTTTTTCCTTTCGAGTGCGTTTTTTAGCCCTATCTCTTTTCTCTTTTCTCTTTTTTTTTTTTATAGTGTGCTTTTTAACCTTATCTCATTTCCTTTAAAGTGCACCTTTAAGTCATCATCCATCAGATAATGCATTTTCTAACTTTATCTTTTTTTAAGTGCACTTTCTAGCCATTGTCTACCAAATAGTGCATTTTCTAGCCCTATCCCTTCTCTTCTTAAGTGCGTTTTTAAGCCTTCAACCATCAGATATAACATTTTCTAAACCTATCTCTTTTTTAGTGCACTTTTCAGCCCTCGTCTACCATATAGTGCTTTTTCTAGCCCTATCTCTTTGAGTGCATCTTTGAGCCCTCATCTCTCTGATAGTGTGTTTTCTAGCCCTATCTCCTTTTCCTATTAGTGCGTCTTCGAGCCCTCATTTCTCATATAGTGTATTTTTTTAGCCCTATCTCTTTTTATCTTTATGCCTTCATCCTAGATAGTACGCTTTCTAGCCCTATCTTTTTTTCTTTTGAATGCGTTTTTGAGCCCTCATTTCAAACACTTTCAGAAGAATTGATCATTTCTTGATCTGGTGAATTTGTTATCTCTTATTCCTTTTTGTTCTTTACAAAGCTTATTATCTAAAGTCTCTTACAAGACTTCCTATCATAAGCATTGTAAAGAGGACACAACAATTATAATCCATTTTTTAGGTTATTCCCCTAAAATTTACCTTTTTTTCCTTTTAAGATAAAATAATAGTAGTGAGAAGACTAGTGATTTGGTAAAAACAAACTAAAAAGGATTTCAAATGTACAAAAGAATCAAACTATAATTTTTTATGGAATTAAAAGCTTAATCGTACCTCATTAAACCTAAGACTGAAGAGATAATGCGAATTCAAAGTCAAATTAAATGATTATTGGACAAATCTACATAAAAATTAAGTCTAGGGAGATAATTAGCCTTTTAATACGCTAATTTGATTTAATCATAAGCCGAATTAAAATTTTAATTATATTTAAGAATTAATTTGGGTCAAATTAAATAACTTAATTAAGTGCAAAGACTTAATTATACTTTAAATAGATCAAATTAATTTTAATAGGAATTTAATTGGTGAAAATTTAAGTTTAAGAGCCCAATTTGGGCTTAATTGAGAAGATTGAAATTTTAAAGGACCAAATCTAATTTTTATAAAGTCAATTGATTAAAATTAGGGGTTAAATTGAAGAAATTCATAGCCAATGACCTTTTTAGAAAAGGCATCGAATTCTAGGGACTTA
Organism: Populus alba; assembly: GCF_005239225.2. Lineage (NCBI taxonomy): Eukaryota > Viridiplantae > Streptophyta > Magnoliopsida > Malpighiales > Salicaceae > Populus > Populus alba. The sequence goes on along the minus strand of NC_133290.1, from coordinate 7,027,082 downwards.
ATTTGATTGAAGACAGGAGTGAAAATGAAAGTTTGATGGATAATTGAGGGTCAATTTGCATAAATCCAAAACTAAAGATCACAATAAAAAATGCGCTAAAACTCGAGGCTGATATTGAAATTTGGCAAGGGCAAACTTGCATTAAATCAAAAGTTTGGGGTCAATTAGAGGATGCAATTAAAAATAATTAAAACTCGAAGGATTAAATTGAATTTTGGCCAAATCCCTAAATTAAAATCTTAAAGCCAAAACGGCACCGCTTTGAAAGAAAAAAAACAACAACCAGACAACAATTACTACATGCAGAATAGGTCTTTCCGACAACTAACCTATTACCACCATGATGTCACCTCAAAGTGGCCAACCCCACCAACTTTTAGCAGCCAATTTTCACATTCCTAATTGTACCTTTGAGCCACTGATTAGGATCCTTCCCAGTTAAATCAAAGACCAAGATTTGTCCCTGATAAAAATAAATTTTCCCTCTTCCACCCCGTATAAATAGGGGTGGATTTCAAGCATTGAAAAACAATAAATCATAGGCCAAAGTCGGAGACAACCCAGCCCCTTGATTCTTATTTCTGCTAATCTTCTTCAACCTCTTTCCTCTCTTCTTTCTCCACCACAGCTACATACCAGACTCCCCAGCATTCGCCAGGAACACCACTAGCAACTTTTCTTTTCTGGCCAAGCAAGCCTTCATCTTCTTTTTCTTCTTTAAACCCCCCCGGGGCTACCCCAGGTAGCCATTTGAATTCTGCATGCAAATGGCAAAATGTAATTAACAAGAGAGAGGTTAGGCCTTTTATAAACCCAATATGATCGGATTGGGCTTGGGCTTGGGCTTGGGCTTGGGCTTTAGACCCAGCCTAATGTTTTTAAAAAAGAAAGGTTAGGCCTTTTATCGGCCTAACTTGACTAAGTCAGGTTGGACCCATGTTGCCGTATGGTTAGGGTGGGTCTAACCAAGATTAAAAAAAAGATCTGTTAGGCCATCAGTTGACCCAATATAACAGAGTTTGGTCCCGATAGCTGGGCTAGGTTCAACCCATTTAATAAATAAATAATATAATAATATTAAAAGTGTGTGTGTATTAAAAAAAATTCAAGTTTTTCAAAAGGCATTTTAAAAATATTTAGGGGTCCCTAACATTTTTTCCAACTATTTTGCATAATATCATGTTGTAGACTTATACTGTAATATACAAATCTGATATTAAAAATACCTTATTTTCTCTGACTTCAAAAAAAAAATCTACATATTTTCTAGAGAGATAAAATCATTTTTGTCATGTTTTTTTTTTAATACAAAATGGATATCATAACCGGTTTATAATTATTTATTAGGGTTTGATCAAAATATAAAAAAATATCATTATAATTTACTTGTCATTCAAAATGCTAGGATTTAGCTATATCTAAGAAATAAATAAGTTTGATTCTTAAAATAGTTAGGATTTAACCCAATAAGATATAAACTTTCTCACGAATGGAGATTTACCTTGAAACTTAAATGAGACCAATAGACATAAATGTGACTTAGAATAACAATCAAACAACAATGCAATTTATCTTAGATATGATGCATTAGGGATGATGTGTCTTTCTCTTGCACAACTAGTCTTTTACTTAGACTCTTGTAGACCATTAAATTTTCTAGTAACTATGATACTAGGTGGAGACTATTGACTTCATAATCGTAATTTTATGATTAAACCCAAAATTTCCTTTTTAACAACATTCAGGAGACAGATCTATAGCTCAACGTCGTGCACATCACAACACACAACATCAAAGAAGGGTATTTTAAAAACAAGAATACAAGAATAAGTTTACACACATATCAATACCAACATAGAAAATAAAATTAAAAATAAAAATAATAAATGAATACTCACAACTAATATTTACAATAAAAAACAACATTAAGGTTTTACAAATATTTAAAATTATAAATCTAAAAAAAAAAAAGCAATGTTATTACCGTTGGTGACTTTGCTTCTTCATGGCAATCAGCTAGATACTTGGAATAGTAGCTCGAAAAAGTATTGTCGAGGCCACCCTCAAACCCATATGTCTGTATTCTTTAAAGGAAAAAAAAATACTTTTATTATTATTATTATTATTATTATTATTTAAAAAATAAAAAGTATTGTATTAATTGCTTTCATTATTCATTAGGCAACAATCTCCAAAAAAAAAACCTATAAATAATTCATTTATCTTGGGATGGCTTGTGAATAATAAAAAATAATTAACACATCATAAAATTATGAGAAAATATGTGATATTTTGAATACAATAAAATTATATATTAAATAATTTTATTATTCACCAATCAACATTCAAGTACAACACCCAATAACAATTCATTTATCTCATATGGATTTATGAATAATAAAATTATTAATACATGAAAACTTGTAAGAAAAAGTATTTTAAATACAATGATGTAATGTATTAATCAATTTCATTGCTCATCAGTCAACACTCTAGGACAATGCCTGGTAATAGTTCATTTATCCTTTGTGGATTTGTAAATAATAAAACTATTACTACACAATAATATTGAGAGGAAAAAAAAATTTAAATACAATAATATAATATATTAATCGGTTTCATTACCTAACAATCAACACCCGAGGACAATGCTTAATGATGATTTCTTTATTCTCTTTGGGTTTATGAATAATAAAACCATTAATAGACAACATCATAAGAAAAAATATCTTGAAGACATTTTAAGTACAATATACTGTTTTAAGTAATTTCATTACCCATCAATTAACACTTAAAAAAAACATATAATGACGGTTCATTTATCATATATAGATTTATGAATAATAAAACTATTAATACACAATACATTATATATTAACACACAACATAACAAGTTATAAACAACATAAAACTTACATTGAGATCTAATATTTACACCTCGAGAATAAACATATGGCAACTCATCTTCCTCACCTCATTACAAGTATTGATAGCAACCTTATTTATATTGAAAAATAATTCTTTGATGGCTTTATACCTTCAGGATTTTCACACAATGTACAGACCCAACACTTCAAATATTTTTTATGAAAATATAAAAAATATATTATAATAATAAAATAAGCAAGGAAAAGTCTTTTTTTACCCCTGGAATATGCTGGACACTGACTAGCATTGTGATGCCGCATGGTGTGCACACGTTGCCGGGTGGATGTGGATATGGCAAGTGGATTCACCTCCGGTGAAGGTAGGCCTGCATGACAATCTAGATTGGATGCGCCTCTTTATCCTTTTTTTCTATATCGACAGTGAACCTCACCGCCGCCACCTAGGGGAGGATATCAAACCATGGAAAGGTCCAAAATCTCTTCTTGTTGGTTTTCTCTCTCTTCATGGGTGCTTGGCTGTCACCATTGTTGTTGTCGTCAAGTGGCTAGTGCATGTAGCTGTTCTTGGTGGGGGGGTGTCGTTACCGAGAGATAAGAGGAGTGGTTGGGCAGAGAAAAGCAGAGATGGACTATTTTAGTTGGTGTGGAGGAGATAGGGGTTGCGATGGTCACTGTCATAGTAAAGGCATGTGGTTGTGGTGATTGAAAATTGTGAGGGATGAGAACGAGGAAACAGAGAGCTTTATTTATACCCCTTCGTTTTTTATTCCTTCTTATCTTCTCTTCTATTATATTCAACTCTTTTTCTTTTTCTTTTTCTTTTTCTTTTTCTTTACTTTTTATTTATTTTTTATTTTTTATTCTTTTTTAACTTTTAGTTACTTAGAAGGTGGATCAATACTCCATGTTTGTTTTGTCTTCTTTCTTTCCTTGATTATTATTTCACTTATTATTTATTTTATTTTATTTTATTCTTTTTTAAAATTTTAATTTCAATCTTTTGATTTTTTTTAAAAAATAAATTATCCCTTGAAATAAAATAATTCAAAATTATGAAATAGCTAGAAATTGACCAAATTGAATCAAAAAATTCATTTTAAAAAAAAAATTTCAATTTTTTTTTTTTTTGAAAACATGTTCGGAGATAAAAACACTAGTTACGATTTTGTGGAGCCATGACTATTTTGTTTTTTAGTGTTAACAATTACATGTAATTTCAAGCTGACTGTTTTGACTACAAATTGAATTACAGCAATGCAACCACGTTAAGTTGAAGTTTAGGTAATGCTTACGTTTAAAAAAAATTTAAAAAAAAATTTAATTTTTTTTATTTATTAATATCAAAAATAATTTTTAAAAAAAATAAAAACAACATTATTTTAATATATTTTAAAATAAAAAACACTTTAAAAAACTACCTCTACTCCACTCTCCAACACACTTTAAAAGGCGTTCTCTTTGCATCCATGTGTTTCAAGTCCTCTGTATCGAACAGAATAATGGGCAAGATCTATAACGCAGAAACAATCTTTTCTTTTGTTTTTTTTCCCCCAACAGCACTGAAACACAATAAGCGGCTTTAAGTAAATTTTGTACACAGGCAAGCCTGGAAAGATGCTCGAGAAATAACTCTATGCATAAACAGCTGAAGTTATTCCTCTGCAAATCAAATTTGACTGCCATCTGATATATTGCTGGCAACTGAAACTGCATGCTTAAAATATCTTGCTGTAAAAGTTTGATCACTCTACTTCTATCTGTTTAGATTGACAGCACCAGGAGAAACATGTAAAGCCCCTAGAAATGAGATAAATTATAAACGCTACATATGCACCTGTAAAACCGCATAGTACAGTGGTAAACGCTACTCCGGCCACTTCATTGACGAAAAAGTCGAGCAAAAGGTAACCATTGATTACTATCACCAGGGCAGCCACAAGCCAAGATACCATCTGCAAAGGGCAAAAGAAGGTTCGAACAATGCATCACTTCCTTGTAATAATAAATAGGTTACATAAAACAGACCCCCCAATAACAAGAACAGCAACTTAACAGCAGCATATGATTCCCTAGTGTCTGGCATAAATTAAGGTAACAGTCCCATATTTTTTCATTCTCAGCATCCTTAAACGGATTCCCATGAACGAACCATTTCATGATATAGTCAACAAGATACGATCACTAATACATGTCACTGCATGTAACATGGTTGATGCCACACTTCATGTGAGTTGCATGCATCTTAGATGATGTTTGGGGCAAAAGGGGATACAGAATACCCTCATTAGCAAATGACAGAAATTAATCCTATCACCCATATGATTCTCAGCTCTAGGCATGCATGAAACTAGTTTTCCTCAGAGAGGTGTCACTTAACACCTTCACCCATGACTATATGCATCTTTTCACTTGCAATAAAGCTAGATCAGCTACATGTAAAAATCTTGTAATAATTCAATTTTTTACCCAAGATTCATCCATCACATGCATAATTTCAGACATGTTTACACATTAACAAAATGTCACATGATTTTGACTTTATGATGCATTGGACTATTGAAGAACAACACAAGTTGAGAGATTTGGTTATATGGAGCTTCCAAAAAATTGAAAAAGGCAAATGGTTCCTTGATTTAGTCAACTGTCACCAATTTAAAGGGCTATCTTGAGCTTCAAGACAAATACCGCAGAATAACAGACTAGTCAACATACCTTAAGAATGGGACCGATTTTGAAAGTGCCCATGATTTGCTCCTTGGATACCAAGCAGAGAAGAGGGATGAGTGCAAAAGGAATCTGTATTGACTGCAGCACATTTAGCCATTCATTCAGAACATCTAGTGAGTCTTCAGAGGTATCAAAAACAAGTGCAACAATCATAGTTGGGATGATAGCACAGCTTCGAGTGATCAATGCCCTTAACCATTTCTTTAACCTCAAGTTCAGGAAACCTCCCATGATAAACTGTCCTGCATAAGTGCCAGTAATGGTGCTGCTTTGGCCAGCTGCTAATAATCCAATACCCCAGATGTATAAAATTGGGAAAAATCCACCCCCGTATTTGTCTTGAAGATATTGCCCTGCATTTACAAGGCCAATACTATTGGCCAGTTCTGTCCCATAGAAACCTTTAGCAAAAACAGTCGTCACAAACAAATTGATTACGAATGATATTACAAGGGCAGTGGTTGACTCTATGGAGTAGTATCTGAGAGCTTCTTGAACCCGGCCTTTCTTATTGTGGTCGATCTCCCTTGACTGCACAAGAGCAGAATGCAAGAACACATTGTGAGGCATGATAATGCAACCCACAACTCCAACAGCCTGTTGTATTGTTCTGGAGCTAAGTTTGGGAATTAAGATACCTACACCAACAGAGAATCCAATTAACTCTCTCCAAGATACAAGGTAGCATTACAGTCGGACAAATGGAAAGAAACCAAGGAAACTGGAATCTTAAATTGAAATCTTAAGTTAAGCATGACATTACTCACCCAGAAAAAGTTCGGAGGCACTGGGTTTTGCATCTGCAAACATCCATCCAAATGTAACTGCCATTATTCCAATAAGGACCGCAAATACAGCCTCCAATTTTCTCACACCGTAGTTCTCTAGAAATAGGAAGATGAAGCTGTATTGACACAAGAAATGAATAGCATCACCACAGTGAACTATACTTTTCTAAAAGAAAATTAACGTATACTCTGTTTAATGGATACAGAACTGAAAACAGGAGGGAAAGTCTCTCCAGTTTCCAGGAAACAAACAAAAGATCAATAATTTATGGCTTCTGTGCAGTAATTTACATATATCCAACACCGGGCGACAACAGTAATTGATTAATTACTTATCCTTTTAATTTACTGATAGCTTACCTGATTTACTTAGTCTCCAACAACAACATAATTCATGAAAAATCACAGATAAAGTACTTGAAAATTGAAGCCTTCAAATTAAAAAGCCAAAAAAAATTCAACAGACAAAAATCCGAAAACCGAGAAACAATTACTAAAAGATAACACAATAGAATAAAGCCTTACAATCTTAAAAATGGAAAAAATCTTATATTCAAAAACCAAATTATCCAAAAAAAATTAGAAACTCTAAATCAAACGTCCTCAGCTTGATAAACAAAATCCCCTCAAAACACCATCAACTTAAACCCAAAACAACACAAAAAAAGAGCCAAAACCAACCAATCCAAACAAAAGGGTATTCAAAACAAGGAATTACCAATCACAAGCAGTAATAGTAACACCAGCCCACAGAGGCAAAAACCCATTACTCAAGATCTTAAGAGCAATAGCACTTCCAATAACCTCTTGTATATCAGCACCAATCAAAGCCAACTCAGCCATAATCCACAAAACCATTGACGCCCAGGTTGGATACTCTTCTCTACACAGCTCAGCTAAATGCCTCCCTGTAGCCACTCCAAGCCTCGCTGAAAGCAACTGCACCAACAAACCCATAGCAGTAGCCCATAAAAGAAGCCAAAGCAAAGAGTAGCCTGCGATAGCACCAGCCTGAAGATCCCCTTCCAAATTCCCAGGATCCAAAAACGCAATGGACATTAAAAACCCAGGACCAGTAAACAACCATAACTTTTTCCATGAAAACGGTGGCAACACCGTTGAGCCACCGCTTTCCGTGTCAGAATCAACCCCAATTATGAGCACTTTCTCATCAGAATCATAAGCTCTTTCTTCTTCTTCTTGCAATAAAGGTTGTTGGTTTTCTTCTACAGGCATGATTCTGTTAGTTACAACAAGAAGTCTACTGTTAATGTCTGTGTTTCAAGATGGTTTGGTTTCTGTTCTTTTAAGATGGAGGATAAACTGAGGGAGATATCTAAAACTACCGGTCCTTTCTTCTCTCTCTTCCACTTTCATAATTTCATTCCTTTTTACTTTTAATCAGAGAAAAAGGAATTGGAGTGTGACACGTGGAAAAGCATATTAGCGCCACTAGGAATGGTTTTAGGGGTGTTAACGTCATTCAGTGGGTGTTTGGCCATTTGGTACATGCTCTGCCGCTAAAAAATAAAAAGAAAAAAAAAACAATTATTTACGCTGGTTTTTCCGAACTTTTTTTATATAAAAATATTTTAAATATAAATTAAAAAATTTATATACACACGTAATTAATTAAATAAATAAATATTTGTATTAATAAATAAAATAATAGTTATTAATAATAAATAAATCAATCAAAAAATATATATAGATAAAGATAGTTAACCTCATAATACAAGTTTTTAATCCAATTGTATTTAATGATTTTATTTATCAAAATTAAAATTTTATTTTATTAAAAAAATAATAAAAATAAACATATAAAATTGATTAGATGAAATAAAAGGAAAAAAATATTATCTATAATTATACATATTAGAAATATTATCAAAAAATAAATATCATCTATTTATATAAAATATAAAAAGAATAAATTATAGATGAATTAGAATAATTTTGTTTTAAAAAATTAAATGCATACAATATAATTAAAAAAATAATTATTATTTTAAATATTTTAAATAAACAAAAAATAATAATAAATATTAAGTGTTGTTAAGCCAAGCCAGGACTAGCAGCATCTAGCACATTTCATAAGAGCCGGGATGCTTAGAGTTTTAATTTTTTCTTGCTGGTAGATGGGGTGCCCCTAATGTTTTTTTTTTTTTTTTAAAAAAAAAAAAAAAGTGTTAGATGACACGTCAATATGCATTTGACGGAATCTAATAGAAATAATTGATTAAAAACATTTAAAAGTTCACATACTCAAATAGCATAAATAAACATTGATACACTTAAATAGAAAAAAAAAATTAAAAGTTTATGCACCAAAAAATATCACCATTTCTTCTTTATCTTGTATTGTTAAATTTACACTGTTTTTTTATCACGTATTTGCTCTACATTAGAAAGTACTTTTTAAAATACATTAGAATTTAAGAAAGTATTGTAGTATTTTTTTTAAAATATATTTTTAGATGATTTTAAAAAAAATTTAAATAATATTTTCCAAAAAGTTTTGGAAAACTAATACATACCCAAAGCTTTTTAAAATAATAGCACATTTTAATGAGTTGTGTTATTAGGAATTGTTATAGAATAATATAAATCATATCTTGAAAACTCATCTAAAATGTTAAGTTATTAGATTAATATGGTTCTTTGATATGGTATCAGAGTTTTGATGACTAAGTGGTCACGAGTTTGAATCTTACCATCCCTATTTATTTGATAAAAATTAAACACAAGATAATGTAAACTTATACAAGTTTTAAACCCAAAAAGCTTTCACTTTAGAGGATTTGTTATAAAATAATATAAATTATATCTTGAGACCTCATCCTTATCTTGACATAACTCAATTTGTTTTTGCAATATACAAGGTTTTTTTAAAATCTTTAATTATGTCATTAAAATTAATGATGTATCAAATAAACATGACCATCTTCATCTTTCCTAAACAAAAATGTTTCTTTACATGTTAATGATTTATAGATAAAAGAAAATGTTTTTATATATTATTTGTTCTTACTATTTATCTATTTTTTAATCAGTTTAATATTAAATAAAAATGAACTAAATTTTATCTCTACCTTTCCTAAACAAAATTATTTCGTCACACATTAATGATGTACTAGGTAAACAAATTATTTTATATGTTTTTCTTCTTAATATTTGTATATATTTTAAATCAGCTCTCCGTAATTATTTTTTTTCAAAACTTTTTAGTTATCAAAACAATTTATTTCTTAACGTTATTTTATTCCCAAAATCTTATTTATAATTATTACTTAACTTACTAAGTTAAGTATTGAAATTTAAATTGACTACAAAATCTTATTGAGTTTTAATTTAATTACAACTAATTATTTTTATTGATAATTATCATAATTATTAATTAAACTAATAAGTTAATAATTCTATTGAAATTTAAATGGATTAATATTGAGAATAAAATGACATTAATAAACTAGTTGTTTTGATTCATAGATGATGAGTATTATTTAAAATTTTAATTTAAACTAAAAAAAACTTTAATAGGTTACCGAGGAAAATAATATAAATTATATGTTAAGACTTTCATCTAATAATTTAAGTTTTTGAGCCAAAATAGTTTTTTGACATGATATTAAAATATTAATGGTCAAACGGTCACGAGTATGAATTTTCTCATCTTTATTTTAATTAACAAAATTAAATAAAAGATTATATAGATTTTTGCAAATTTCAATTTTAAATAGCTCTCATTTAAAAATGTGTGTTAAAGAATAATATAAATTATATATTAAGTATTGTTTTTTTCAATAACTCAATTGAATAATGCAATCTATTAAATATGATATTTTGTTTTTTGAGAGATCTATTTTGAAAAAAATTCATTTTTGTATACCTATACAAAAAAAAAGTAAAAAATCACTTTAAAAAAATATTAAATTAATATTTGTTAATCTAAATGCACCTTTTACATGAATATGTGAAACTACAATTTTCAAAACATTAGAGCGGGGCAAGGCAACACTACGCATGGAATTTTGAGATTTTTCAGGGCCTTTTGTTTATTTATTCTTACAGTCATTGTCTATTCTTCAACTTTCAAGATTCTGTTTACATTGTAAGAGATGTAAATTTAACCAACCAAAACATAAATTTATTGCAATGAAATTGTAGGTCTAGAAAAAAAGAAGGGATTTCAAACCAAAAACATATCTAAGAATGCTTAAAGATTATAGATAAATTTGATTTTTGGTTGTTTTAAAAGCAAAACAGAAAGACTAGGTGGATTTTTTAGAGAGATTATGAGGGAGGGTGTTCGATTTTTAGAGAAAAAAGTTGTTTTGTTTGTGTGTTTTTTTAATGTAGACTATGTATAAATTTTATTTCATATTGTACTTTAAAAACACGATATCTTAAGTTGTTTTAATAACAATATTTAGTAAATGTTGTGATTTAAACTGTTTTATTTAATAATTTTTTTTTGAAACAGTACTATTTTACTAATTTTTTACATTTACTATGTTATTTTTTTAAAAAAAAAAAACCCTGTCAAAGGTGTAAATTCATCATATGGTTTGACAAGTTTAAGAAAATTTATTAGGAGGTGCTTGGCGGTTCAATTACATATTTGATTTTTTAATTTTTTTTTATCATTTTTTATATCTTGATATCATAAAAAAAAATAAAGTTTTAAAATAAAAAATAAAGGTGGTCGACACAATGTTTTTTTAAAAAAATTATTTTTAGTATTTTTGTATTATTTTAATATGTTAATGTCAAAAATAAATTTTAAAAAATAAAAATAATATTATTTTATATATTTTTAAATAAAAATTATTTTAAAAAATAATTACCATAAAATATAAAACACTTCGCTTGTGTGAGTAGCTAATAATTCAAATTGTGAGAGGGTGTCGTTCTCAAAATTAAAATACAAGGATTGATGAAAGATAGTACGGAAAGAAAGTGGTTCTAGCTGTAGACTGACCCGAATTCCACCACCCTCGTAAAATGAAAAAGATTCCATTCATGTTATGCTGGAAAGAACTAAAAGATATCGCTTAGGTGCCAACTCACCACATTCATTGAAGAGGTGATTTTTTTTTTAATTTCTTTTTTTTTTATATTTATATTTATATTTATTTTATCTTTTTTTTCTTTCTTCACTAAATTAATTTTGAATTAATCATTATAAAATATTTTAATTTGTTTTTTATAAAGTTATCACAATTTCAAACAAACATCTTGATATTTAGTTTGTACTGGCATTTAACTAATATTTATTTTTTTTATTGTATAATCAAGTAAAAATAGTTAAAAAAAAATAAAGTTTTTAAACTTAGTAGAGTTTATAAACCAAATCATAAATTTGATAGGTTAAACTATAAAATTTATATCGATTTAATATGTTGTCGTTTCAATATTAAAATAAAACAGCATCTTGATTTTTTTAAAAAAGTTAAACCACATTTTTTACCTAGTTATCTAGATTATTTTGATACATGTTAAGTCAACTAGGTCACATCAATATAATTTTCACATGGTCTAATTTTAAACTTGAGATAAGCAAAGTCTAGTGGAGAGATTTTAAAATTAAACTACTAAACCAAATTTAATAATAATACCAATCATGAATCATGCAAGAATGTAGATAAAAATCTTATTTTTTTCCTCTATGAAAATCATGCAAGAAGTTTTTGTGGTAACAATTTTCTTGTATGAAAAAAAGATAAAAAAATAGATAGATTATTGATTTTATAATAAAAAAATTATAAACAAGCTGATCTAAATACTTATATTAATAATAATAATAATAAATCATAAGCAAGTAACACTAGAAGATCATAAACATGATTGTATTTCTCATTTCTGCTATTTTCTTTCAATTTTTGGGGAAGCAATAATTGACAAAAGTATAACTTTGACAAGAAGTATAATCAATTTCAAATCAATAGTTTTATAACCATGTAGAGATAAAATTAAGCAAAGCACTTGATCCAAAATTTTGAGACTCTAAATGCCTATCCTATTATTTAATTGAATTGATTGATTGATTATATTTTGTCACGTTATACACTATTACAAAAGAATACTATTTTAGATTTGATTTGAAGAAGTAAAAGGAGGAATCTTCCTATGAAAACCAAACTCAGCTCAAATTCCAAATTCATGACAAAAGTTGGAGTCTGAAATAAAACACCGAACGAAAGCACTTACCGAAAGCACATCAGGCTAGACTTATCTTTGAAATTATTTTTTTAACATTAGTATATTAAAATAAAAAAAATAATTTAAAAAAATAAAAAAAATAATTAATTTAAAAATATTTTTTAAAACATAAATACAAAGGAATCTCTGATTAACCCGAATTAAGCACAGTAGGACCACCTTTGGAGTCCACTGTCTGTCCATTTCTGTCATTTTACTGAAAGTGATCAGAATTGAAGCAAAGTGGCAAGACGACGTGGCAACAACTATAAGGAGAGAGGTAAGGGGACCAAGGAGAAAGCACGAGGAAAGACGAATCTGATGGTGCCATTTCGTGGGGGCAACGAGTGAACTGACGATGTGGTCGTGGTTTACACGAGACATTGCGTGTCCCTTTGACGACAAAAGTAGTGTCAGAATAAAAAAAATATACTCTGTCCGGTTGCAGGCATGGCATTTAACTTTGCTTTACTTTGTTCAATGCAAGCTAAAAAAAAATTATGTTTCTTTAGTCAGGCCTCCCTTTTTTTTTTTTTTTTTATTCATTTGTTTTTTTTTTTTTTTTTTTTTTTTGATAAAAGTATGTATTTTTGTGTATCAAAAATATAATTTTTCAAAATATAAACTTATCATGATCTTTTTAAATATAATAATTAATTTGAGAAAGTGATATAAATAATTATAAAAAATAAATATTTCATTTTTATTGAATATTTATGAACAAATGTTTTGATATACCACTTTTCATGATTAATAATTTCATTCAAAGATAATTTTATTATAAAATTAAATAAATAAATAAATAAAAAATTGCAAAATCTAAAAAAGACAAGATGTTGTAGGCATAGTTTTAAGATTCGGCTTGGTGGCCAGCCCGGGTTCAGGGTTTTGACCGGGTCGGCCGGGTCAAATTTTTTTTTAAAAAATCAAAACGACATCATTTTAGTAAAAAAATAAAATAAAAATCAACGAGTTTGTGGCCGGATCTTGACCCGGTGGCCGGGTCAACCCGTCGGGTCAGCCGGGTCACACTGGATTTTTCCTTCCTTCATTTTTTCTTCAACCCGGCCCGATTCCAACCCCGGGTCGACCAGGTCGACTCACTGAGCCGGGCCGGGTTTCAAAACTATGGTTGTAGGGCATGTGTCATCAGACTTGTGCATTTGGCCTCTTAAACGAACCTATGAGCCTTTTCTTAAATTGTGTTTGAAAATGTGATTGCGATTGCTTTTCAAATAACTTTTCGTATCAAAATATATATCAATGATGTTTTTTTATTTTTTAAAAAATTATTTTTAACATCAGCATATCAAAATAATTTAAAAACACTAAAAACTAAAAAAATAAAAATTTTTTAAATTTTTTTCAAAAATATTTTTAAAACACAAGAAACAAGCAGTTATAATTAATATAATAATTATGAAGGGTTTCTTTTTTAATGGCGCTCTTTACACATGCTGAGTTAAAGTTGATCCGAATATTGAATATTGAACTAGTAGTTTATTCATTCATCCGAATCAAACTTTTAGACATTCATTATCTATGAAAAAAAAATCTTACCAAAGAGCATCATATGAAACTAGTAAAAAGAAAAAAAGAAACAAAGAAGAGTTTCTATAGCATAATTGAATACTTAGAAGTATTTATATAATATTTTAAAAAATAATTTTAACAAATCCTTTAGATTACCTAAACATAGAACTATATTGATAAATATATTGGATATGTTAATAAGATAAATTGAAGAGAAAAGTTTAAAGGAAAGCTAGTGTTAGATATTAGCCTAAGAATATATTCCTAGAAAGCTTCATTGGCTAAGCAAGTTAGAAAAAGAATTATATAATTCAAATATTTTAGACTTTGCTTTTGACATTTTCAAGATACATGCGAAAAATCTATAGTTCAATGACCAAAGTGTAGTGAAGACATGACACATGGCATGTATATGACAATATTCAATCACTATATCATCTCTTATGTTATAATAACTTGTATAATAAGAGTAAAAATAAATGGGTGGTCGCTGTTGAAACCACAAAAATTAATTCTAATTTTTATCTTTATTTTTTAAGAAGTTAATTTTTGCAACACGGTAGTCAAAGCTTGGTGGAACCAAGAAAAATTATTCTAATTTTTTTTTTACAAGAAACTAAAATAAAGATTAGGGATTAATAAGGAAACCAAAAAAAATTAAACTTCTGAAAAAAAATATAAAAGATAATTCAGTATTTATATGATCAGTTCAAAGAGATTGTCCATTCAACAAATTAGATTGATCATCGAAGTAAAATAAATATTCTTTTAATTCAAGCAAATACTTAAATTCCTTTAAGCAAGGAGGACAAAAAAAATTAAATTAACTATAAAAATCCACTAATTCATTCCTTAACATCAATTGAATTAAACGTTGAAAACAAATTTTTATATTCGGTGATGAAAGCTTTAAAAGTGAAAACCGATAAAGTATTACAAGTTATCGTTAAAAAGCTTAACGATTTTTTCTTATCTTATTGTTTTAACCTGAAAGTTAAGTCAACTTAATTCATTTATTTTGCTTCCTTCTATATCAAAATCAACAATTACAAATTGAAAAATTCATAAAAAGAAAAGCATATTTATTGCAGAAACCATTCAAAAAGCTTAAATGAAAACAATACATCATGTACCAAATTAGGCAAAATAAGTATTTAAATGTCCATAGATAAAGTTGGAAATATCTTTTCTCACAACCTAAAACAATAATGGAACAAAATTACTCTGAACCGAAAGCCAAATTTTAGTTTACAGCAACTGGAAAATTGGCAAAAATAGAGAGAAACAGAGCAATGTAGAAAAAAAAAAAGAGATGTTATTTCTACCGTGATTTGCTTCCTTTATTCCCTCCCTTAGCGACTGTCTTTCGTTAAGATTCTTCTTCTGACTATGTAAATATTCGTATAAAATTGTGTAGATGCGTAGAACAAAATCAATAGCTCATCGCTCATATATGGTTGCAGTGAGGATGACATGTCCTTAGGTGCCGATAAAAAAAGAGGCACCTGCGCCGACTCATAATGCTGCCTCTTCAGCGCGGTTTCACAGTGCAGAGGTGGTGTGCCTTCACAAGGGAATCAATTTACTCGTAAGTACAAGGCATATTGGAAGGACGACCTTTCAATATAAGTTTATTTTGGTTTTAGTTTTTTATTTATTTATAACATAATTTATCAACAACTAATCAATATTTCATTAATTTAATTTATTTTCAGGTTCACAAACATTGAGGCCACTCGAGTAATATCATCGATAGAGATTCCATTATTTCAATGGAGTCAGGTTTCTAGACATCTTGAATGGAGACCTTATATCGATGCATGGTTTGATAAATTTGAGGTTGGTGTTAATTTTTAATTTCCAACTTATTTTTAATAAATTATTATTATAATTATAAATAAATTATTATTTTTATTTTAAATAAATTATTTATACGCAAGACAAATTTGACTGGGACAACGTGCGAGGAGGGTGTGGGAAAATCTCTCGGCAACTAGGTATGACACCGAAAGTAATTTGATGTATTTTTTTTAAAAAAATTATGTTTTAAAATCTAATTTGTTACTATGGAAGTAGGTTGCGTGATTTTTGGTATGAAGTACAAAAAAAGGACATAAAAAACGCGAGAGATAACGGTCTCCAAAGCTGGAACGACGTGGCGATTTGGAGGGATTTCAAACCGCTATACATCCCAGGAGATATATGGCTGCAATATATTAAGCACCTGACGTCTGAGCAGTTCACACGACGCTCACAGTCCGGTGCTGGCAACCAGAAATGAAAAATTCATGGTTTGGTCACAACGCACAATGACGGTTTTGTTCCGTTTGTTACACATGCGAAATAAATGGTAAGATTAATTTAAATGAAATATATTGTTATTTCAATTTATTGTTACTTAATTTTTTTTTTCTTATAGGCTACGTCTCTTGAACATGAGCTGAGCTCAATAGAGCTATCTGTAGAAACGCACGTGCGGAGTGAAGACCACTAAAAAGGGGCGCAACAGTTCATTGGCAACCATGCTCAACACTTTATGGTATATTTATTCAACCATTTTATTTTGTAAGTTATTATTTTTCTTGAATTGAATATGATCATTTCTTTTTTCATTTTCAGGAAATCTCTAATAGTCGGTTGAGGGAGAGATATAAGGATGATCATTTGACCTATCCGGATTTCGATCTGGATTTGTGGATGGAGGTAGAATCATTCGGTGGACCTGATAAAAATTAGGTGTACGGGTTCTCCAACCATACGGTGGAGAACTTGTGGGCGACCCGTAGTGTCTCAACCGTTAGGAGCTCCCAATCAGTATCAAACACCCAATCTAAAGAGTTCGTGGCCTTGCATCAATACATGACTCAACTCAACGAAAAATATAAGCAACTATCAGTGAATTATGAACAATACACAACTCATCTCACCAAAAAATATAAGCAACTCTTGGCAAATTATGAGCAACTCCGCCAAATGGTCATGAACATTACATCACAAAGTGGTGATACATGTGCGCCTTTTTTTTGGTCGTATGGTCCCGGGAACAACCAAACTCTTCCTCTAGCTCCACCATTGTTCTAGTTTAATATTTTTTTGGAAACACATTAAATTTGTAATGAATATTATTTAACTTTCTTTTTTTTAATGTTTAATAAAATTTTATTTGCATAATTTTTTTTAACTATTAATTTATATAATTTTATATTATTTATTCTAAATATTTTTTTTTTAATTTTTTTTTTAAAAAACCCCACCGACGGATTTATAGACGGAATACATCTGTCGGCATTTTACAGAGAGTTGAAAAATATTTATTGGAAATACCACAATCACCGACGCTTTCACAGACGAATATAGTCCATCATTATTTTATAGAGAGTTGAAAAATATTTACTGGAAATACTACTATCATAGACAGAATAAATCCGCCGGTATATTTCTAGTGAGAATTTTTTTTTTTGCACGCATTTTTCGTATGTAAAACCATTGGTAATTTTTTTTTTGCCGATAAACTTAGCGATGGAATGTGGTATTACCAATGAAAGACATGTCGACAGACACTTTCTGTCGGGGATTTAGTTGGTAAAAAAGTTACCGATGAAATCTGAATCTTATACTGACAGATTGTGTCTGTTGGTAAAACTGTAAAATCTAGTAGTGGTTGTCCAACTTATTTAAGAAGGTATAAACTCTATCTTCTTGCTAAATAGTGTTGAATTGTTGTATGTCATGCTCCCACACTATATGATTAGGCTTGTGAAAATCAATTTCTCTCCACAACCCTTGGAGGATGTTCTATTAGCTTTGTAGGGTTTCTCCATTTTGTTTTAGTTGTGTGATTTTCTCTTCAATTCGTAGACCTGAGATATGTATGAACCATCAAAATAAGTAGTGGCAATAGAGTCCCATACTAATTTGGCAGTAGAAAATCTAATAAAATTGTCGATCATATGGGGTTCCATGTAATTGATCAACCAACTCTTAACAATGGAGTTTTCGGTTCTCTATCGTCTAAAAATTAAGTTTGTAGGTGTTGGTTGGGGTAAATCCCCATTGATATAACCCAATTTATTTTTCCTATAGATGTATAGCTCAATAATTTAGGGCTATAAGGCATAGTTGGTAGCATTTAGTTTAATACTAATCTAGGCAGTAAAGTAGTCTTGTGTTTGAGTCTGTATTTGGGGAATAATTTGGTTCTTTTTTATGTGATATTGTCTAGAGTTTCTAGTGTGTCTATGATCTCCATTACCGAAAGATCTGTGATATTTTTAGGGCTTGTAGTAGGATCTTTGCTTTGATACCATGTTAGAATAGATAAACGGGGCTTAAAGATTATATATAATAAAAAACATATCTCAATGTTTAGTATGTGAGATTTTTCAAGCTAGTGTTTAGGAATTAATACAATTAGAATATGCTAAATATGGTAAACAGTATTTTACAGCTCATGTAATTAACACTTTGTACACTTTTTTTCATATCACATTTGAAGTATTTTTGCATAAAAGGACTCAAATGTTTTGTGAGAGCAAATCTTTGAATTTGCTATCAATCTAGGTGAATTTGTTCCCTAAAAGCCTTCGTATCGAGTTGAGCACAATTTGAAGCTGAAGACATGAATTTCCAAAAAAATATTAACAATAGAAAAGGCTGAAGACATGCACTTCATTCGTCCTGTCATCAAAAAACGACAATCCTTGTATAAGACATCATTACAATCAAACCTCAAGGGGCAAAAAGTTTCCTTATTTTGCCAATAAATCTCCGGCACACGGGGCAGACCTTGTTTTCGCTGTTAAAAATCCTGCAAAGCATTCATTCATGGATGAGTTCCATATCTAATAACGTGCCAGATTTCTGATAGCTCTACGAATAAACGCGCATACCTCTGAGCACAAACATAGCAGGTAGCACAGTGACCACAAGGAACATAGAAACAATTCCGTTCCTCATCGTAGCATATTACACATATTTTTCCGTCATATAATTCCTCCGAAGAACTATTCTTGCCGCCGCCGCCGCCGCCGCTAGTACTGCAGTTTCCTGATTCTAAGTCTTTGTTACATGTCCCGTATGAGAATAATAATGACAGTGCTTTTCTCGGCAACAGTTGGTCAGTCTCCGCTGCTCTTATTTCAACCTCATTCCCCTCTTCTTCAGAATAAGTCATATATCTCACAATTATGAGAACAATAATCAACATAAAGGCTGCATCATTGAAAAAAGAAGAAGACGATGTTGGTCTAGGCAATATTATATATTAATTAGAAACCCCGAGAGGTTGTTCAGTGGTTAAAAATGTTTGATATCTTGATCTTATAGGCCCAAATTAAAATATATATATATATAAAAGAGAATTTATTAAATTATTCTGAACACCAAACTGATAGGAGGAGTGAGCTTTTAAGATCGTTTGAAAAAGAATTTAGCCTCGATTGCCGTGAGATCTAGCCCGAGAATATTTTTATTGTTGAATAAAAATAATGTGACATTTTACCATATAATATACAGTGGATTGTGAGCAACTTACCTAAAATTGAAACATACGCAACTAAACGAGCCAAGAGAGAAATCGCGGGGTACCAACCAAGCAGATGACCCTGTACATATTAAAGCAAAATCACCATCAAATTATAGATACGAATAATATTGTAAATACATAGGAGTTAATTATAATTTATCAAGACTAATTAGCCAGTCCCTGTAGTAATAAAAATAACTAAGTACCCCTTGACCAGCCTGACCGTACACCCTCAATTTAGTAGGTTTTTTTCCCAAAAATATATTCTTTCCTAATTTAAAACTCTCATTCGCGCCTACTTCGCTATTATCTCTCTACTTCTCAAAACATAAATAAAAAAAATATAAATTGAAAAAGAGCAAGATATTGAACACCAAGACAAGATTATAAATAGATTTGAAGTCATAGGAATACATTATATAGTTTTTGAAACAATATAGGTAATGACTTACTGTTTTAGTCAATGTTAGGTTAATTCTTGTGGCTAAATCAACAGAACGGGATTTTGCAAGGTCTGCCATGGAGTACATTGCCTATGCTTCTTTCCTCTCCGCTGTCTTTATTCTGTGTTCTTCAAGTTTCAACATGTATCTAGCTAGAGAAGCAAACATGAAAATTTGGAGCCTTGAGAAATCATAAAAATGTTACTAAAAACAAGTCCCAAGGTAAAGTAAAATATAAGACGTAAATTAACAACACATAAGCTTCCACTTCACCTGTAGAGACCTTGAAATCAATCTTCCACGTTCAATTCCAGCTTCTCCATCACTAATCTCACGAGGACTGCTGCAAAAGAGGATGCTTCAGACAACATGCTGCTGTGACCAGAGAACGAGGAACTAAGCTAAAAAGTAGGAGCAAGCAAATGAAGAAGCTGGTTCATGCAATATTGCCAACCTAGTTGTGATGCGGAGGAATGGTAGTTGCTGATTTATATTTGTTGGTACACAAGTCTCAACCAACCTAGTTTTGATGGCTAGGTTAGGTGTGTGTATATCCATGCATCTGCAACTCATCTCGAGATAAGTTGAATGGTAGCTCAGGCTGTTTTCCAATGGGCTCGGAGAGATTGTGTTAGGTGTGTGTATCTATTAGCTCAATCTATTTTTTCTAGCTATTAGTTTAGCTATTATGGCGGTAATTTGTCTTCATCCTCTTGTGTTTGATAGTAGCCGGGAAAAGAGACTAAACATATATATTTTCATTTCATTTCAGATTTTTTTTTTTGGTGCTGCAACTAATAGCTAAAAAAAATACAAGAAAAATAATTGTCTGTATGTAAAATCCTCCATGCCGCCATTTCTCTTTGAAAATAAAATAGAAAATTTCCTTTATTATGTGAGCATGTCATATTCTACAACATCTAGCCATGATTGTCTAATAACACACAACAAGCAAGTAATCATTAAGGATTTTGAGACAAATTAACATAAAAAATAAAGGATAATAATATTTGTTACAAGTTAAAATCCTTAAAGACAAAGAACATCATAATTATAAGAAAATTCTTAAAATACTTTATTTTATTTATCCATGGTTCCGGTTACCAAAAAAACTTTTACATTACTTTATATATAAAAAAACTAGAAAACTCTAATAATATTGAAGAAGACAAATACACTAGGAAAATCATTAATTTCAAATAGGAAAAAAACATCATAATACAAAATGAAATAGAAAATAAAATAAAATTATATATATATATATATTCTAAAAAAGGCCTCATGCTAACATGTGCTAAAAATTGAGCCCAATAACAAAAAAAGAAAAAACATGGGCTCCCCAATTATAAGAGAGAATTGCGCTCAAAATCAAGCACAATGATGATGAGAAATGGGTCACAAACCGAGTCCAATGAAAATTGGAAAATAAGCCACAAACCGAGCTTAAATGATAGATAAAATGGGCTCAATACCGAGCCCAATACTAGCTAAAAATGAGTTCAAACTGGAGCCCTTGCTTACAATGAAATTCGTTATTTTACATAATTTCCTCTCTGCGAGCAGGATACGCTATTGTCTGGAGCCCTACTCCACTGCACATTGCGCAAGTTCATATGATTCATGGTATTGCGAACCATTAGCCGTACCTTGCAAAAGGCCAAGATCTTTTGAATTTTTTTCCAACTTCGTCAACATTTAATCCTTCGTTATCTATTGGAACACCTCTTCTTCTCACTGTTTTCTCATATTCGACTACTATACTTGCTTTCTTCCGGTTAGCCGACTGTGTTGGTTGAGCGAATGCTTGGGTTATTGCTTGCCTTGCTCTGATAAAAATCCCCAGCTAGCCTCGGAATCAGCTTCAATGCATCTCAACCTAGCTGTTTGCTGTTTTCTTTTACTCAATGTCTTGTTTGCTCAAGTCTTGTTTGCTGGAATGATCAGCAAATATTGTGTCCTTGGATAGGAAGGTGAGATCAGAATGGTTTACCGTTCCATTATATCCCCATGCTTGTGTTTGTGCTCACACGATTGCTTAATGTCTGCGCATAACATCCGCGTCTTTACGGAAAGTTCACATGTCGTAGATTCAAGATAATAAGGCTTTTTAATTATATGGTAACTTAATTGGTCAAGTTCTAGAATTATTTTTTAGAGGTTACTAGTTTGAGTATTATAAATCTTATGATTATTAGAGGCTTATATGGTCATTAACTTAAGAATCTGTAAGATTAATTTAGGTACATGCAAGCTGGTCTGAACATTTATTTTAACAATAATAATAAAAAAGATAATAATACTTTTCTCTTTTTGTGCACTAATTTTATTTCTCAAAGAGATCTATAGATGAGGATAGGAAGTGTAATCAGGATGGGCTAGTGAGTCATTACAAACAAAAGAAAAAGAGGGAAAAAACAGGAAAAGTCATAGAAACACCATCGTAGTTACTATCAGAAAATCGATAAATACAAATAAAAATATTAAAGGAATATTTTCGTCAGTAAATTTTCGAGGAATTTTATTGACGGAAATATTCTCTCGGTATATAACGAGAAAAATATGAAAAAAAATTAAAATAAAGTAGGAAAAACATCTAGTGGAGGACCTGATTTTTCAAGAGTATGCATGCTAGGAGCTCAAGATAAAAACCGCCCTCTTGTCTTTTTAATTATTTTAGATGCTTTTGTGATTGTTAGTTTTGTAGAAAAGAAATATTTGTGTTGAGCAAAATTACTTATCATGAGATATCATGTCTATGAGACATGAAATTGTATGTGATTTGTTATTATATTTATGTAATTTGTGATTGATAGTAATAATGGTAAAATAGTTATGTTTTGTAATTGATGAAACAATAATAGTTTTTATGTAATTTGAAATTGACAGCAACAATAAACATTCATTTGTAAATTGTAATTGACCACAACGATGGAAAATTATTCTGTGAATTTTAAATCAATTATAACAGTAGACATCCACATGTAAATGATAATCGATTGCAATATCAACGGACAATGTGTAAAGTTTAATAGACCACAATGATGGATATGATAAAATAATTTATGTTAGTCATTTGGACGGGGCTATAAAAATTAAATAAAATCAATCATTTGAACAAGGATTATAAAATTTAAATGAGCCAATTGTTTGGACGAGGGCTATGAAATTTAAATAAAGTTAGCCGTTTGGAAAAGATTTGTAAAATTAAATGAAGGAAGTTGTTTGGATGACAGCTGTTGTTAAAATAAATATTGTGTGAGTTATGCCTGCACAACAATAAATGAACGTTAAGTGAAAAAGACGCCTATAGAAAAATAATATAAAAAGAAACATGATTTTATTATCAGAATTTAATAATTTGGAAATTAAGTTGACCATAACAATGGAATGTAAAATGAGAAAATTAAATTGATAATAACAGTGCAATTTAATATGTGAAAATTAAGTGGACTGCAACAATAAAATTTAATATGTGAAATTAAAATTAACTATAACAGTGAGATCCAATTAAATGAACTGCAACAACAGAATGTAATATGAGAAAATTAAATTAAACACAAGAAGTAAATTTAATATGTGAAGTTTGAATTAATAATAAAAAAAATTAATATATAAAATTTGAAATAAATACAAGGGAAGCATAAATGACATAGTATGTTAATGTAAAACGAGACAAGGTAGAAATTTAATATGCATGGGAAAAACAATATGGTGTAAAATAAATACAATGTGAAATGGAATATCATATGGATTAATTAAGTGGTGGAATGAATATCACATGAAATAAATATGGAATATGGTATGGATTAAACATGTTGTTGAATAAAATTAGGTATGAAATAAAATTGTTAGAAATTATATATAAAATAGATGAAGAAAATGACAAGACAAGTATAATTAAAGAAAGGAAACCTTGAGGGGTGTAGCTTTACTGGTTAGGTCCTAGGTTTGCTTTCCAGAGGTTATCAGTTCAAGTTTTATAAATCTCAGGGCCATTGGAGGTTTACATGGTCATTAACTTCAAGACTCATGAGATTAGTGGAGGTGCGCGCAAGTTAGCCTGAACACCCTCGTTAATCTAAAAAAAAAAAAGGGAAAACTCTAAGGGGTGTAGCTCAATTGATCAAGTTCTAAATTTGCTTTTTAAAGATCACCAGTTCGAGTCATACAAATCTCAAGGTCACTAGAGACTTATATGGTCATTAACTTTAGGGTCCGTAAAATTAATTAAGGTACACGCAAGCTGATTCGGATACTCACATTAATAATAATAAAAGACTCATCATTCACTGAAGGGAATGAAATATATGAGAATTATGATACCTACAATTTTTTTTTTAATAGAAGGATACTAATTGTTGTGCTCTAAGTGATTAGTTAAAATTAGCACAATATACTAAATTCATATTTAATGTTTTTATATATTTTAACAAATGTATTCCAACTATCCTTTATATCTAGTTATCGTGTTCCAAATGTTCATCAGCAATTTTATTTCGGGAAACTTTTTGTACAACTAGATAATGTTATAGAATAAATCATTACATATATTTAATCTAGTGATAATATATGAATTGTATGAATAATATATAATAAATAAAAAATATTGGAAAAAAGATTTTAATAAATTTTTTGTATATATTTTTAACCACTAAAATTCTAAAATTGGATTGATTATGGAAGTAAGGACATCTAATGCCCAAAAAGACTAAAATATAAGAACCTAATTGCCCAAATTAAAACCACAAAAATCGATAGCCAATGGACCTCTAGTGTCGTTAAGCCATTAAATATTTTCATTGCAATTAAAATTAATAGAGGATGCTGTTTGGCTGTTAAGTGCAGAGAAGAAGAAGGAAGCAAAAGGCATGATTCCTTTCCCACTTTTTTCTTGTTTCATTTAGTTTTCGTATATTTTATATGATAGATAGACGACATGCGTCTCACAAGTTTGAGTGAAGAACTAAGGCCATATTTATTTCTTGGAAAGTAATTTCTGGGAAATCATTTTCCAAACTTTCTTGTGTTTGTTTGTCATTAGAAAAGTTGGTCAACGAAAAACACTTTCCGGTTAACAAAAAATACTTTCCGGTCAATTTCAGTCAAAGAAAAATTTAGCTTGATTTTCAGGAAAGTGTTTTCCCTTTAGCTGTGTTTGTTTTCCAGAAAGTGGTTTCCGGAAAATTACTTTCCAAACTTTCTTGTGTTTGTTTGCCATTAGAAAAGTTGGTCAATGGAAAACACTTTCCAGTAAAAGGAAAATTTGACTTGGTTTTTAGAAAAGTGTTTTCCTGAAAAATTTGGGGGGAAAACACTTTCCGGAAGTTGTGAAAAATTTAAAAATATCATTATTTGCTAATTATATCAAATTTGATCCTCAAACTTTTGATTGTTATATATATTTTGTTTTGAATATTTATTTTTCAATTTCATCTCTTAAAATTTTATTTTTATATTAACTTTGGTCCTTATTTTTATAATTGTTATTTGCTTTTTCCTTATCATTTTTTTTTTGAAATTTTTATCTATCAAATTTGGTCCTCATTCTTTTGATTGTTACTTATTTTATTTGAAATAATTTATGAAATGTTGATTATTATTATTTTAATTTCTTCATCTTTCATTTTTTTTTTAATTTTTTAGATTTGATCTCTATTATTTTGATTATTATTTATTTTATTTAAGATAATTTATGAAATTATATTTTTTTTCAATTTCATTCTCATTCAACTTTTTAATTTGTAAGATTTGTTCCTCATTATTTGAATATATTTGAGAAAAATAAAATATTAGTAAGTTATTTTCCAGCTCATTTTCCATGACATAACCAAACGCTGGAAAATGTTTTCCAACTTATTTTCCATTACACTACTAAACATCGGAAAATACTTTCCCGGAATTCATTTTCCCCGGAATTCATTTTCCAAAAAGAAACTACTTTCCAGCAAACAAACGGGGCTAAGTTTAACCAACAGAAGGATGCAATTATATTTTACTTGGAGACTTTGAGCACTAAATAATTCATTTAGTGACTAATTCTATTTTGACCAATAGTTTAGGGAGGATTGTTACCTTTGACACTTTAAAAGAATGGCAAGCTGCCTACTTTGAGGCTAAATCCTATTTTACGATTAATAAAAAATAATAAGTAAACTGTTAATATAATTAAAATATTTATTTTTTAATTAAAGAAATAGATATGACGTGAGTGCAAGAAAAAAAATAACAAATTTCTTATATTGGTACTCAATGGACATGATTTGTTTTAAAAAAAATTAAAAGCCAAGGTACCAAAACAAAAAAATAAAAGTTAAAATTCACATACTTGATCGAGAAAAAAACAAAAGTTAATGTACCAACATTGCAATTTCCTTTTGGTAAAGACCAAATAACATATAAGTAGAAACAAAACAATTAACAGAAGTTGAATGAAAATTCTTAATTTAAATTTTTTTTAAATGCAATAATAATAATAAAAAAAAAACACATGTGAAAATCTACTATATCAATAGTATAATCATATATTGACTTTGACAAAGTATATTTTAGAGTGTAATTATAGTTATTTTTCAAAGTATTTTTATTTAAAAATGTATCAAAATAATATATTTTTATTTTTTTTAAAATTATTTTTGAAATCAATGTATTAAAATGAACTAAAAAAAATTAGAATAAAGAATTTTTTTTTAAAAAAACCTGGATAAGGTTTTTCTTGCCCATCTTTTCATAATTTCGCTTTATCTTTAAGGCTCTTTAATAAAGAATCTACGAGTAAAGGTTATTTTTGCAGATGCATGAATTTAAAACAAGAAAGATTTCCTTACTAATCGAGAGAGGTAAAAAATAAGGATTGCATTAATTACACTTGTATGGTGCCGTGGATAGACAAGACCAGAACAGCAAAAAGGTCTTTTAACTCTCTTGGGGGCGTGCTAGAACAGCTTGATAAACGTTTTGTTGGTGAAATATTTTTGGTAAAATAAAAAGACAATCTCTTCAACACAAAGGAATGGGGAGAGTGAAGCTACAGCTGAGGAAAATTGAGAATAAAACAAATAGGCATATCACGTTTGCCAAAAGGAAAGGTGGCCTTGTCAAGAAAGCTCATGAACTTTCTACTCTATGTGATGTAGAGATCGCTGTGATCATTTTTTCTCCGGCCGGAAAACTCATTCTTTTTGATGCAAAGAAAAGGTATTGTAAGTACTAGGTCACCATTCAATTTTTACCTAAAAAGGTTGACAGATTTTTGATTTTTTTTAATACTAATTGGAAATAAAATTCTAGATATGTAATTTAATTTTCAAATAACTATTTTTTCATCTAATAACTTCCTTTGTTATTGTTGATTATTGTTGATTTTTGGGTTCATGCAGGCTAGAAGAAATTCTCAAGAGTTATTTAAATCTTCCTGAGAAACAACGAGGACGGTATGGAATTTCTTTTCAAATGTTTAACTTAAAGTGTGTTTGTTTTGTCAATATCCTAGTGATGATGATAGTTTGTTATATATTATATATTTAGTTATTTTAAGATGTTAGTGCTTCAAAGAGATGACTACAAACAAATAAAAGTTTTTATATTTGCTGATGGAGTTCTTTTTTTTAGATGACACTATTCAAATTGCATTTTTTTTATTTAAAAAATAATTATTTTTGATATATGAGTTGCATTGACATAAGAAGCAATAAAGTCTCTCTCTTTCTCTCTTCATATTTTGTAAAATTACTTCACCTTCTAAATAAATTTCAATAGAGTTTATAAATCTTTTTTGTGGTACTGCAACCACACTCTCAAACATGAAAACTTAAATATTGAAAATGCTTAATAATTAGAATTTATTTTATCAATGCCATTTTTGCTATTGCATGAAAGTCTTGTGAAAATATAAACATGAAATGCTGATTTATTGTCCATATTGCTTTGCACGTCTTCTACAACACTCTACTGCGAAGATTGCATAACGAAGAGGTAACTTCCTTGTGATTTCTGTCAGCAATTTAAATTCATGAATTTGCTTGAAAACGATAAAAATTACAAATGAAAAATACATGCAGTTGGTCCAGCGGATCTCTAATCAAATGAGTCTTGAAGCTCGCATTCACAGTCTCTTCAACATATCTGGGTTTCTTCTCTTCTCTATTAATTATTATTCAGATTTGTTGGTATATCCATTTAACTTGTTATTTTGGTGATTGATGTTGTAATTACCATTCACTTTATTTATTTATTTTTCATTAAAAATGACAGAAAAGAGAGCAGTGAATCTGACTTAGAGGTATATATATGTACTAATTAATTATTATTTTTCAATTTCCTTTTTTTCCCCCCCTCTTTAATTAGAGATAAATTAAGAAATCTCCTGGAATTGCAGGAAATCGAAAACGAAATACTCCTATGCAATTTTGAATCGGAAAACATTGAGAAACAAATAAGGTATGTGAGTAGCATAAAAGCTACCCTGACAGCCTCTCGAACATCCACCACAGATACATCACAATTAAATTTGATTAGTCTATTGTTTGGAGGAATCCATCTGTGCTATGTAGTGTTTAATTTTTTGACCTAAAACAATACTTGGATATTGCAAATTTCTCATTTATGCAACAAATGTAAACTTCTAGTACTCCCTTAAGTCTGTGGATGCCCAAAAGGTTAAAGTTATAGTTATGCTAGAAAAGAAGAGAAATAGGAGCATTTACTTCTTCCACTCACCTTTTAAAAACTCGTTTCAACTTCTCCCACCGATCAACTATAGACCAGAAACCCATCGAATTTGGAGTGTATCCTAGTTGATTTGCAAACAAGTCATCATCGATTAAGAGAGCTAGAAGACGTGATCGACCAGGAAAAGATAAATGACCACAAAAATAAAAGTTTACATTATTGATTATATACTTAAATCCTATTCAGAACAAGAATCTTCAATATCTTAAACTAGAAAGTAGTGCAATTTAGTTAGGGTTAATTTGATTATCAGGTAAGGAACATACAAAAATTTAAATTGTATTATAATTCAATATGTAGAATCCTTATCTATTATAAATAGTTTGTATAGGGTTAAAAATTATAGTTTGCATAGGATTTAATAGCTAAAATAATATAAAAATTCCATGCATTTACTAGGAACAATGGTTAGTCCTGTAACACAATTTCTTTATGCAATTTACCTTTTCTTTTCATTTATACCCTTTTAATTTTTTTTTTAAATCTTTTTTTTTTACATTTTTCTCATTTTTTTTTGCTTTAGATTAGTTAACTATGTTTTCTTACTTTCTAATCTCTTAAAATAAAATAATGAATCCTACACTTCATTTGATCTACAATGTTGTTATT
The DNA here is from genome assembly GCF_005239225.2 of Populus alba. Classification (NCBI taxonomy): domain Eukaryota; kingdom Viridiplantae; phylum Streptophyta; class Magnoliopsida; order Malpighiales; family Salicaceae; genus Populus; species Populus alba. The sequence goes on along the minus strand of NC_133290.1, from coordinate 6,997,642 downwards.
TACCTTTGTTTAGAATTTAGCTACTAGTTTCTCCATGTTGGAAGGAAGAATTATAGAACAAATAACATAATTGATTTATATTATCTAAGTGATTAATAAATTGGCACACTTAGTGAGATTTTGTTTTTATTATCTTAACAAATTACACCACTAAATGCTAGATTGGCATAACCTATTTCTTAATACAATAATAAATTAGTCATCATGCCACCTAAAATATAATCATCATTATTATTAATAAACAATTAGTACTTGCAACTAATATAGGCCAATTACTTGGCCATAAAGAATATGACAATTAATTTCCAAATAGTGATCAATTAAGTAACTTTAATTAGAAATACCATATGATGGTTCTTCATCATATAACTCTCTCATGAGCAACAACGAGTTCCACATAGACAGAGTCATACTGCTCAAATATAGTCTATAACTCTACCACCATTCCAAATATTATTTCATTCACTAGCTTCTAGAGAATATAACGGTGTTTCTACTACACCTTTATCAAAACCTCACACATATCTTTTTCTAGGGATTTGTGATATTGTTAGGTGGTTATAATCACTATGGTTAAACTCTAGTTAGCCATCAATGACTCATTTGGAAGGATCATCCTTTTATCATAAAATAAACTTACCTATTCTTAAATTAAGTGTTATCCAATTAGACATGAAAAACACAATAGATATAACTTACCATAATAGGATTATGATAGTCAATATAGGCAAACATTTCATGGTTGATTAGCTTAATTAGATTCAGAATGAGTTGAGATAGAACCGATCTTCTATTCAAACACCAAGGGCATGTACCAAGGTATATTCCAAAAACAAACCCTTCAATAATAACGTATGAAAGTTTCTAAACACATCTTGGGAAACATAATCCTATATAGGGAACACAGACACGACCCTATCAATATTGAAGCATGATCACACACGTGATGCCAACTACTCTATAGATGTACATGTAGTCTCGAGTCAATTACATGGCCTAATAGCTTGATCTACAAACAACCTAACATGTGCTTAGCAATATAATACCTAATGTGATACTTTTTAACAATGCAATATTAATCCTCTTGTACTTTAATGATTCACTATTGACTAGTAACCAAGGGGAAAGATTAACATGATTAAACTAGCCCACTTTTATAAGAAATAAGATTAGATATTGGATCTAAAACAAGGTTTACATACCATCATCTATACCCTGATAGGGTCAACCATCATCTATACCTTGATAAGGTCAACAAACTATATCTATTTCCTAAAAGAAAAATAATTATTGATTTTCAAATAGTTCTTTAGGGAAGATAATATGTCAATAAGAGCATATGTCATTGAATTCACTAATCAATATGACAATGTTGTTGTCAATCCTTTCATAAAGCTAAGGCTATTTGGCTCTTCATTAACCACGACTATCTTTCATTGGTTCTTCACATTGCAACCTTATTCCATCAATAATTAGGGAGAAATGATGACTCATTTTCATGAAAACTTTATATAATATAACTAGAGATAACACTAGCTTATTTGGAAAAGATTACTTAAGATCTAAGAAAATACATAAAAAGCTATGCAGTTCATTTTAGAACTCTTAAAACTAAATGCACTGCAACTATAATAGAGTTAGAGAGCTTCATGTAAATTATTGAAGGGATGCAATAGAATATCAAAAATAGGATTGCTGGAACTAAATACACTGATATCTTCACCCTTACAAATGATATTGGTTGGCATGAAAAGATGTTGGGTAAAGGAGAGAAAAAAAGTCAATAAGAGGAACTTACTAAGTTAGCTCATTAACAATCACATAATCCTAAGTAATAAAAGTGTAAAGGAATACATATTGCAAGTGACATGACTATAGAGATATGGCATTAATAGTTATGTTGTCTTCAGGAATTAGTTTTATAAGGCACTAGAGGATGGTCATATTTGCTTCTTGAAATAGAAGAAGAAAATGAATAATGACCATTTTCTTAAGGTGACAATATAATTAACTACTCTTATGCTAAAAAACTTATTAGTAAAGAGGAAATACATAAAATAGGGTTTGATGGTCCTTGAAAACATATATAATTGGCACACCATCCATGAAAAAGTCAAGGGATTGGCACTAAAAGTTTTAAAAATACCTTTTATGAGGTATATAAATGTATTATTTGTCCTACTATTCTCTTAAAAGAGAATAATTAGGAGTAAAGTGGAACGAATTACATTTCAGCAATAAGTCATGACGTTTAGGCTTAAAAGACCTATTAATACTAAATGGTACAAATATCAACCATAATAGAAATCAACCAAACCTAGTGATGAAAATGATAATTTAATTATAAAAAAACCAACATCTTTGAGATCTAGAAAAAAGGTGAAAGAAATGTTAATTATTTAAAACCTAATTTAGAAGAATACAATGACTAAACATAGTGGTAAGGAAGCAAATGCATAACCATACATTTTACCAAGAAAACAATTTTCGGATATAGAAAAAACCAAGCATGTGGTTGATGGCCAACAACCTGAAACACCTTTAAGGTTCTTAACATAGACACACACAATTATCCCCTGTCATTGTTAGATAATATTGATCCCAATCTTAGACAAACTAGCAATGCTATATAATAATTATTTATTGTTAAAGTAGAATAATACTATAAATAAAAACCTTTTCAGAAAAAGGGGAGAAGGTCCTACCCCAACACTATTTTTATCTATTTAAAGGGATGTACTAGATTAAATAGTTGAGGGGAAATATTTCTAAAGATGTTTCTATGAAGCTAGACAAGGATATCACTAAAATAATGAAGAAATATGTAAAAAGCAACTTATTATTCGCTAAGAAACCTTAGGTTAGTATTAGTACTAAGAACAAGCTAGTAATCAACCAAAAATACCAATAAGGTAAAGTTGTCCAGTATGTTAGGTCCAGAGTTTTAAAACTCGGACTGGCCCGGCGGGTTGACCCGGGACCCAGGCCTGAGACCGGTCCGAGTGAAGGCAAAAACCCGTTTGGGAGTTAGCCTGGTAAAACCCGATCGACCCAGGACTCGGGCCACCCGGTCAAACCCGGCTGAGACCCGATCTCTTTTTTTATATGTATTAATAGACGATAACGACATCGTTTTGGCAGAATTGGGCATATTGATCACAGACCTAGAACAACGAAATAGAATTGGGCATATTGATCACAGGAGAACCACAAAAGGGTTGTTCTTAGTTTCTTGAAAAAATGGATAAACAAGTGAGGTTTCTGTCAATTACCTTGTGATATTGTAAAAAGCAAAGTGTACAACAAGAAGAAGATAGTGAAGAGAGGGAGCTTAGAGAGTGCCATAACTGAGGAAGAACTTGAGTTTCACCACTTCATCTCCTGGTTCTGGTTCAGCTAAAGATTCTTGCATTATCTTGTAGGGTCTTGTGGTTCTTTTTTAAGTGAATTTGTTAGGTAGGTTTTGGTTTGTCTTTGGAGTTTGCTTGCTGGCCTCAAGAACGAAGAAAGAATTTAAAAGAACTCTACTTCTGACAAGAGTGAATGATATTGCTGGCCAAATCTTAATAATAGCCTTAGGCCCTTATGGTAACTTCACCTAGGTTGACATGACGAGTTCTTGAAGTGATGAAAGCCACTCACAGGCTGGCGTTTTCAGTGAGAGAGACGTTAGAGAACTAGCCCACCAGGACAACACCATCTGTTTTTTTTTTATAGGTTGTTTTTTGGGTTGACCCGGGTCAACCCATCTGATCCGTGACTCGGTCACTTGACCGGGTCGATAACCGGGTTGGGTTTCAAAACTATAGTTAGGTCAACATTTAAGGAACATGCAAAAAGAAAACAAGAAGTATAGTATTAGCCTAAGACATTAGTAGTTAAGTAATAAGAAAAGAAGGCGCATTTAGGTGTTCATAAAGAACAAAAATGGGAAATTGCTTTTAAAATTGAAAAAGTCACCCTAATAAAAGAGTAGCCATAACTTGATAAAAATAAAACACTACTTGAAAAAACCTAAGAACAACACCATTATCGAACAAACAACATAAACTCCTATCATTGAACCTAAACTAGCTATAACATATATGTTCATCAATCATAAAGATCAACTCAAAGATGAAAACTACTTCATAGTTGTTGATGATTTCTTCAATAAAAATTTAATAAAAGATGGTGATGTTATATCAACATACATGATTTTTTTTCTCACTCAATTGATGGCAAACCTAACTAATTTTCTTATTTTCAGGACTATAAAAAAAAAGTATAGAAAAAAGGTAGAAATTATCAAAATTAACCAGTTAGAACCTATAACCAACTAACAACTAAGTCTAGTCTTTTCAAAAAGCTAATAATTGATATGAGTCATCACCTTGAACCTTTATACATCATAGCCAATTCTAACGATGTAACAATAAAAAGAGTCTTAGCAAACAATGATGCATTTCTTAATATTATACTTTTAACCTTGATCATAGAAGTTGGTCATAAAAAGATCAACATGATCCCATCTGAAGTGCTATTGTTAGATTTTAAAAATGGTATAAATGATATTGCAAGATCAGTAAGTGGATCTAACAGCTATCTCTAAGACCTTTAGTATAGCTTTCTTTATGGTTGAAACAAAGACAATATACAATGCCCTACTTAGGTGAGATTGGATACATATTAACATATATTTATTATTATCCTTGCATCTAAGTTTGATGTTTGGGCTATTAAAAGGATCAACTTAGATAGTAAAAGCATATGACAAGTCATTTATATTAGGCCTGGACATACTCTTAGAATTAGGAGCAAATTCATTTACAATGATAAGATATTTATTTCTTATTATCAACCAACTAGCTGAAAAATATAAGTTTGAACACCCTACCATAACTTCATACTATATGGTGACCACAAACCCTAGTAAAAGGTTTTCTAATTTTATTTTTATCTTCTCAAGTGTGAGAAAACAATACAAAAGTCAATGACATAGCTCAACATGGATCAAATACAAGATAGTTTTTAATAATCATGGTATTATCCATGTGATAATTGAAAATTAATTAATTATAGTTTATATCTGATAGGAATATCATGATGAATAGAGCAATACAGATATCATGATAAGAAATGCACAAAATGCTAACAACAAAATTATAGGTAAAATTTTATACCAAGTACAAGAATAATATAACGTCTTAAAAAAATAAGTACTTTTGATCATAAAATTTTTATCCTATACAGAAGTTCTGGTTTTATAATAGATCTTTATTTTTATTGGTTCATTGACATTCAAGGGTCATAAAATCAAGGCAACTATGAAATTCTAATTGAATAAAAATCTTCACTTAGGTGTTGTTGTTGAAAACTATGACATAAAAGACGAGCTGGGTTTTTGGAATGATCAAATGCATGTGAACTTCTTTGTCTCTTTGTTAAAGAAAAAATGACAAAATGTCAAGTCCTTCACTTAAATATAGAATAGAGAAATGGAAGCCAACAATCTTCTAGTGTTTCCATTCTTCACGAAAGTGTCAATGCATTTTGCTTAGCCAGTCAATGTAGTCTATAATAATGATGTTAGGTCATATAAAGTAGAATTTGGAGATGTCATTACTAAAATAAAGAAGGGAGGTTCAAAGTTTTTGATTCATTTCTCTGCTAAGTCCATGCAATTTATGTTGAAAGGGATTGAAGTTTTTATAGAAAAAAAAGGGTGTGTTGTCCATTAAAAGAAATCCTAAACATTGTGCCTAAGGGCCAAAACATGTATTGTTTTAGATTGAACTGATTGGATGAAAATTATTGACATGTTAGATACATTTTAAAACATGGTCGACAATTTTAGGGTGATCAATATCATTTACAATGTCATATTTGGTTGATTCGATTATTTGATTTTAGTATAAATATGATAAGAGAAATATTTCTTCATTTGAGAAATAAAGTAATATGGTGGTATTGTTTACATCAAATAAAAGCATCCACATATCAATAGTAAAAGAGCAATTATTTTTCATGATATTACATAGGAAATAAAGGTATCAATTAAATACAATGGAATCAACTACATTTAAAAAGTCACGGTCAAACAATTAGAAAAATAGCTGACTATAAGTCGTGATCAACTAAGAAAAAGCGATCGGCCATAACAATTTTAATATGCATGAAAAACTAGAAAGTTTAGTTTTATTCATAATAGAAATCCTAATCATAATAATGAATCAGAAGTCATATATTAGCTTTGGATTCTCATTGTATCAATAAAGCAAAAGTTTAGTTTATATTAGGATTTAATAAAGGTTTTTTTTTTTTTTTATTGGTTACCATTATTTGTATAGGATTAGAGTTCCATATTTTGATAGGATTTAAACTTTATACCATTATAAAAAGGGTCATACAATTATTCTAAAATGATGACCAACCTATATATGTAATTTAAATTCAATTTTTCTCTTTACAACTTTAATATCTTCTTTATTGCTTTCATTTTTTTACAAGTATTCTTTATTTGTTTTCCCTTTAAACATATGCTTGATTCTTTACGTGGTGGTAGAAAAAACAAATAATCTTTTTACTATTTTAGATTTGACATCCCGACAGTTTACTTGATTTTGCAAGGCTATTATTTATTTTCGTTCATAATTAAGTTTTTAATTGTAATTTCTTCTCATTGGAAGAAAAAAAAAAGAAGAACACATAGTTTAATTGATTTAAGAATGTTTGAACTAGCGAGAAGAACAATTAAAACATTACGAAAAATTATTTTATTAACAACAAAAGCAGCTTGATGTTCAGTAACAATGTTGTTTGGGATAACCTTCAATCTAATTGAGAGGGTCTTAGAGATAACCTTATAAACAAACTTGCATATGTTGAACAGTCTCAACTGGTTTAGACTTTGGGCTCTTAACTTTGATGATTGATGATCAAGTTATAAACACGTGGTTAAGCTCCTTCAGTAGAACTCTTCTTTCAAAAAAAAAAAAAACTCTGAATAACCTTTATCACCTCTGGACCTATTATATCCCAATAATTTTGAAAGAAGTAATCCATGTGCTTAAGGAGTCTTTAAAGAGCCTAATATAAACACAACTTCCTTATTCGAAACAGGAGCTAGTAGCCTAAAACTCATTTCTTCTATAAAGTTATTGGTTGGTACTAGCAATACGTCGGCTAATAAATTTCTTGTCATCAATTCGTTGTTGAAACAACACTAAATTACGAGGAATCCGTTAAAGAATTTAACTGTTTCATGCAATGATTTACCTTTTTATGCAATAATTTAATCCAATTTGGGACACTAAAACTAGTTTAAATTTGCAGGCGCTTCGTGGGGAGTCCAAATTTCTTCAAGATAATGAGTGAGGTTGAATTTCATGAGGAGATATTGGAAAAGGCATTGAAATGTGTTCGAGATCGCAAGGTATAAAATTTAGCCTTTTGTGTATGATATTGCTACTTGAATGCATGTACCTTAATGCTTACATTTTAGTTACAAGTTAGTTATTGTGTTCCTGTTACATTGCATAAATGATTCAGAGTTAATTTCTAATATAAAAGAAGATTAAATCTAGATTATAGATATGTTTTTTAATGTTATAAAATTTATTAATTAAGAATTGAAAAAATATGTATACATTTAATATAATGAATTCAAAAATAAAAATATACTTACAAATTGTAAAAACAATTATAAAAGTTAATTAAAGACTAAAATTGAAAGTTGATCTTCCTTAGAAGAAGAAAAAGATAAGTGCATATACAAAATACATAGATAACAAAACCATTTTCAAAGTTAATTTTTATTTAATATTACTGCAACTAAAATAATTATTTGAAAGAGTTTGAAGGAATAAAATTTATAGACCCGACGAATCTAAAGGAAAAATCCACCTTTAATGAACTTTCTTATCAAAGACAAACTCATTGACACAAAGATAACTTTTTTTTGTTGGCTAAATTCCTATTCTCTGCTCTCCCTTCTCTAGAGACTTCCTCTTTCCTCTGTTAAAATTCAGGAATTGAAATGCTAGGGAAATAAACTTTTAGATCTGAAACGCAAAAAACTAAAAATTATATGGACAAAAAAAGAAAAGAATAAAACTTTATGGATGAATTCAGCCTATACAAAAAAAAAAGAAAAGAAAAAAAAACTTAAAGGACTAACATAAGCTTTCTTGAACATCTAAAGACATAAGATGAGGAAAATGAAGTTATGACATCAAAATATGAACATTGGGATCGTTGAACTCCTTTTTCATTGAATACGCATGAGAACATTTTAAATATTTTTCTTCTGCATATTAGTATATAATAATTAAAAAAGAAATTGTTAAGATTCTTATAAAAATCTATAATACTATTTAAAAACTATGGTAAAATTAAATAATAATTTAAATATCATGTTAAGTATTTTATTTATAGTTCATTTCAAAAAAAATCTAAAAAAAAAATATGTATAAAAAATACTATAGAAAGAGGCTAGATGTTTGGGCTTAGGAGATTAGGTTGCGCATATTGCCTAACAAAAAAATAAGTTTGTGAAATAAACATAAACAACACAAGAAAGACAATAAATACAAACAACACATAATTTTATCGAATAGAGTCACCATATAAAAACTCTAATTAAAAATTTTATTACGGAATATTTATCTTCAAGTTTACCTTTTTAGAGGTTTACAACTTCTTATATAACCAAAAAGAAACAACCTAATGAAACTGAGAAATCCAAAAATAAAGAGGAAAAACATCAAAACTAGCATAAACAACACATTATGAGCCTAATTTACAAAATTTCCGAGCATGATTTAATAATTGAATTGAAAATTATGAGTTTTTTCATCGAGCTAGTCACCCTATGTAACCCAAACCTTTTCGTGAACTTATAGTCTTGTCCCAACAAACCTATAAATATCCTTGCAAGGTTATTCATGTAGCTTATTTTTGGTGGATCAATAACTAACTGATCAGAACCACTTGCATTAGCCTAGCATACACGAGCCTGCTAGGCTATGCAACTTTCTATTTTTTTTTTAATGTTTAATGACAGATAATGTATCATCCACTGGTTCAGGTTTTGAGAGGTGGTCAAAAAGTTGTGTTTTGGACCTACAAACTTATTTTTCAATCCATTTTCACTTGAAAACACTATAATGATCTCAATAAACCCATTATCAATGTCAATACATCATTCAATCAGTTAAGAGACACAAAATTAAGCCAAATCAAAAAATCATTGCTTGACCTCATTCTACTTTTTTCTACCAACATGAAAATTCAAAATAACTCAATAGCACTCCTCTTATAAAGAGAACCCATTACACAACAAGATCAACTTTTTTTTTGTTTTAAGAATATGTCAAATTGACCATTTTCTCTCTTCTTCTCTATTTTTGCAGCAACATTCTTTTTGTTCTCTCAAAACTTAAGGACTGGAGCGAAAAAAAATAAAGTTTAGGACCTAAGTGTAAAATTTTAAAACTAAAAGGACCAAAGAAGTAAAAAAGAAATCTTTTGGGATGAAAATGATGTTTTCCAAGCTAAAATTAAAAAAATCCCTGTTATTTGTTTTATGTTTATTTTGATCCTTCTTTTAATTGTATTTTACAATACTGTAAAATGAAATCTTAGTTTGTTAAATTGTCCTCTAATGTAAGAGTGCGTTTGATATTGTGGTAGGTGTTGTGGTTTGAAAAAAAAGTTGTTTTATAAAAAGTACTTTTAATTGAAGTTGGTTTGAAAAAATAGGTGTTTGGTTAAAACTGTGGTTGAAATTGAGGTTGAACAAAAAATAGTTTAATTTATTTGGTTAAGAATGCTTTTGAAATTATGGTTATAAAATAATTTTAAAAAATATATATTAATATTGATGGTTTTTAATTTAAATGCTGTAGATTTAACTAATATTGTTATTACTTCATTAAATAAATAATACTTTTTATAAAATATTTTTTGTTATTTCATTAAACCATCTACAATTTCATTACATACAAAATTCATCCGACAAGAACTACAGTTTTCATAATTTTTTGAGCGTGCAATAAAATTAGATAAAAATATTGTGAGGAATAAAATTGATTTGATATTACAGTGCGAGTGAATTTAATTCACTCTAAACTAGTTTTTTTTTTAAAAAAATGTACAAAAAATAAACACACTGAAAAAAACTGTTCACGCGAACAGTGCAAACAGTGCAATTCTGTGAACAGTGCAAGTAAACGTTGATAAAAGAAAAGCAGCCAGGAGCTGCTTCGCTAAAATCACGTGCAAAACGTGAATTATCATAGGCCCACCAAAAATAAATTATGTTTTTTATATAAATAAATATAATATTTGTTGTGCTTGCTTCAAATATATAAGCAACTACGCGTTTAACTCTAAAATCTTCCCAAACACCTCGTCACAAACATTGCAAGTGTTCGAGGAAAAGACAACAGTTTAAGTAATTATGATTTTAAGATTCCGATGGAAACAGTTATCTTTTTCTCTCAAGTAGCCGTTACTAAACACAACTAGATACTGTATATATATTTTTTGAACAGTTACTTATTGTACTTATCATATCTCTCTGTATTTAATTTTTAATTATGGTTCATATCTAATTCCTTGCAATCAAATCTTATGAATTCCTAACTTTGAGGCAGCATAACTGTAGTACTTTCTATGATTGTCATTCAATCATCCTCACAGTACTATCAGATATTTGGCAGCAAGTTCTAGAGGTAAAAAAGTACTATATATTGTAATTATAGGTGTTTCCCCTAATTAATCTGTAGATCATTATTATGAATTGTCAAAATAACATATATTATTCTTAAAATATTGGATTAAATAACGCCCATTAGTAATCATGCTTTATTGTGGTATTCAGAGAGCATTTCTTCAAGAAATTGCAAATGACACAGGCGGCGTGATGGGAAGTTCAAGCCATAGCTTAAATGGGCCTCCACAAATTGTTCCCACAAGCCTGGTGATGGATGCTGCAGATCGCTGCAATGGAGTTGAAACCTTGTAGGAGTTTAATTATTGCCCCAAACACAGCTAGAAGCTTAGTAACTTGCATATCATAGTGTGCCTCTTTAAAGTTTTTCTTGTTTTAGCCATGAACATGTTATCAAAATCTTAGAATTCCCATGATTTTGACTGCAGCAATCAACCTCAAACGTTGGCTGGAATCATGCAATCACCAGGAATGCTCCAAGGCTATGCATTCCCTTCTAACAATACCCAGAATAATGGGGACAGTAGTTCTAATGTCTTCATGCCCAGCTCTGACTTGAATGCCTCCTTCTCTCGAGGAAAGAACACCACTGAACAGGTGCTCCTTTTGCTTCTATAATTATCTCTTACATTCGATTATTAATAAATATTGCTTATAAATTGTTAAAGATCACGTAGTTAGTCAAAGAAATCTACTCCATGTAGGGAAGTGGAAGTACCAATGCAGTGCAAAGCAGTGCAGGTGACCCAGCTATGAGTGGTTTTGCTGCATTTTCACGCCATCATCCCTGTGGTTGCGGTCCTTTTCCTCTTTGAGGCCGAAAGAATTATGTCCAAGATGAAAGAGACAACACAATCATCCTCGTAACGGACGAAGATTTATGTTGATCATAAGGCATCTTTCAAATTAGCTTCCATATAACACTTTTATGCGGCAATGGATCGTTTCAGAACTTTATGAGTTTGTGCTTAGACCTTAAAAAACCATGGCAATTCAAAGATTTACCTTTAACAAGGTGAATGCCTTTAGCTGAGGGACATTGGCAACCTCTATGTTTTACTTTTGACGTCATTCTCCGAGAAAACAAGCCTTTTTATTTCCAGAAAAAAGTTTGTTTTAAAACTTTAATTTTTAACAAAAACAAGTTAAATTTCGTCAAACACATCCTAAATATGTCACTTCACCCTAGCTTTTTGAATACAAGACCTTTATGTAAATATCCTATTGACACATCCATGTAAAAAAAATAAAATTCGGTACCGCAATTACATTTTATTATTATTATTATTTGTTAGAGGTTCTTACAGAATCTCAGACGATATATGATAAGGGTAGTTTCTCCTCACTAAAAACAAAAAACTAGAATTACTGAGAATCAAACGTCTTTTAATAATAATAATAAAAAAGAAAAGAAACAGAAAGCTTTTTAATACACAATCACTAGCACATTGTAGTTGTTGAGTGAGATCGTGATTTTAAATGTTTATACATGTCGTCTTGCATAGATTTTCCCTCCTCATACAACATGCACTGTTTACTCATAATAGTGTTTTTCTTCCTTCCTTCCTTCCTTTCTTCCTTTTTTTTTTTTTAATTTTTTTTTTTAAATTTCAACTTTATCCTTACATATTAGATTTATTAAAAATTAAGTTTCATAATTTTTCATAATTTTTTTTTTATGAGGCTATCTTAAACTCTGCATTTTATATTTAACAAATTAACTCGTTTGACTCAAGTTTTTTTTTTCTAAGTAATTTTTTTTTTCAATTTAATTCTTCAACATTATGTTAATTGAGAATTAAGCTTCGTGATGTATTTCAATTTGTTTTCTATGAGGCTATTCTCATCTCATGACTCGAGTTACAAGTTTGGGGAGTTAACTTTGGTAAACTTGAGTTATTTTTTTTTTATGTTTTTTTTAATAGATTTCTTTTTCTATCTCATCTTTAAATATTAGATTAATTGAGGATTAGACTTAATAATTTATTTTAATTTGATTTTATTTAGTTATCCCGGTCTCATGACCTTGGTGACCGGTTTAACATGTTAACTTAGGTTGACTCGAGTTATTTTTTTTGCTTTTTTTTAATTATTTTTTTTTAATTTCATTCTTCAAGATTAAGTTTATTGAAAATTGAGTTTTATAATTTTTTTTTAATGTGTTTTTTATGTGGTTATCATTATCTCATGACTTGATATATAGATTCATAAATTAATCTAGGTTGATCCGAATCAATCCAATATGTTGTCATATCAATATTTATTAAAAATATCTCATCTTAAATATTTATTTTGAGTCACATCTGATCGATTTTCATACTATTTAAATTTTGTCTACTTAAAAAGCATTAACAACATCTAAATATTTTTTTACATTAAAAAAAAATTGTTTCAACTTGTAGCATATCACGTGCAAATGATCTAGATAAAACTATTGCAAAACGAACAAGAAAACTAGAACAATGACTATATTGAATATTAATGCAAGTAAAGATGAACGATCTGTGCACAGTTAGTTGGACTAACCTAAAATGTTAAATTTCAATTGCTTCAGTTTATTTTATCTGATTGTGTTTTACTGTGAGGTTGAATTGCTTCAAGTTTTATTCTTTTTATCATAAACTGGACGTACAATATTTCATGGTTTTGTTATACTGCGTGAGATCCTTTATTAAAGGGAAGTGAATTAGTCAGTTTTATATACTAACATCTGCCTTAATTAAGATGTATAGAATTAACCTTGAGAGATATACTTTAAATGGTTAGATCTTGAATTTATTTTTTAAAATTTATTAGTTCGTGTGCTATAAATATCAGGGTCATTAGAGATTTACTGATCGTTAATTTTAGAGTTCCGATAAATTAATTAAAGTACGCACAAATTGATCCGAATACACATATTAATAAAAAACAAAAGGTTGTATGAACTTATGTAAACTGTGTATATGTATAAATAAAAACGCACTGAGTGTAAATAAATAGAGAGAGTGACGGGGTCTCTCCAAAAGCTTATTGATATTTAGTATGAGTGTAAATCAATACACCTGGCTCAATTTAAATAAATAGAGTATTGGGTGATGGATATTTATAAAGTACTGAAAATATTTTCTCTCAATATCATCGAAATTGTTGAGAAAAAAGCATTTTGGTAAGCAAAATACAATGATTGAAGTAAAATCAAGCGAAATGTTACTCCATCTCGTGTTATTGGGAAAGGAACAGTTTTGAAATCTACTCAATTATCAATGATATATATATAAAATCATAGTACGTAGTTCAATAGCAGCCATTATTTCAGTGTATGAAAAACAATCTAAATGAACAATTAAGTTGATCGATCGGGTATATATATATTATTATATATTGTCTTGAATTCTGTGATTTTTTATTTTATTTTTATTTTTTATGGAGTGAGTTGGGATATCCGATTTGTTTGTATAAGCTGGGTCTTATATATTGATTCTGTCTATAACTGCCCACTCTGATAGTCTCAAGAATAGTGTATACGGTGGATATCGAGGATCCACTCATAAGAGAACCCATGAAATGCATGCTTCCAAACAAGAAAGTTTAAACCTAAGTAGCTGGTAGTTAATAACAACAAAACAGGGATAATAATAAAATAATAATTAATTAATTAATTATATAGCTACGAGGGATCAGGAATATCTAGCACGTGCACTAAAATCCATGCACAAAAAGGCTACAAATATATCAAAAAAAAAAAACACACACACACCAAATCGAATCGCACTCTTGAATTTGAAACAAATTATTTTACAAACATATAATCTGCTAGCTAGCGATATGTCAAAGATAGGAAACAAGTGCTGTTCACGACTCCCTCTTTCTTAACGTCTTTTCTTCTTCAACTTTAATCAGTAATAATGGAAATGAAAAAGGAAAAGAAAAGGCCCCCGTACGTGGATAAACAAGCATAAAATAGACAATTACATCATGCGCAGTGCATATTATGCGAACTTATTACAGAAACACAAACACAGACACACACTTTCCCTGCACAAAATCAAAAGGAAACTACTGGTAAAAAAGACACTTTCAAAAGCTAAACAAAATAAAAGACAGGAGACATGTATAGAGAGGAGGAGCTGTCACAGGACTCCCCTTCTCCCAAGGAAGGAAAGACGAAGAGATCCCTTTTTGGTCGGTAGCCCAATTCTCGATTCTCATGCACTCAACCACGTCTTTCTGGGGTCCATTGCGGCACAGATGGACTGAAATGCTTGGACACCACTCTGGAGTCGAGCAATTCCATGATAGGAGTGAAGCTAACACACCTTGGTGCCTTGTACTGATTAATAGATGCACCCCTTGAAATTGCGTAATCCATCAGCTCTTCAAAAGTTCCGTTCTTTACCACCCTTATCTCTAGTGGTCCAATAGAGTTATCAGCAACTCGACTTTGTCTATAAACTGAATTCAGTGACTCTTCCATGGCTAGACAACATTGGTTCAAAACCTCCTCAGTTGGCGAATTAGCTGGATCCTTAACGAGCAACTCCCAATAAATCACATAGTGACCTGGAATTGTTTTGGTCTCTGCATAACTAGTGTACTCAACAACACTAGTGTTGAACTCACGTAACAACAAGGATGCATTTTCAACGGCCTTATGCAACTCAGCCTCATCGGTCTTGTCCGACTCGATGCTTAATAAGACATTCTTTCTCCTCACAAATCGAAACTGTGGAGCCTTGTTGTAGAACCCAGTGACTAAAAGGATATCACCTACTCGGTACCGATTGAGGCCCGAATAAGTAGTGATCACAAGTTCGTATTCCTTGCCAACTTCAAGATCAGCGAGGTCCAGGAGACGAGGAGGTGATTCATGAGAGAATCCTGGAGCTGAGGGATCGTGAGGCAGAAACTCAAAGTAACCCATGTTTGGCATAATCGTATAAGAAACCTCTGATGGTTTGCTCATCGGCCTCAGGTTAAGCCCAAAAAAGCACTCAGATGAAGCATACATAGTGCAAGGCTTTGGCAAGCCACCACTATAGTAATCCAGAGTGGGAATGTATTGAGCCATAGATCCAGTGACAATCACATCAAGATATTTCGTGTTGGGCCAAATTCTAGTGATAATACGTTCCCAATTTTCATCTGAGCACTCTTTGGTGATGAACTCAGCAAGTTCTTGGTTAGGTTTCAGGATTTTGGCCATACATTCTCTTATTGAAGGGTTTGTAACTTTAGGGTTTAAGCTGCCAGTGGAGATATCATTGGCAAGCTCTTTCCAGTTGAGTTGAAGGAATCGAATGGCTCTAAGAAGGCCAGATGCAAACACAGCACCAACCCGAAGCACTTCTTCTCGCATAATCAGGCCACACAGCATTTGAGAGTACATACTCTGGAAGGAATCTACACATAGAATTGTCTCGTTGGGGCTTGTGATAACATTATAAGGGTCATAGGGTCTGGCTTTGAATTGTTTGCTCTTGTAGTAGCTAGTGAGCACTGGACGTGCCACTAGCCCGCTAGGAGTTTTTGCTTCCGCCTTGATAAAATAGAAGTAAAGACCCTTTCCTTTGTCCAAATCCGGTACATAGCTGCCAAAAACGGAAAGATGTGTCAACACAAAATATATCGCATGACATAGTTTCAAAGAAATAAAGCACAAAGAACACACACAGCGTCTTCACCAAAAGTAAGAGAATGATAATATATACTCACAGGTTCATGACAGGCATGAGAAGACTGTACAATAGCTGACGGCGATCCATTTCTTCTTCAATTGTTGGCATCAATTTCCTTTCACCTGCAGAAGTACCAGAGCTGCCAAACCATGCACCCACAATTTCAAACTCAAGAATTCTTTCAAAAAAACAAAAACTAATAAAATGAAGAGTCTATTTAACAAAAGACTTGCATGTCTTGGTACCTGGTTAGGAACTCGGAAATAGGGTGAGAGGACAAGATGGGAGACTTGTCACCATTAGCAATACGTTGGATCTCAGGTTGGAGATCCTCATAGGTAACCATAGGAATTTTGGACTTGAAAGTATCCCTATCAGTAGCTCCGTTGAGATGGTATTTTTGAAGATATTCAGTCTCGGCATTGCTAGTGAGTATTTCTTCCAGAACCCTCTCTTGCACTAGGTCTACATTTGCTGTCATATCTTCAATAAACTGAAGAGCTTTAGCATCTTTTTCGCATGCAGGAGGACCTAGCGGTAATGACATTACTGACTCAATAGCCATAGATGGAGAGAGATTTCAAAAGATGAAGAGATAGCTAGGAATAGAGGAGGAGGAGGAGGAGGAGTTGTGAATTGTTGTGTAGAAGAAATGGTGTGCGCTTGGTGAATATATAGGAGGAAAGACTGAGGTAGGGTTTTGATTGTTTACGTTGCCGGCCGGATCTAAGAGAGGTGTTTGGGAGGGACGTTGATGGATTGGCCTTGTTACAAAAAAAAAATATTTTTGTCTCAAGAGACTGCCTGGGTAAAGAGAGACAAGTAGGGACCACAGAACGTCACCTTTTCTCTTTATGATCAGACAAGTTGGGCTCCACATGTCTTGCCATGTCAATATGGTATTGTTTGGGCCTTGGCGTCACCCAGACCACGCGGCACTTTTATTGCTGGTTTGTTGGTCTAGACAGCGATGCCTGCCGGCTTAACATTACCATCTTGATATACACGGCTTGACCCGGGCGTGTTCGTTTTTACCTCTTTTTATTTTTATTTGACAATCAGAGTATTTTCTGGTGGATTTCTGTACCCATTATTGATTTTAAACATACATTCCTTCTGTAGAAGATATATTCTAAAATGCTTAATAAAGTTTCTTAATGTCTGACTTTAAAATTCGGAATTAAAAAAAAAAATAAGGAATTCAACAAGGATCTTTATTTAATCAAATTCAACACTTGGTTAATAATAATTATTAGTTGCCAAGGTTTTTTAAACCTTCCGAGCACGCTATGCTATAATATTAATCACTCGGTGATTTGGGTTTGTTTACAGATTTATTATGATATACTACATAGATTTTATCCCTGATTTAGTAATTTTCAAGTTAATATCTCCCATGCTAGCTATTTACCTTCATATATCTCCTGGATTATTAATTGAAAATATGGAAATGGGTCATTTCGAGCTATTATTCCATCACATGCGTATCCATCGATCTCAATTATTTTTTAGATGGTAATTACAAAAAGATTTTGAATATATAATTAAGAAAAGGAAAAGCTTACATGGTGCAGTGATCCCATGGATGGGATTTGATGTTGTATTGATTATACTGTAGTTTTTGTGATTTGATTGGAATTTTTGTTTTGTGTTATTATAGAGCGTGTTTGAAAGTATGATTATGGTTGTTTTTTTTAAAATGTATTTCACTTAAAATTATATTAAAATAAATTTTTTTAAAATTATTTTTTACATTAATATATAAAATAATATAAAAATACTATAAAATATTTGTTGTGGTAAAAGATTTTGGGTATAGAAACGGAGTGGGTGAGTTTTTGCTTTGTTTTTGCGTTACATATGCAAGCCAATATTGCTTTCTTCACCGTCCTCTTGTGGGACTGATTAGAATATAATCGCTTAAATAAACCATGATTAGAGACTAAACAATATGGTGATTATGTTTTATTGTCAGATAACGACGTTGACATCAAGAGAATCCTAAGGGAGACAAAGAAATGTTCATATGAATAATTTAGAAGAAGAGCGAGCCTCAGAGCCACCTCTAGGTGACAATTAATAGAGCCCTAATTGGAGAGAGTAAATCTTATTTTCTTCTATATATATATATATATATATATATATATATATATATATATAAGTGATTTTTACATATACGTGACATTTACTTTATTTTATGAGAAACTAATCATTTAAAATTCATACAATCTTCAATTTGTATGAAGATTAGTATATAAATTTGTTTGTAAATCATTTTTTCACATTTGCATATAATCCTCATTTTTCTTGACATAAATGTAAACGCAGATAAAATTAAATATTCATTTCCACATCCAACGGTCAAATATTAAGGAGTAATCATTTCTTGCGCCATCAAGCACGCAGTACCCGCTTGATTTCAAATTTTCTTATCATATAGATTGCAGTGAGAATTCATTGAATTTTGTCTATCATATTTGCTTTCTTATAAGGGAAGAAATATCTATATGCAGTTCTAAATTGAAAAACAATGAGAGACAGATAAGTATGTAACAAGTAAAATTATTTCTTAAGAACAAAAATAACTAGAAAAATTATGAGCGGTATAAAAGGTTTTTATATATTTATAACCTAAGATAAATATTTAGTGATTAACGATGAGTATTAAAAACTTAGTTTCTCTCTCACTTTGTATTGAGTGATTACTGATGAGTATCAATTCTAAGAGAAAAAATCTAACCTATACAAGTCTTCTATCAAACCTTTGACAACCTTTATAAAAATCATCTTATTCAGTTTTATACCATTATAAAAGCATTTTGAAGGAACTTTATAATATTGTAGCATTGTTCTTGGTTATGTCAATTTGTTGTTATGATGGTTCTCTTTTGTTTAGCTAGAATTTAACAAACTAAAATTTAGTAAGGTTAGCATTTTTTCTCTTTTATATTAACTTTAATCATGCTAAATATGAGTAGGGTAACTAGTGGATTTGGGGCTTCATTAAGTGGGGATTTTTATAAAGCCCTTAAGACTGGAATCGAGGTTAAAGTTCTTGAACATAAATTCCTGAATCGAGGTTAAAATCCAAAACTTTATTTGAAAATAACAAAGATATTTTGCACCAAATAAAAAAAACCATCATATTCTACAATATCAATAACTAAGTTGCTAGACCATTTAATAACTAATCCATCATTTATACCTATGACTCCATAAGAGTTTATACCATAAAAATTTAAGAGGTTACCTGATACGACCCATGCAAAGGTTAAACAATCAAATTTGAATTTTAGTGTAATTTTTCCTAGTGTCTAGTTTTATGTTATTAAACATTACCCTTAATTCGACCATTGGATCAAGTTGAATGTTTACCAGGAGTTTTCAAACTTATTATTCTACATTGAGTTAGAATTTTAGGTCAATCATAGTTTTGAAATGGATCATAATATAGGTTAGAAGATGCAACACAAATTTTTTTATTTGTTATCTTTTGACTTATGGACGTTTTATTTGGAAAATTTTATTTTCCTAAAGATATAAGGATATTCAACAACATATTTTTAGGAGTTTCTTGGTTTTACAAGGATATTTCATGGGTAGCAATATAATTTTCAAGTGTGGTAAGAATTCTTTTAATGTTCCAAAATCAATCCTTTTCTTACAAGGATTCAATACTTATCCTAGATATACAAGGAAAAGAGGGCTTGTGGTATTTAATAGCAGAAAGAAAACTAAAAGAAAGGAGCTATTACAAATATTTCAATGCTTATTTAGGAGAATTAAAGTTGGTTTTGGACTAATATTTTTTTTTTCTATTGCATAGTTTTACGCTAGCAAACATAAATTTCAATCTGATTGTTGAATTGACTTGAAATTTTATTAGAAGTTTCTAGATGTCTTTTTTATACTAGGTCAAACTTTCGGATCAATTGGATATCAAGAATGCCTTGAAATAAGGTCCAGAAGCTACTGTATGAGATTTGTATTAGTTTTCTAGTTGATTTAGGATTCTTTTTCATATTATATTTCTAATTCTTTTATCATTTTTCCAGAATTGTTTAGGACATTTTTTTACCTAGCATAAATAGGTTTATTTATCTTGTACTTAGTTTTTTTTTCCTTTGCAACCATGGATTATTGAATAAAATTGGTGTTTTGCTTAGAGCAACATGTTTTTCTCTTTGTTTAAATGAAGAATAACTGAACTTATCAAAATATAATTAACTTTTTAGCATTCTTGTCTTTCTTACGTATAGGTTATATGACTATATGATCACGAGGTTCATATCATTACCATTAAGAAGAAACTATGTGACCATCTCTTATTTATTCTTTGTCTCTATAAGAAGAACAAAAAAAGGGGAATAGGATCTAATATACCCTTCATAAGCTTGTATTTTTAGGAGATTTATGAAACCATAAATGTTTTATAACCTCCTTTAATACTAGGGAATTATTAGGTTTGTCAATAAGCATTTTGCTTATAAGGCTAAATTAACATATTTGAACACCATGTTTCATATCTTCTTCATTAAAAAAGATGATTTATGAACAAAATGGAAAGAATAACTTTTTTTAAAAAAATAAAATAAATTTTGCTTCTTTTAAGAGAAAAAAACATCTTTAATAAATTATATACACACGTGCGTGCACATGCACACTTGGTGTGTATGTAAAAGTTATTTCAATGAAGTTTTCTATGACTAATAAAAGGAGCTTAATTTAGCACTTAAGAGTATTGGAATGAGAAGTATAGTTATGCTTTATGCATGAACAATAATATAATATGGGATCATGGAAGATAATATGTATTAATAATTGATATATATATATATATATATGATGTTTACACATTTAATTTCATACACAAAAATATTGTATTAATCGATTAATTCCATTCTAATGAGCTCAATAAGTTACTTCTTAGATGATGAACTAAGGTATTGCAAAATTTCATTGAAAATCTTAGTGTTCCATATTATTTTTGTTTTTTGTTTTCAAAAATTTAAAACTAGCAACAAGTTTTCAATACTTTTGAAAAAAAAAAAAATGGTTTTCAATATTTCTTAAGATATATTTAACTTAGACAATAATACCTCTTTCAATATAACTCTTGAAAATCATTTTTTAAGATATATACATAATATTTTACAATTCAAATGCGGCATAGGTTTGACATACATAATGTATGTGATAGATGATTGAATTCAATATTCTTTTAAAATTTTAATAAATTTATTAAAATATAATATTCTTGCACTCTTAATTTTTAATTATTTTATTTTATGACTTTTTAATTATAAACGCAACAATACAACAATGTTAATGTTGAGTTTACACCATTATAAACAAATGTTGTAGTCATTAAACAATATCCTCAAACATGGAGTCATAAATAAACCTAGACTTACTAGCTATAATTAGATTGTATTTCAAGTCAGAGTAAGCTTACAATTAAAACAATACAAAAGATTTAAACACTATAATTTGACTAACAACATCATATGTGATGTATTTTTTCCAATATCATTTAAGCACTATAATTTGATTAACAAAATTTCTCTTTTCCCTTATTTCTCTTTATTTTCAAACTTTTCTCTCATCGTATAACACCTATCTCTTGCCATCTCTCTTCTTTCTCACCATCAGATATTGTCTATCTTCTTCCTCGCCAGCTAACCATCATATCTCTCTTATTTATCGACAACATAGCCATTTTCTCTCTTGGAACAAGTTTGCCCTACCTCCTCCTCCTCCTCTCTCTCTAAGTCTAAGCATTCAAAATGTAATCATAAACTACTGTAAATTGTTGGGGTTAGTGTTGTTATTTTAATTGATTTTATTCTTTTTGTTTGGTTTAAAGATAATTAGGTTTAGGTTAAATTAAAGATAGTAATTTGTTATATTTTAAGTATGATGATTTTAATGAGTTAGTTATGTGAATTGAAAAGTAGTTAGGTTTATGAATTAATTTTCAATTAGTTTTTATATGAATTGAAAAGTAGTTAGTTTTATTCTTAAATTAAATTTGGAAATTTGAGGGGTGAGGGGGGTTTGATGTAATAGTTGTGAAATTAGTGACTTTATTGTTGTTAATATGAGGTTGCGAAATTAAGTTGAGAAATTTATAGTTAATAGGTTATGTGAAAGTAATTTTGGAGATGTTTATTGTTTTAATGGTTTAATTGTAAAATTGGTTAGGATGTTAAGATTTTTTAAGAAATTGTTAATTGATTTTCACGAGTTCTTTTTAAATTTAATTAATTTATAAATATGGGTTACGTGGGAATAATAATTTTTGGAATGTTTATTTATTTATTTTGATGTACAATTTATATATTTAGGTTATGAAATTGATTCCAAAAATAACTCTTTAAAAAAGTTTGTTCTATGCATCTACCTCTGTTACTTTACATTGTACTTGTAAATGCTTGACCAAAATATAAAGTGGCTTTGCAATATAAGTTTATGGGTGCTTATTGTACGTGGAGATAGAGTATGAATTGTGGTCTAAACCAATTGGATTATGGGTTTCAAGCTTGTAGAATGAACGTGGTTTGGGTTGTTGTTGTGTTTGTAGGTATTAATACAAGACAAAATCTAGGATAGGTTTCTCATATGGAAAACTCGATTGAAATCTTATTAAATCACTTGTCAACTTATTGTGAAATTATTAGAATTATTATCTTGGTTTTCATTTTGATTTGTATTAATTGTTTTCTTTGAGATACCATCTTTTAAAAGAGAAAATGTTCAAAGTCCAAGTAATGTTAGTGATTTTGAACGTGCCATTAATTTAGGTGTTGGTCAAGTAAAGGCACCTCCTATAAACATTACCGACCAAGACTCGTCCAATGTGAGTAGAAGAGGTGGAATCCCTTTGAAAATAGATGGATATGCAAGAAAACATATTGCAGGATAAAATGTCAACCATTTTATACAAGTCATGTTTTTTCTTACTAATAAAGTTATTTATTTATATTAGGTTATTTTAAGTTTTACATTAACTAAAAATGACTTTCATAAATTGATTGTCAGGTTTATTAATATTAAAGTTACTTGTTTGATCACAAGTATGATGAGATAATCATTCAAATAACCATTGTTTCAATAAAATCAGCTTCTTGATCATCCTAAATAGATGAATATGGTAGATTGTTAATGGGAAAAGTCTAAGGTTAGATAAATAATTTATACTTTTTTATATAATCTTTCTATAATTTTAAAAACTAAATAATATATGCATTGACTTCTAAGAAGAAATAATTATCAGGATGTAGAAAACGACCTGATGGTTAGGAAAGTGTGCGAAAACATAGTGTAATTAGGTATGTATCAAGAAAAAAAATATTATATTATTTAAAATTTAAAATTTTTATTTCCTTACATTTTTGTTTAACAAATTTTTGTATCAGGTTGCATGATTTATTACATGATTCTTATAAATATGCAATGAACATAACAAACTCTAATGACATAGAGTTGTGAAAGCATTACAAACCAAGGCATGTTATAGAGAATAATTGAAAAAAGTTTCAATATTTTTTGGCGTTAGATGGATTTAAAAAGCACTCACAATCCTAGTCTTAAATAAGAAACAAAAAAACTCATAGTTTGAAAACAAGCACACCAGGGGCGCACTTTTCTTTATAAACCATATAATGCTCCTAGTAAGAGATTTTTGTTGCATATTTAATTATTTATATTCAATTTTTAATTTAGTCTTTATTTATGAGACTTTTTTTACATATTACTTATTTTATTAGAAAAACAGCTTGGGCAAAAACTAACTTTAATGGAGTTATATGAGGAAACTCATTTAAGGAGGACGAATAAGAGGAAATAAGTGAAAAAGGTTTATCAATAGTAGAGCGGAAGTGTTTGTTGTAATGTTTTTAAATAATTCTTTTAATTAAAATTCATATTTATTTACATCATTAACATGAATTTTGGATTTTGATTTTTTTTTCATACGAGACATATAACACTAGTATGGTTACCAAAGACACTTTCACCTATCCTTCTCACAATCCTCTAGAGGTTGGAGCAATTGATGAATTAGCAGCAGTCGGCCAACCAATTTCACTTGCAGATTTTAATTTGTATGTGCTCTATGGACTTCGAGGAGAGTTCAAGGACTTGGTGACCAGCCTCTCGATAAGAGTAGATCCTCTATCCTATACAAACCTTCATAGTCATCTTTTTATTCATGAGTATCTTCACAAGAGCTCTCTTCAATCCATTGGTGTTGTTGTCATTACTCCTTTGCTGCTCACACTGGTTTAACCACCATCAGCTTTTGTTGCACAATGTCATTCCCTGGTTTGTTTAACAGTAACTTCAATTCCAACCATGGAATTAGGCATTCTCGTGGTCGTTGGCACCACAATAGCAACTAACACAGTAACAACTTAGGGTATGATTACCATGGGTTCAATGGTTCTTCCACCAGTGACTAGAGGCAAGGTAATCGGCAACAAACAATGTCTCATTGATGAACTCTATGGATTGGTTTCAAGAAATCGATGTGAATCAACTTATTACTCCTGACCTCGTGACTCGGACCGGGTTTGAAACCTATCTTGGTAATGATCATTTGCATGTTGGTGATGATAAGGGCCTTTCCATATCTAATATTAGGCATACTACGTTATATATACCAAAACACACTTTTACTTTATTTAATGTTTTTCATGTACCTCATATTACCAAGTCATTGCTTTCTATTCAAAAATTTTGTTGTGATAATAATGTTTATTTTGAATTTCATGACTCTGTGTTTTATGTTATGGACTTCAACACCAAGATAATGCTTCTTTTCTGGTCAGGGTAACCATGGTCTCTATGTTTGTTCAATTATTTTACCACGTCAATTCCTTAAGCTTATTGGTCTCTTTGCATATTTGCTTCTGCTGATATTGGTCATTATCGATTGTGCCATCCTACTTCCTGTGTTTTCAATTGTTTAGTATCAAATAATAAACTTGCTTGTAACTCTAGATGTTCACTTTTTCAATGTCAAGCATGCCCACTAGCAAAGTTGTTGTGTTTGTCGTTGGGACTTATAGGTCACAACTATTTTACCGAACTTGAATTAATTTTTAATGATGTCTGAGGCCCTGCTTCTATTTTTTATTTTGATGATTTTAATTATATTTTTTTATTTTTTTCAATGTGTATACAAAATATATTTGGTATTATCCTCTTGTTGTGAAATCTGATTTATTTTCTATTTTTCATCATTTTCAAGGTTTTGTTGAGCTTTAATTTTCATGAAAAATTAAATTTGTTCAGACTAATTGGGATGGTGAATACTACAAGTTAAATATTTTCTTTCAGACTATCAGTATTTTTCAGTATTTAATTTGTCCTCATACTCATGAACAAAATGACACTGTTGAATGTCGTTATTGACATATTGTCGAAATTGGTCTTACTCTCCTTAAATAGTGTAAAGCTCCATTACAATTTTGAAATTATGTGTTTGAATCTTTGGTTTACCTTATCAATCATATGCCTACTCTTGTCCTTCAAAATAAATCCTCGTTTGAGTGTCTTTTTTATTGTACTCCTGATTATGATTTTTGTGTACTTTTAGGTGTCTTTGTTTTTCGTAGTGTCTGTATCATGCTTATAAATTGGATTTTTATTCCTCTTCATATGTGTTTTTAGGCTATAGCTCCTCACTTCTCAATGTATTTATGTTTATCATCATGTCTGCTTTCATGAACAAGTATTTTCATATGACAAATCTAAATAGATGACACAAACATCCAACACCCACTACCTAATATTCCTACAACCCACTTGCCTAATTTTTTTTATTTTACACCTTTTCACTTTCCAAAGACTTGCAACTTCTCTACCACCCATATTACCTACTACTTCTACAACCTATTGATAGATGTTGTGGCTTGGCATGATGTTATGAAAGATGAAATTCAAGCGCTGCCGTTCTAACAACACTTGGTCTTTGGTTCCTTTTCATCCTTCAATGCATGTTGTTGTTGGTTATTGGGTGTACATGGTTGGGAAATTAATCAACTGGATATCCATAATATGTTTCTCAATAGGACCCTTAACAAAGAGGTATACATACAACAACCTTCAAGTTTTGTTGATTCTACTATTTCCTCTCATATGTGTCGGTTGCGTAAGTCTTTATATGGATTGAAATAACCTCCTCAGGCATGGTACACTCACTTGAGTGATTATCTTTTCTCCATTGGATTTTGAGCTTCTAAGGTTGACATTTCATTATTTATATTGTCTATGGGTGCTGAAATTTTTCATTTACTTATTTATGTTGATAATATTTTGCTTATTAGAAGCAATTTAACCTTGCTTCACCAATTGATATAGTTGTTAAGCTCTGAGTTTAAGCTTCGGGATTTAGGCGCTGTTCATTATTTTTTGGGGATTGAGGTCCATCCTACTAGTATAAGACTCATGCTATGACAAGATAAGTATATACTTGACATCCTCTATCGTGTAAGTATCTTTTCTTGTAAACCTGTTGATACTTCTTTTTCTACTTTCAAGGTTATTGTGGTGCTCAATTACTTGTTTTCCGATCCTACTCAATTTCATCAAATTGTCAGTGCTCTTCAATATCTCAATTTTATGAGACCAATTTTTTTTTTTTTTTTTTTGCTATTAACAAGGTATGTTAGTTTATGCATGCTCTTACCGATGCATATTGGATTGCCGTTAAATGCATTCTACGTTATCTTAAGAGTGTGTGTGTGTGTGTATATATATATATATATTTTACTTATATATCACCTATAACTCCTCCTTTGCTTGACATGGTTTTACATATACTAATTGGGTTGATGATCGTATGTCTATGGGTTGCTTTTTTGTTTTCTTTAGTGATACCTTAATCTCTTGAAAATCATAACTCCTCTTTTGCTCATTCTTTTACCGAAGCTGACTATAAAGCCTTAGCTGATGGCACTGATGAGGTTCCCTGGCTTTAATATTTATTGTCTGATCTATATATTACACCTACTTCTATGCTTATGATTTAGTGTGATAATCTTAGTGCTATTTATTTGTCTGTGAATCCTATCTTTCATACTTGTACTAAACATGTTGAGGTTGATTATCATTTTGTACGCGACATGGTTGCTAAGAAGGACATTTAGACTCATTTTATTTCTTCTAAGGATCAACTTGCTGATGTTTTTACTAAGCCACTTTCAACTAATTTTTTACTACTCTTCATTTCAAACTTCGGGTTAACTCTCTTCCCTCAACTTGAGAGGACATATTATAGGAAATTGCACAATATAGGTTTGTATGCGATTATGAAATGTTGATAGGCTTATTCTTGTATTTAGATCTCTACAATAACTATTGTATATTGCCCTATATATATATAAATAAAAAATATTAACTAACTAATTGGTTAAGCCTTTTATTATTCTCAGCCGACACATTCGTCATGTTATTAGAATGCCTCTTCAATCTTTTAGCTGTTAAATTATAAACAAATATTCACATAAATGATACTGATTTTTTTAAAATAAAATTATAACTCCGTGAGGTTTAATAACTTGTTCATATTATTTCTCATGACATGCGAGTTGAATAAAGAAAAACTTGGTTTTCGTGATATAGGGTATGGTGATATCAATAGTGATAGAAATTATGTATATGTGCGTATTTTAATTAAAGCATGAATTAAAGTAAGCATATATCTCCATCAATCGAAAAGACAAAATGTGAAGGATGAATAATAATTTTTTTTCGATGAAAAACATTAATATACATTAAGAAAAAGTTTTTCCTCGTCCGTCAAGTTTATATATATCTGGGAATTTGTAAGCTAATCAACATGAAGACGTGGTGTGTTAATAAATCTAATATTCACTGGGTCATACCATATGATTAAGTCATATTTCGTAACATAATGTACATGAGACATTGACCTCCCAACCACCGCCTATATAGCTAATCTAAACGGCAATGGATCGATGTTGAGATGCAAATATTTATTTATTTATTTCTAAGATGTGTATATTTTGAATCTAGCTAGGCATTCATTGCCGTGGAAGTTGCAGTTGAAAAAAAACGTAACCATTCGGATTAAATAAATTAATGGAGTCCATGAAGTTCTTCTTCTTCCCACACATATCCGTTAGACTAGTCTCTTGTTATGGGATGCTGCGGCATAAAACTAACCTTGTCAACCCTTCTCGACGGCTCACGTAATTGAACTTATACTTTCTTGATTGCAAGCAGGGAAACATGGTCAAGTTTGTTTGGCAGGAGTACTGTTCACCTTAATTTTCTCGCAGTTTGGTGGTCTCAAGAAACTATGTATGTTTTATTGACAATTATTCCATCGTGTCGGAAAGAACCGTGAACACGCAAAAGCATGGAATTCCAGGTGGATTTCACCTTTTTTTTTTTTTTTTTTTTTTTTAAGGCTTGTAATTAATCTAACCTTCTATATTTAATTATATTCTTTGTTACTTGACCCTTCAAGGTGGAAACAGATGATCTTTGTTAGAAAACTACAAGTTGATACAGATGTACAGATGTTATATATATATATATATATATAGCCGCAAGTATATGTCAAGATGATCTCTGATTATCATGATCCTCCTGGCCGAGTCAAAACTTCAAAATCACGATGCTATTTGTGGAGTCCAGTTGGTGATCACGTAATTAAGTACGCAATATATGCAAAGCATCACCCGTTACGCTAGCAGGTAGACAACCATGTAGCTTGTTGAAAATTGTACATTGGTCCACCTTTTCTTCTTTTTTTTCAGTGTAGGCTATAGGACTACAGAGTACTTAACGAAAAGATTCCCAACCCAAATGATTTGAGAGATTGCATCGAAACCTTTCTTTGTTATCTTCTGCCACCTATTATATGCATTATTGTAATTCACCTTCAGCACCGATACAATCAGCTTAATATAACTATAATAAATAATAAATAATAATTGGATAACATATATACATATATACTCGAAACCCAATAAATAAAGTATAAATATCTAAATTCTTTTACACAACAATAAATAATATGTAGAGAGTGAATATAAAAATAAGAAATCTGATCTATAAATACCCATTACAAGTTTTACGATTAGCTTGAACAAATATGGTTAAGTTCTAGTAGTTTACGTATCTGAGATCTTCACAGCAGGTTCAATTATCCAGCTACATCTTGTTTCTATGTTTGTGTGCTGCTTAGATTTCTATCTGGATTGGTTCTACTTATGCAATAATTCTTGTTATTTGCAGTAGTTTGTTCTGTTCATTTTCTTGATCAATTACGTTGTTTATATAAATATACTGCCGTGTTGATGAATGTGTCTTTTAATTTGTTGTGGGGTAAAAAGTTATGTTATTTAAGATGGATACTATATATTAAAACGAAAGTAGGAAAAACAATTCTAATTTAGGTGGATACCATAGATATTAAAATGGATACTATATATACAACTCTTCAGTTTTCTGCTTTCGTCATTTAGTTCATCATATAGACGATAGTCAGTAAAGATGAGAATAACTTGGGCCATTTTCAATGATTTGTGAATAAATTCCAGTTATGTTGGCTCTGGAAGGACAGAAAGAGGAGGGTTATTCAAGTTGTATATAGTTAAAAGCCGACTAGGCCTTACAATAAAAAAAAATAAAAATAAAAAAACCTCTTTTTTTATTATTATTAATTTAGCCTTGGAAACTGTATGGATATACTGCTGAAATAAAATTGGTCTCTGAATAAGCTCGAAGGGTGAACTTTTTCTTTGTTTAGTTCATGATTCATGCACCTTGGCTTTTAAATGGCTACATCAAATGAAGGTTTCCAATTGCTGCATGCCATGGTGTTTTTGCCTGTCCATTTAAGGCAGATCTAAAGACATTTGCCTTGCTGATCCATCCCTCCAAGAGACTTTTTGGCAATTCTTCTTTCCTTTTATGTGTTAAGACACGTCCACGCATGCATTGATTTCATTCCACATTTCTCTTTCTCTCTCTCTCTCTCTCCATTTTGTCGTAGCTCTCCCACCCCATAAAACTAGTACATGGAAAAATTGAATTATTTGTTGCCGGGAAAAAGATACTCGTATAATTAAATTTACAATTCACATGTCTCAATTCTTTTTTTATTTTTGTGCAATTAAAATAGAATCAAATAATCAACAAAAATAAAATAAAATTAATTATACATGTTACAAATGTACACCGTCGCGGCGATCAGCGATCATAATGTTCAAGAAAAATCCTTCTCGATAAGAAAGTCTTTATTTTATCAGGTAAAAAACCTAATTGTTCTAATTCCAATATAAAAGTAAAAATAAACTATTTTTTATTTAATATCAAGAATATATTTTACGTATATATTCATAAGCTCATATATTAAAAAAAAAATTATTTTGGTATTTTTGAAATGTAGGCCAAAATCCTTTGGATTTTTACAAACTTATTGTAAAATCCATGCAAAAGTATTTTAGATTTTTAAAATAAATGCTCAATTTTTTTTTTGGATTTTGGCCATATGAAAGGAAAAAAAAAAAGAAATAGTCTTTTTTTTTTTACTGGATCGACTCAATTGGGTTAAGCTGAAATTTTTGGTTCGACCATAAACCGACCCAAAAATCTTGGTTTGACCTAAAAATAAAACCAAAGTAAAAAAAAGATTAAACACCTAAAAAACATAAAAACTCAAAAATTCTTGAACGAAATGGATCAAACATAACAAAAAACAAACACCGAACATGAACCCAACAACATGGATTCCAAAGCAGACCATATTTGATCAAAATGGAGGCACATGCATATTAGAAATCATGCAAGAATCAATAATCTAGCATCCAATCACTTCAATTTTCATTAAAAGTCACGGGTTTTGTCAAAATAGGTTTCAGTTCAAAACAAAAACCTTTGGATTAAAAGTCATTGAAATCATGTTACTGACGCAAATAAACACTAGATTATTTGTTAATCATGAATAAGGAAGGGTCCTGAGCAAATAAATGAAACAAAACAAGTTAAAATCATGTAGTTAAGGCAATGTTCTTCGGAAGAACATAAAGAATGAATGAAGAACATTCAACTTGAACCTAACAACATGGCTCTCAAACCAAACTAGATATGAACAAACTGAAGGCACATACATGTTGGAAATCATACAAGGATCAATAATCATGCATAAGGAAGGTGTATGTGCAAATAAATGAACCGAAATTGGTCCAAATCAAGGGGGTAAGGCAATGTTGTTCCCAAGAACATGAAGAACATTGCCTATAAACCCAACCATTGCCCAGAAAATTAACCTAGCAACCCAGCCACTATTAACCCTAGGAATTGGTATATTTGACCTCTAAAATATGTTTTCTTTATCCAAACAAGTCACCCTAACATAAACAAACATGTTTGAATCTAAAAAACTAACAATAAACATCCTTGCTTTAAACATGCATAACTCTAACTAAACCAAAGCTTAAGACAACATTTATATATCAAAAATAGAACTTAAACAACAATTTGAATACATTAAAAACATAAAGAAAACTTTAAAATAACTTCTTGAAACATAAATCATAACAACAAAGAGATAAATGCAATATTGTTTATTATGCATTCAAAACTCTTTTCTTATGCTTGTAACTATAAACATTAAATAAAACAAACAATAAAACAACAAAAGCAGGCCACAAATTACCTACTTTTGAGTCTGCAATGTATACCTAAAACAACTACTCTCTTTTGGCTTTTATTTGGAAAGTTTTTCCTCTCACAAGTTTACAAAGCTTTAGGAAAACTTTGTTTTTACTCTTGAATCTCCAACCTTATATTTCTAATTGTTATTACTCTTTTTTTTTTTTTCCTATCTTTTCTTATGCTTTTTTTCTTTTTTTTTCTTTCACTCTTTTCTCCTCTTGGGTTTTGAAAGGTCTTGAATTCATTTTTGATCTCTTGATCTTGAGATAAGTGTTATGAACCATTGATAAGGACCCAATAAGGAGGCTTTGTATGTGAATACATAAAAACCAATTTTATTTTTGCAAGATAGTTACACTATCAGGGATGATTGAGTTGCCCACTTTCAAAGCTTTGTTGGAGCAATTCTAATGTCAACATTGCCTAAAACCACCTGAAGTTGGTAGAGGAGATGCAAAAGTATCATTTAAATCAACCTTACTTAATTTGGAGGTTTGTAGCTCCATATTCAAGTGTTTGAGTTGCCAACTCGATCAACCAAGATTGTTAGGGCTGACAGAGTTGCTCATTTTCAAGGCTTTGTCAGAGCAATTATGATATCATCATCACTTGAGACCACTTAAATTTGTTATAGGGGGTGCACACCTTTCATGGAATCCAACTTTGCTCAATTTGGAGCTCTGTAGCTCTAAATTCTTCATCTTTTACGTATGCTTCCCTTGACTCTATATTCCTGTTATGACTGTTAATGGCACTTTTATACCCTTAGCAGGTGTTGGTTATGTTATCACACCTCACTTGTCCCTCCCTAATGTTTATCTTATTCTGAAACTCAGGTTAAATTTACTTCTGTTAGTTAGTTATGTGATTCTGATGATTATTTAGTTATTTTCCCCCCATCTTTTTACTGTATACAAGATCTGAAATCTCAGAAGTTAATTGGGACAGGCTGTAGGGAGAATAAATTATATATTTTGGATTAGTTAAAAGTGCTAGTTATTATTGTTATTGCTACTTCTAGTGTTGATTTGTTTTCTTTTCATTTGAGTCCTTCCTCTTTTAGTTTATACTTATGACATTCTCTTTTAGGTCATATTTCATCTTCTCATTTGAGATTTTTGGCATCCATAATAGCTTTAGAAAATTTACAAACTTGTGATATTTCTCGTTGTAGTGGATGTAACTTAATGAAATTTTCTATTTTTCCTTTTAATCAAAGTATTTTTTTTTTCACTATTTGACTTGATTTATTTTGATGTAAGGGGACCTTCTCTTGTTTCCATAAAAGGAAGGTCTTGATATTATTTTTTTATTGATAATCATACTCGTTATTGTTGGGTTAGATGTGATTTGAGTATGGAATACACCTCTAATAAATTTTATGAGTTGCTTGCCTTAGATAGAACAACTCACCAAACTTTATATACAGATACTCCCGAGCAAAATGGAGTTGTTGAAAGAAAATATAGGCACATTGTCAAAACTGCTCATTCTCTCTTATTGTCTACTTCTATTCCTAATGAGTTTTAGGAAGAAACTATTCTTACTCTTTTAAGTTTGATTAATACAATTTCATCTTCTCATATTTCAGGTTTTTCTCCTTTCAAAAAGTTAAATAGGTATGCCTGTGATTATTCCTCCTTTAGAGTTTTTGGTTGTACTTATTTTGTTCTTCATCCTCATGTAGAACATAGTAAGTTATCCTCTCGATATGTTATTTATGTCTTTCTTGGTTATGGTGAAGGTAAAAAAGGGTATCGTTGTTTTGATCCAATAACTTAGAAACTTTATGTGTCTCGTCATATTGTTTCTTGATCATATACCTTTCTTTTCTATTCCATCCACTACTCATAGCTTGACGAGATTTGATATTATTCATATAGATCATTTTTCTAAGAATTCAGATAGTTTATCATCTCAAGTTCCTAGTACCTCAAATACTTCTCATGTTCGACAAATTCATATTGATCATTCTACAGGTATTGACACTTTACTCTCCAGTACACCTGAAGCTTCATTCTCACAGGTACTGACACTTTACTCTCTAGTACACCTGAAGCTTCATTCTCCTCTATAGTCCTTCAAGCTCTGTCTGAGATTATGGATCCACCTATACGTCAAGCTATACACATTTGTAACTCCATAAAGTTAACAGATTTTACTTATTATTGTTGTTCTTCATTATTTACTTTCTTTTTAGCTTCTATTCATTGTCTCTCTCAGCTTTCTTTTTATAAAGAGACAATTCTTGATCCTCTTTGGCAACAAGTTATAGATGAGGAACTTTTTACTTTGTGTAAGACAAATACTTGGGATTTCATTCCTCTACCTCCTAGTAAAATTTTGTTGGTTGTCGTTAGGTGTATAAGATCAAAACTAATTATGATGGGTCTATTAAGCGATACAAAGCTAAGTTGGTTGCAAAAGAATACTCTCAACACTATAATATATTTCTTAACTTGATGTTAAAAATAACTTCTTGAATGGAGATCTTCAAAAAAATGAGTTTATATGGCACCCCTTCCTAGTGTTTCACATGACTCTGTGTATGTTTATAAGCTCAAGAAAGAGGGATATAATCTCAAACAAGGACTTCTTGCTTGGTATAAGAAATTTTTTGTTGTGATCTTTTTTCTTGGATTTGTTTCTAGTAGTCATGATTCTGCTTTTTTTATTAAGTGCATTAATACAGGTCATACGATGTTTTCTTTATATGTTGATGACATTATTATTACTGGTGATGACATTATTATTACTGGTGATGACATTGATGGTAGTTCAGTTTTTAAAATAGAGTTGACTAGACAGTTTGAAATGAAGAATTTGAGTTATCTTCAATATTTCCTAGGTATTGAGGTAGCTTACTTACCTAGAGGTTACCTTCTTTATTAATTGAAATATAGAGCAGATATTCTTGAGTGGGTTAAACTCACTTATAATAAGACTGTAAATACTTTCTTTAAGGTTAATGTAAGATATTCTTCTTCTGATGGTTTATCTTTATCATATCCTACTTTATATCATACTATTGTTGAGAGCTTGATATATCTTATTATTCCTCGTCTAAATATTGCATATATGTTGTTCATGTTGTTAGTTAGTTTGTTACTTCTCCTACTACCCGTCCATTAGGCCCTTATTCTTTGTATTTTGTAATATATTCGGGGAACAGTTTTTTAGAGTCTTTTACTTTCATCCACCTCTTCCTTAGAGTTGCGTGCATACTTTGATGATGATCATGACAATGATCTAACATATCGCAAGTCTATTATTGGTTTCTGTATCTTTTTAGGTGATTTTTTTATTTCTTGAAAGAGAAAGAAACAATTTATTATTTTTCAATCTTCAACCGAAGCAGGATATCATGCTATGACATCTCCTATCATAGAGATTGTTTGATTACGTTGGTTACTTACGGATATTGGAGTCTCATTTTCTCATCCTACTTCTATGTATTGTGACAACTATAATTCTTTTTAGATTTTCCACACCTTGGTTTTTCATGAATGAACTAAGCATATTGGGATCGATTGTCATCTTACTCGTCATCATCTCAAGCATGACATCATTACTTTGTCTTTTGTTTCTTCTTCTTTGCATATTGTAGATTTTTTTTACCAAGTCACATTCTATTTCCTGTTTTTGTTTTCTAGTTGGTAAACTCTCAATGCTTGTAGCTGTTGGATTGTGAGTTTGAGAGGAGATGTTAAGAAATATATTTATTTTGTTTTATTCATTAAGGATAGAATAATAATTTAAATTTAGATTATATATAATATCTTTATATTTAGATTAAAAGAATAACTTTATAATAAAGTGATCTATAAAATCCTAACTTCTTCTTTTTTTATGTTTGTATTTTTTCTTTATTTAATTTTGGATTATTTAACAATAATCAAAAGGAATGCATGCAATTGATATTATGTACCTGTTCTTTTATTTAATAACTCAAAGATAAGAAATTTAAAAAACAAATCACTAAACATCATTATTTTAATTTTTACTAAATAAGCAAGAATGAATGTGCCTAGAAGTATTAAAATTATTTAATATCATAACAATGAATTGTATTAATAACAATGCAACTATTTTGTTCATTAAATAGAGAAAGAAAATATTAAGATCCAATTATCATTATGTATGATATGAAAAAAAAAAAAATCTTAGTCAAGATAACATGTGTCAGGTGGTAGAGGCATCACATGCATGTCACTACATTTGTGGTAAAAAGATCCCAGATTATAATAGATATTATTTATATCTAAAATGTCAAATATTACATGTTTCAAGCAATACACATGTCAAGTGTTAGAAACATTACATCCCACGTATGCCTCGTTTTGCGGTGTCTTTTTCCTAGCTTGAAACATGTCATGATTATAATAGATATTATTTATATCTAAAATGTCAAATATTACGTGGATTTTTGCTCTTTTAAAACATTATTCTATATCTTCATTACTGCATGCATTTCTCTCTTCTTCCTTTTTTAAGTCTCATGATACCTCGTTAGTGCATTCATTATAATAATTATATACATTCAGAACTAGAAATAGTAGTAATCTATTAGGTGCTCAAATGAAAAGAGATTTGAATTAAAAAATTTACTTTTTTTATGATTTAAAATTCAAATCTTGTAATTACTAATATGATAGTTATGAAAATTTATATAATTATTAATTTTAAAACTCGTGAAATTAGTCGAAATATTTATAAATTAACTCAAACATCCATATAAATAAATAAATAAATAAATAATAATTAAAAAATAGAACAACAATGATTAATTAAATCACCTCATATAAAAAAGGATAAAAAAAGAAGCGAAACATGTCCCATAAACAAGCCTCACTCCTTCGTTGTTTGTTTCAAAAATGTTATAATCCTAAAAGACAAAAAAAAAAAAAGAAAAAGCAAGACATACTTTCATCCATTAGAGAAAAGCAATGAAAGCTAGTGATATAGCACACATTATGAACTTATAAATGTGAAGGTAAAATACTGTAATACATTTTCATCAATGAAGAACTTAATTAAAAGATTATAAAGGTGTAATAAATCTTCAATTCAATTCACATACTGTAATATTTATTTTAAACAAATTAAATGATCTCAAGATAGGTTTACTTGGTATTTGAACCGAGCAATACAAAAATTGCTGGATACAAAAAAATACTTTTAACAATAAATAAAAAAAAATAAAAAAAATGAAAATCATATAGTAAAAAAATATATTTATAATTAGAATGTATTTAGAAATACAGTGCAAATCATATTTTTAAAAGTTTAAATTTATTTTTGTTTAAAATAAATATTTTTTATATTTTTAAATGATTTTGATGTATTAATATTAAAAATAATTTTTTAAAAATAAAAAAATTATTTTAATATATTTTTAATTAAAAATATTTTAAATTATTACCTTTACTAGAATTCTAAACATATCCATGAAGAATAAAACTAGGTAATGAGCCTATATTTCCACATATGTCGGGGAGATGAATCACATCCATCGTTTGATTCATAAAGAGATGCTTATCGATAAAGATGAAAGCTATGTGTTTGCTTAAATTCAGAAAAAAAATGATTATAGAGTACAGAAATATCTACAACGTGATATAGTGTCAAATCAAGAAAGAAATGCCAGGGCAAATACATTGTACCCCAGACATCGTCAAAGTGCATGCGTTCGTCTGTAATTTTCAACACCTGTACCTTCCCTAGCTTCTTGCTTGCAGTCATTGCGGTCCAATATTACAGCTATATTAATAATTTTTATATTTTTTTTATTAATATAAATATTCAAAATATTTTCCATATATTATATCATAAAATTAACCACAAATATAAATTTACGAGACTCAAACTGGTAATTTCTAAAATACAAATCTAAAATCTAACAAGTTAAATTATACCTCTCAGAATTAATAATTTTATATATTATAATTTAAAAAGTTGTATAAATTAGGTATTGATAGAAAGAAAACTGAGTGTATAAATTAATCAAAACCAAACTTATTTCCATACAATATTAAGAATTCACCATGAATTTAGTGCATTCAGAAAAAAAATTAATAAATTATTTTCACAGCTGATTTTAAAATTTAAATCTAGATAAATAAAAAAAAATCAAACCTCCTTAATAATCAGGTCAACTCTTTAAAGTTGGAAAAACTGCCCTCTACATGTAATATTAATTTCATGCCAATTAATAATTTTCAAGAATAATTTTCGATGAGAGAAAGCTAGAGTTATAGGATATGCCGTCCAATTCACGGACATTAGATAGAATTATATCATATTACGTCCACACAAAATTAGTAGGCAGCATCTGTAGGTCTTGAGGTTTGGCTAACTACTACATGGTTTTCTACAGGAAATATGTCTTGTCTTTTCTTGATATTTTAAGAGTATTTGTTTACAGAATATTTTTACTTTAAAATAATATTTTATATGTTTTAAAATTATTTTTATATTAATATATTAATACAATCCAAAAATATTTTAAAATTTTAATTTAAAATAAAAATAATATTCAATTCTTTTATAAAAAAAAAAAGAACCAGATTAAAACCCATTCTATGTATCTTCTGCATCTTTCAATTAAGCTTGGAAAAACTATGGTTTCTTTTACTTTTATGATCTGAATTTTATTTATTTTTGTATGTTAAAAGTGTTTTTGAAAAAATTTAAGAATATTTTTATTTCAAATTAATTTTTTTTGTATTTTTAAATTATTTTGATGTGTTGATATCAACAATTATTTTATTTTATTTTATTGTATTTTCAAGTAAAAAATACTTTAAAAAAATAACAGTTATTACATTTCCAAATACCCCTCATCAATTGCAATATATATATAAAAGTGACTCCCAAAATGAGCTGTGTGGAGGTATTTAGTGTTTTAGGAAGTGAAAATTTGACATTTTTTTTTGTATACAAGAAATTCTCAGAATCTAAAGTTTTACATTTTTTCATAATAAATGCCCTAGTCAATGATACATATTATCATGCAAAGCAACATTAAATCTTTCGTATTTGCAATTAATAAAGAAACTTGAAAAAAGCGTGGAACAGAAAAAGGATTTTAATTTCTTGGGAGATTCATCCCTTCTCTTCCAGGATGGACCACCACCACCGGAGAGAGCAAACTTTTGTAAACTAGTCTTTAAGCCAGCAGATCGTGCCTCTTACCCTCTTTGTCAATCTGACAACTTTGTTTGATTATACGACTAGGGCGACACCATATTCCTATAGGTATTAATTTCAACATTGTAGATTATATACAATTTTAAGACCAAAGAACTTTGACAAATGCATAGGGACGTCGACAGATGCATTGATTCAGTCCAATGGAACAGCAAACTAGAAGGAGACGTGTAGCTGTTTGCGTCGTTGGCTGGTACAAGTAATCATAGGCGACTGGAAATGAAAAGCAAATGGAAGATTGACTGAGTTTCTTTCTTCCCAGCTAGCTAGCAGGTGGAAGAGCTCATGTGGAAGAGCTCTACTTGCCATAACCCTACGAAGGCTAGCTAGCATGAGGGACACTTCTCTTTATTCGAAGGTAATCATTGTGTCAAATCTACACAAAAAATTCTAAAATCTAAGGCTTCAGCCCTTTAAGATTTCTTGATTATCATTTAGAATCTAGAGAAGCATCAGGGAAATAGTCCCGTAATCCGGGACACGTTCTAATGGATGCATTTTTGTATATTATAATCTTTTTTATTAAAAAATAAAATATATTATTTACACTTAAAAAAATAAATTGAAAATATATGAATCGATAAATTAAAAAATAATTAAAAATAATTAAATACTAAATTACAAAGTTATTCTTCCTAACAAAAGTAAAAGATAGAGACACACATGCAAATATATAATTTTGACTGTCTTTTTTATTTTTATACGTTTTATTTTATCTTAGAGATTTATTGTGGTTAGTAAAAACAAATGATTTTTTTTTTATATAAAACATCATGTAAATATAATTTATTTATATAACACATAAAGAAGAAAAAAATTAAAGATAAATTACAATAATCACTTTAAAGCATTATGAAATAAAAACAAATAAAAAAATATTAATTATTATTTTAAAAAAGTGAACTAAATATTTTTAAAAAAATAATATTAATTAAAACTTAAATAAAAAATAAAAATTGGCTCTTGAAGTAAATTTAGGCTTTAATTGAAAGAAATTAAAGTTTGGGTTCGAATTGCAAATTTTAAAAGTTAATTTAGTCAAATTAGGGGCTTAATTGCATAAATATTGAAGTTTAATGAGTAATTAGGGATTTGATTGAAGAAATCCAAAATCAAGGACCAACTTGTAAGAAGCGCAAGATTTCAGGTTTGAAATCATTGAAATCAAGGGTCAAATTGAAGAAAATTAAAAGTTTGATAGTTAATTAGGGGTCCAATTGAATAAATAAAAAATCAAGGACCAAATTATAAAAGGCGCTTAAATTCAGGGCTGCCAATTGAGTTTGGTAGGGGTGAAATTGCATTAAATTAGGAGTTCAAGAGGAACTTACGAGTGAAATTAAAAGAAATTGGAAGAATATGGATTAAATTGAAGTTTGTCAAATCCCAAATTAAAAACCCTAATTTGTAAGGTTTAGCCTAGGCGACGTTATTCAACTACTGTGAATTGTTTTCTTCGATAGTTTTGGATGATCGAGTAGGCACTTTTAGGTGAATGAATGTGGCGTTTCCGACCACTTATGAGGTTGTAACCACCACCATTCAACTGGAAAAAAAAAAAAAAAAAACCCTCTACAACCTTATTTCCATGAAATCAGGCGTTTACATCCTCTTTTGTCCAAAGATCTCAACAACATGTCCACGATCAACCGCCACTATATTTTCAGATTTCATGTTGATTTGGTTAAGACTTTCAAACGAATGAATGTGAAGCTACAGACCTCTAAATTGATCAAGATGGGATTCAACATATAGGTATGCACTATTGATGTCAGGTGGTCTCGGGCAATATTGATGTCAGAGTTGCTTTGGTGAAGTCCTGAAAATGACCAACCTAGTCAACCTTAACGGAGACACTCTTTTGCACACACCAAGTTCTTTCGTTTGTTCATGCCTAAAAAAACTCTTAAAAGGGTTCTTATCAAGGTATTAAAACGCCTCTTTCAATATTAAAAGGTTACTAACACTTCACCTTGGCCTCTAAGTTTGTTACAAAACCACCTAAATCCAAAACCATTGATCCTATGATAAAACCAACCTAGTTTTTATTTGTTAGAACCCTAACAAACTCATTTAGAAGCTCTCAAATTAGCCTATAAAAGAAGGGATTCATGAGCTTAGAAAAAGAGCGAGGAAAGGGAGGAAAAACAAGGGGAAACAAATTTTGGTTAAGGTTTAAGTAATCCAATCAAGTTCACAATCTCAAGGATTTAGTTTGTATGTGTTGTGTTTGGAGATAAGAAAAAAAAAAGGTTGCATTAGAAATCCATTCTTATTTGAAGATTTCAAGATTTGAAGGCTTGTTGGATTGATTTTTAATGTTTAAATGAAATGTTTTGAATGTGTTGACATGATGATGATTGCCTTAATACGTTATGTTTACATTTGAGTTTGACTTAAAATTTGCCAAATATGGTAGCAAGGTTATGATGTTCTTTTGGTTTAGTTAATGCATGTTTTTGAGTTTCTCAGTGTTATTTGGTTATTGGTGAAGGTTTGGAGAGACAATTTGAATCCTAAATTGTCTAAATATATAGGCTATTTTAGATTTGTAGTTTTTTTTTTCAAATGGAATTTGATGCATTTTGATGATGATTTGTTGGTATTTGTGAGTCTTTTGATTCAAGTATGCTTGGTTTTGATAATATGTCTTGTTGGAAGTAAGAAAACATGTTTTAGAGGTTAAAAATGGTCATTCTGGGTTTAAACAGTTTACTGCGTTTTCTGGGTTCTGTTTTCTAGGTTTAAAGCAATCTTCTTTGTGTTTTTGAGAAAAACATTGTCTTAGCCCCTTGATTTTGACTATTTGTTATCTATTTCTTTATACATAAACCTTCTTTATGCATGATTAAGCAATAATCTGGTGTTCATTGTCATCAACAACATGTTTTAATTGGTTTTTAATCTTAGGGTTTCAATTTTGAACTAAATCTCATTTTGCCAAAATCATGATGTT
This sequence comes from Populus alba, assembly GCF_005239225.2. Taxonomy (NCBI): domain Eukaryota; kingdom Viridiplantae; phylum Streptophyta; class Magnoliopsida; order Malpighiales; family Salicaceae; genus Populus; species Populus alba. The sequence continues at coordinate 6,955,410 of NC_133290.1, read as the reverse complement.
TAGGTGATCATTAAAGCAAACTGACACTTAATTCTTAATTCATTTATAATTGCGAATAAAATTTTGCCTCTTATTGTTTGAAATATAGTCTAGTTTGATGTTCATGTTGTTGGATTTAGGTTTGATTGTTCTTGGTGTTCTTCATTCTTTTGTGTTTGATTTGTATTTCTTGAGAAATTTTTTATTTTTTATGTGTGTACTTATGTTGAATCTATTTTGGGTTTAGGTCTTTATTTTGGTTTGTTTATAATTCAACCCATTCAGGTCAACCCATTCGGGTCAAAACTAGGTTAGTCATTAAGCCCTATTTGGTTTGCTATTTTTTTGTTAATGTTTCTTTGGTTCAAGGGTGTGTTTGACAAATGAAATGACCAAAAGATTGATGTCTTCTTCTAAATGTAGGATTGTCGAAGTAATAAATAACCCGGCAAAACCGTGGTCAAACCACATGGAGGTTAACTATATAATAATAATAATAGTAATAATAATAATACTAGTAATAATAATAATAATAAGTTAAAGAGGACTTTGAGATGTAAGATTAATGTGAGGATTCAACGATGATAAAAGTAATTATCAAGGTTAGAGGATCCACTAATAGTATTAGAAATAAATATAGTATAAACTCTTTTTATTAATCAACTGGAAACCACACACAAAAGAGGTTCCAATCGGATGATTTATCCTTAATAGTTCATTATAAATTTTTAACATGATCATATTAATTATCATATTTTAGTAACACCATACTTTTAAATATTTTCAGGAATTCATGATGCTAGCTTATATTAACAATAAATCAAGTTCCTTCCATAGCACAGGTGTTAAGAATTAGTAAGATAAAAAAAATAAGACATGTTAATAACAAACTTTCTTGGATATAAACATTGAAGTCCATGTTGAGTTTATATTATACATATTCTAACACCATTAGTGAAACCTTTTCACCTTGACATAATAAACTTAGCTAAACATAATGAAGAAGATAAACATAAATAAACAACATAAGAACACAAGTATAGTAAAGGAAATGAAAAGCATAAACAAAAGATTAAGGAAAATATAATATGAAATAAAACTTAAACATTACAAAAATATAAAGAAAGAAATAAACAGCATGATCTTAATCTGAACAACCAACATGCCTAAATGCATGGCAAATACCTCCTTTTATAGGCCAAAATTTGGAACTATTGATTTGATGACTAATTGTTGAGTGGGTAGCCAACTCTTGACTTAGTGAAAATCCTTATCTTCTTGTCTGAATAAAATGTCATTGTTAACATCAGAACTGGAACCACCTGTACCCATAAAAGTTCTAGAAAATTGTATTATCTTTCCAGAAAAAAAATGAGGTCATTTGAACTTCTAGAACTCGAGATATGGGCTGAACACTGAACAGTGTCTGAGCTGTAGGATAAATTCGGACTTCTCCGTTGTTGCTATAATTTGGACTTGAAAATGGCCTTTTTAAATTTTGGACTCCACATGAAAGTTGTAAGCCTATGTCTTACCGAATCTTTTCAAAAAATTGATGTCATTTGGACATCTATAACTCAAGATATGACCCAATTACCGAACAATATTCCAGTTTGGACTGCACCAACATTAATTTTCTAAGTTTGACCATTTTTTTGTCCTTTCAATTTCAATACTTAAACTCATTAATCAATCCTTTCATTTATGTGATAGGCTTGCATTTAAGATGAACATTTACCATAAATTAAAGGTATCTTATATTATTAGGTATGTTATTATAAAACATGCTTTAATTAAGGAGTTATTGATACTTCAAGTGCAAAATAATGATATAAAACCTTTTCAAAGCGTTAAAATAGAAAAACAATCTGCAAATTCCACAAAGCAAGGCATTTATCATTCAACCTCTATTAGTCTATCCAGATAAACAAACTCTCATTAAATTTATATTTCTGCTTCATATTTCTTAAACAAGATATTAATAAACCTTGTTTTTATGTGCTCAATGTATGAAAACATAGATGATGGGGCTTTTGTTGGAAGAAAACAATATTATGTTCTAATGTTTAAGGTTAACTTCCTTGGGTTGGGATTTTTTTTTCTTTTTTTTTATTAATTATTTATATACACGTACATCTTAAAACACAATGCATCTTTAACCCATGTAATGAGTTTTCGGCAAATGACTCCCAGATCGATTGGTCTTAGGGCATTAGGTGTTGAGACATCCCTACGAGCTTCGTAACTCGGGTTGTAGATACTGATACGTTGATAGTGCAATGTTTGATTCCCTTAAGCTTTTCTCCTTAACCCATGTAACAAGCTTTGGGCCAATAACTCCCAAGTCAGTTGACTTTAGGGTATTAGGTGTTAAAACACCTCTTTAGGTTTAATTGCTTAGGTTAGGGAGGCTACGAAATAAAACTTATCTACGTTTTTATTATCATCAATATTATCAATTTTTTTTGTTGCAAATTATATACTATCCATTTCCCTTAGTTGTTACCTTTAACAAAAGAACATAAATAATATAATAATCTAATGTGCAACCCACAATCATATGTTAAAGTGTGTGTGAAAATAAATGTTTAAGAATACTTGTTAAATGAGTATATGAGTAGGATCAAGTGATAACAATGTGAAAGTTTGTAAATCTAAATATTTCAAGAAGTATTCTGATAGACCTTGATGATGATACTTACTAAGATACGTCTCAAGAGTCAATAAAATTTCCTCCTTACTTTGCCATCCTAATAACAATTTTGTCAAATGGTTTTAATAATAACAAAAATAGTTAGTAAGTTAGTTTTTTTTTTTTTTATGTTAACTACTACCCTTTCCCCCCAACCAAAACGAGACATTGTCCTCAATGTCCTAAGGTAGAAAGATAGAGTATATAAGACATCACTTGAAACAACGAACAATGACAAACTTGAAACACACTTAAACAAATATAAAAAGTAACAAAACAAAATAATATGCTATTAATAAAACCAAATGACACAAGGTTTCACAAATAAAGGCTCAAATCTAATCTAAGCTTTTTACGGCTTTCCTTAGTTAACCAATTTAGGCGACTCATGCAGGGATCAATGACAAGGATGAAAGATTATAGTTGGTCAATCAATTCTTCAGCAGTATCAGCAGAGATTATGATTTGTTGTGCCGAAGATGTTAGAAATTCCTATTCCACAGCTTGATAAAGAAAAGACAACAATTTATCATAGAAACCATTAACATTTAACAAACATATAGGTTTATGGTGAATGTGTACTTGGACCTATGAAAAAATATGAAAGATCTCTTTCAATGTGCCCAGACCACCTAGTAAGGCAATAAAGGTATTAGTATGGTTAAACATGGCATTCAGTCGATCAGACATTGTAGGGACTTGTAGTTCCTCTCCAATTGTTTTTCCAATGATGTCCCCATTTGCTAAAGCTTTGGGGACAAGCCCTAAAACTTGACTGCCTACTAAAAATGCAGCTATTGACACACACCCTATTAACTCAAGGTTGCCTCCCCCATACACTAAATGAATCTTTCTCTCAACTAATTCCTGACCAAGATGATTTGCTGATTCTAAAAACTCTTTTTCTTTCCCAGAACTGGATCCACCAAAAACACAAATATTTCTTATGTGATGACTTGAGGAACCTGTTATTTCTACACACTTTTATATTTGATTAATGTATGGGTTGAGTAGAAATGAAAGGAAGGAAGAGAAGAATTTATAGATGAGAAATTGAAAAGGCAATCATACCACCTATATGTAGGCCAACTATAGTCTTACACATACACACACTCTCTCTCTATTTATTAATTATTTATTTTGAAAAAGCATTTGTATGTTCAGGTAGTTGTGATTGTGGCTCACATATTCCCTTAGTTTTACGTCCAAGAACGACTTAAACGCCCTCTATGGGTCTGGGATAGGCTTCCCATCTAGTTTTCTTAAAAACCGGCAAACAGGGTCTTTTTTAGTCAGATTCCAAAGACTAAGTCGGGCATGTTTTTTATGGAATTGTGGCTATAAATCATGAATTGCACGATGCACATTTCCACTAGGATGCATCTCAAGGGTCAACAGAAGATTATGTAAAGACCCCTTACTCAGGCCATCCTTAATGAATTGTATATCTTTACGGTTTATAGATACCATTCTTAAAAGACGACATGTCACATTACAAGTCCAGCTGGTACATCTGTGACAGACTTTCAGTCATTTTGCATGACGTTTCTTTATAAAAGTGCTTTTACCTGTTCCAGGCATATGTGAAATGAAAGAATTGGACTTACTTGATAATTGGACCTTTGCTTCAATTAGCCAGCCAATATCTTTAGGAATTCCATGATTCATTAACAACCTTAATCTTGCACACCTAGCAAGGTAAATTTTTATAATCGCATTTGGAGGCAAAGGGGGAAAATACCTTTTTTAATTTTTCAAAAGTGGTGTCCATTTTCAAATGAGAATTGGCGTAGAGATTCAAAGAAGGGAGAAAGAGCAAAGAATTGTACAAATATATACAGATATTAGTTATTAAGGGAAACTGAAAGAACCAACTTAAGTCACGGAGTACTGTTATTTGCCATTTGACTAGGGTGAGAGAGAGACTAGCAAAACAAAAGTTACACAAAAAAAAACACAAAAAAATATGAGAAAAAGAATCAATCTTTATATATAGGATCACTCAATTCAATAGAGTTATTTTTAACCGAAAAAATTGTCAAAATAAACTTTCAAACGATGCCCATTTACCTTGAAAACATTGTCGTTCTTTGGATTCTCAATATCACAGGCCCCATATGGATACATATGTTTCACAATAAAAGGACCACTCCATCTTGATCTTAGTTTTCCAGAAATAAATGGAGTCGAGAATTATAAATTAAGACTTTTTTACCAACATTGAATGTTTTTCTCAGTATTTTCTTGTCATGAAACTCTTTGATTCTTGCTTTATGAATTCTTGAATTGTCATATGCATCATTTCTTATTTCCTCAAGCTCATTTATTTGTAATTTTTGTAGTTGACTAGCATCATCAAGGTTTGAATTGAAAGCTTTAATAGCCCAATAAGCTTTATGTTCAATTTCCACGGGTAAGTGACAAGGTTTTCTATAGACTAGTCTATAAGGTGACATACCTAATGATGTTTTATGAGCAGTTCGATAAGCCCAAAGAACATCATTAAGTCTTAAAGACCAGTCTTTCCTATTAGGGTTCACTATTTTTTCCAAGATCTATTTGATCTTCCTATTAGCAAGCTCTATTTTTCCACTTGTCTGAGGGTGATAAAGGGTGGCAACTTTGTGTGTGATTCTATATTTCTTTATTAAAGAATCAAATGGCTTATTATAGAAATGTATTCCACCATCACTTATCATGGCTCGAGGGATTCCAAATCAACTCAAAATATTTTCTTTCAAAAACTTTATCAATGTTTTGTGATCATTGTTTCGACTTGGAATTGCCTCTATCCATTTTGAAATATAATCTACTGTGACTAATATGTACATTAAACCAAATGATGCAAATGATGGAGGAAATGGACCCATGAAATCTATACCCCAACTGTCAAAGATCTCAATGACGAGAATAGGATTTAAAGGCATCATGTAATGTTTTGAAATAGATCCCAACTTTTGACAATTTTCACAAGTCTTGCAAAATACATATGAGTCCTTAAACATGGTGGGCCCATAAAATCCACTTTGTAAGATTTTTACAGTTGTCTTTTTTAACGAGAAATGACCCCCACATGCCTGAGAATGACAAAATTTAATGACACTACTTACCTCATTTTCCGGAATGCATCTTTAAAATATTTGATTAGGATAACATTTAAATAAATACGGGTCATCCCAATAAAAGTTCTTCACTTTATTCAAGAACTTTCTTTTATCTTGGGTACTCCAATGAGTTAGCAATTATTCTGAAACAAGAAAATTAACGATATTAGCAAACAAAGGCATTGAAGAAACGGAAAGTAAAGATTCATCGGGAAAATAGTCATCGATTGGTGTGATGTCATATTTTGAATCAGTTGTCAATCTTGACAAATGATCTGCGATAACATTTTCAGTGCCTTTCTTGTCTTTGATTGTGATATCAAATTCTTCAAGTAACAAAATCCACCACACCAATCTAGTCTTAAAATCTTTCTTAGAAAGAAGATATTTCAATGCTGCATGATCACTAAAAACAATAACAGGTGAGCCAATAAGATAAGACCTGAATTTATCGCATACAAATACTACTGTAAGTAATTCTTTTTCAGTGGTGGTGTAATTCATTTGAGCACTATTTAAAGTTTTACTTGCCTAGTAAATCACATAGGGTTTCTTATCTTTTCTTTGTCCCAAGATAGCACCCACGACATAATCACTAGCGTCACATATTATTTCAAAAGGTAATGATCAATCAGGAGGTTCAATGACAAGAGCGGAAGTAAGTAATTTTTTAAGTTTAATAAAGGCTTCTTCATAATCTTCAGTCCATTCAAAAATATTATGCTTTGTTAGAAGGTTACTCAAGGGCTTAGATATTAGACTAAAATCTTCAATGAACGTTCTGTAAAAACCAGCATGTCCTAAGAACGATCTAACATCTTTAACAGATTTTGGTGTTGGTAAGTTGGCAATTAACTTGATTTTAGATTTGTCAACCTCAATTTCTTTTGATGAAATAATGTGACCAAGTATAATGCCGTTTGTTACCATAAAGTGATATTTTTCCCAATTCAGTACAAGATTCTTCTCTTCACACCTACTCAAAACCTTTTCCAAGTTAGTCAAACAATCATCAAATGAATCATCAAAAACAGAAAAATCATCCATAAAAATTTCAAGAAAATATTCAACCATATCACTAAATAGCTTTGAAACGTGGCTGGTGCATTACATAATCCAAAAGGCATCCTTTGATATGTAAAAGTACCAAATGGACATGTGAAAGTAGTCTTCTCTTGATCTTCTAATGCAATTTCAATTTAATTGTAACCTAAATAGCCATCTAAGAAATAATAAAATTCATGACCTGCAACTCTTTCTAGGATATTATCCATGAAAGGTAAAGGGAAATGATATTTTCTAGTCATTGAATTAAGTTTCCTATAGTCAATGCATATGCACCAACCAGTAATAGTCCTAGTTGGAATTAACTCATTTTGCTCATTCGTTATCACAGTGACTCCAGACTTCTTAGGTACAACTCGGGTAGGAATTACCCATTTGCCATTAGAAATATGATAAATGATTCAATTATCTAGAAGCTTAATGACTTCATCTTTCACTACTTCTTTCATATTAGGATTAAGCCTTCATTGCATTTCTCTAGACAGTTTAGCATTTTCCTCCTAGTAAAACTTGTGTGTAAATCAAAGAGTTAATTCCTTTTATGTCAACTATGGTTCATCCTAATGCTTTTTTGTGCATTTTCAAACTCGGTAATAACTTAACTTCTTGATGTGCATTAAGTTTGGAAGAGATTATTACCGGAAAAGTTTCATTTTCTCCCAAAAATGAGTACTTGAGATTGAATGGTAACGACTTGAAGGTATGTACTCAATTGATGGTGGTGACAATTCTTTAATTTTTGATCTCCAACTACTTACCTTTGATTCTTCCTAAAAATAAACCATTTTCAAATCTTTTAATTCATTAAACTTAGTTTAACTGGAAGTAGTTTCAAATTGATTATTGTCGATACACGACATCGGGCGACGGCTCCGCTTTTTTGTTTATTTAACAAAAAGATTTTTTATTAGGGGAAATAAAGATTTTATTGGAGTCGCCATCTAGTAATATGAGGGAACTAGAAATCCCAAATTAGATATTGGTCCCAGAGATTCAGGTATCGGGTTAGTTATGATTAAGGGAAGGTAGACACCACCCTTAAAACATCATTTCAAGAGAAAAGTTACCCTTGTGTGTTTTTATATTTGATTCAAATGCTATTATATTTTTGAGCTTATTTGCAATTTTTTTTTTTTTTAAAATAGTTAACGTCGGTCCCTAAAATAGGAGACACGTCAAAAATATCAACGTTTAACCCTAAAAAGGAGATTTACGTCTGAGTTACCAAAAGGAAATGATGGACATAATCCACATTTGGTATAAATACCCTTGACATCGGTCCTTTTCTTTAAAAAGAGACGTGTCGACAAACAACGATCGTAGGAGACGCATTTAAAAAAAATAACATCAGTTCCTAAAAATAGAAAACTCATCTAAAATATTGACATAATCCATATTTGTTATTTAAACTTTTGACACTTTTGACATCGGTCCTTTTCTGTAAAAGAGACTTGTTGACAAACAATATTCGGTTATAAAAAAAATATTTTGATATCATAAAAAAAATAGGTATAACTATTCTTGAGCATTTGGGCTTTGCAACCACGATCGATAATATGATAACATGGGTGTTGCACCCACGTTGTTTTTTTTATAATTAATTTTTTTTTTTTTTACATGCAAGACAATTTATATACAAGATAAAAAAAATGTTAGAAATCTCAAAAAAAAAAATTACCTGAGTACCACTATATAGGTAAAAGACTGAAATATCCTCGGATTTCTCCAAAATTTACAAAAATGCCACTGGCGGCATGTGTGGCTCACGCGCGGTTACTGTTGGCGGCGGTGAAATTTTTCGGCGAGATTTCTGGCCAACCGATGGTCGATTCTGGTAGATCTAAGGTCAAGGATTCTGATGGTGGTGGTCTTGACGGCCGTTGATGGCTGATGAGGGAGAATCGACGACTTGAAGCTTCGGTGGTCGGCAACGATCGCGGCCTTTTTCCGGCCAGATGAGGCGGCGACAACGCTGAAACAGGCCGGGGTTTTGCTTTGTAGGAGGTTGGTGACCTTTCTGTGGTGGTTTGGAGGCTTAAGACGGCCGAAGATGGGAGATAGGAGGAGTGAGAGGCTCTGGGTTTTACTACGGTGTGAACGCTAGCATGGTACACCGGTGCAGCTGAAGCCTGTGATCCGTTGGATCTCTGATGAAAAGATCGTGCGGCTGTGATTGGCTTAATCTGCAAGTTGATCGGACAGTTCAGATGAAAAGAGGTTTGATCTGGTGTGGCGCGGTGCACCGAAAGCTCGATACACCGGGTGATGTGGTGAAACGGGATCAAAGCTTAAATTATTTCAAGGGCTGAGATGTGTTTGGGTTTTAATCTAGTGTGGTAAGCCCTATTGTATCCTATGAAATCAAAGGCCCAGAACTAACACTATTGAATCCAACGATTGGGATATGTTTGGTATTTCTTAAATTGTTTTTTATAAAAAACAATATCCTACTCTCTCGTGAAGAAAAACAAAAAAAAATATGAATAGTGTTATATTCAAAAAAAAATATGAATAGTGTTATCTTAAAAAAAAATATGTCGTGGCTATTTATAGCCAATGCGCAGGGGACAACGAATTTATTTCACAAGAAAAAATGCACCGCTGCAAGTAACTCATCTACCCTAATAAATTTTTGAATTATTAATTTTGTTTTATTATATATAATAATAAATATTTATATGGGTAAAACTAAAAAAACTTAAATCAGTATTAGAAAAAGCCCGTTTCAACCGCTAACACAAAAAACATTTGATGGCTATCAACCCGGTGAAACGGGTTTTGATCGAAAAATGATGGTTTGTCCCAAAAATGACGGTTTCGACCCGAAACGTCATGAAATCTCATTTTTTACCCTGGTCGACATGGTTTGACCCGTATTGACATGGAGAAATCGTTTTTTTTATAAAAAATGACGGTTTTGACCCGAAAATTCATGAAAGCTCATTTTTTACCCTGGTCGACATGGTTTGACCCGTATTGACCTGTGAAATCGGTTTTTATGAAAAATGACGGTTTTGACCCGAAAAGTCATGAAAACTCATTTTTTATCCTGGTCGACATGGTTTGACCTGTATTGACCTAGTGGACTCGGTTTTTATTAAAAGATGCGGTTGACACGAGAAAAATATATTTTGAATTTTAAAATTTTTTTATTTTTTTAATTTTTATGAATAATAAAATAACATGTGAATCAAAAATTGAGTTACAACAGTTGGCCCCTCTTTACAATGCTTACGGTGCAAAGACATTGGAAAATTCATTTTCTTTTGACTTTGCATAGTAAGTTTTGTAAAGAAAAACAATGGAGATGTTGAAAAATACATAGATTTTTCAGGTGGTCTATTCTTCTAGGCGACCTACCCAAGTGAAAAACGTGAAAGTGTTTTCAATATTGATTTTGTGAAATACATGAAAGTGATTTCAGCAATGGTTTTGTGAAATACATGAAAGTGATTTCAACATTGATTTTTTATGACTACCTCGATGATAAAATGCGAGGAAACTCGCAAGTGGTCTAATTGTTCCAGGGGACCAACCCGATGATAAAATACAAAGAAACTCGCAAGTGGTCTAATTGTTCCAGGCGACCTGCCCGATAGTGAAGAAGAAAGTAAAGAGTTTTGCGAGTGGTCTAATTATTCCAGGCGACCTGCCCGATAGTGAAGAAGAAAGTAAAGAATTTTGCGAGTGGTCTAATTGTTCCAGGCGACCTGCTCGATGATAAAATGCGAGGAAACTCGCAAGTGGTCTAATTGTTTTAGGCAACCTGCCTGATAGTGAAAAAAAAAAAAAGCAAAGAATTTTGCGAGTGGTCTAATTATTCCAGGCAACCTGCCCGATGATAAAATGCTAGGAAATTCGCAAGTGGTCTAATTGTTCCAGGCGAGCTGCCCGATGATAAAATGCAAGGAAACTCACAAGTGGTCTAATTGTTCCAGGCGACCTGCCCGATGGTGAAAAAGAAAGCAAAGAATTTTAAGAGTGGTCTAATTGTTATAAGCAACCTGCCCGATGGTGAAAAAGAAAGCAAAGAATTTTAAGAGTGATCTAATTGTTCCAGGCGACCTGCCCGATGATAAAATGCGGGCAAACTCGCAAGTGGTCTCATTGTTCCAGGCGACCTGCCCGATGATAAAATGCGTAGAAACTCGCAAGTAGTCTAATTGTTCCAGGCGACCTGCCCGATGACAAAATGCGAAGAAACTCGCAAGTGGTCTAATTGTTCTAGGCGACCTGCCCGATGACAAAATGCGAAGAAATTTGCAAGTGGTCTAATTGTTCCAAGCGACCTGCCCGATGATAAAATGCGAGGAAACTCGCAAGTGGTCTAATTATTCCAGGCAACCTACCCGATGGTGAAATACTTGAAAGTGATTTCAATATAGGTTTTGTGAAATACATGAAAGTGATTTCAGCAATGAGCTTCAGGGTTAATGAAAACTTCTAAAGGAAGTCATACCTGCACGGTTGAGATCTGATTTGTAGGTCAATCTCAAAGGTGATGAAAACTTCTCAAGAAAGTCTTATATGTACGACGAAGATCTGGTTTGCAAATCGATCTTATAGATGATGAAAGCTTCTTAAGAAAGTCTTATATGTACGGCTGAGATCTGGTTTGCAAATCGATCTCATAGATGATGAAAGCTTCTTAAGAAAGTCTTATATGTACGGCTAAAATTTGAACTTCCATTCAAAATGATGGTAGGAGCAAATCCCTAATAAATTACGTAGTATTTGGCAGCAGACATCATCAACTTCTCACATTTTCAATACTTTCAAAGTTCTCAACTTTTAAAGTTTTAACCATGTCTTCCTCTTCTTCCAATGCTAATCCAAACCTTGTTCCTGCGGCAGAGCCTGTAGTTTGGCGTACTACCTTTGAAGTGAATGGTCATCCAGTTAAAATAGAGGATACTGTAATGGACAATGAAGATACTGCCATAGCCATGGCTAGAGACATGACCCTTCCTCGTGATGAAATGATGCTAACAACCAGGACCGATATTGAAGCAGTGAATCAATCACTTGCTCTTAGTATCAGAGCTACTTCTTCTTTGGTAAACGTTGCGGAGCGTCTTCATACCAGAAGACTTGAGTTGAATACTCAAATTCCTGAGCTCCATAATCAGATTGAGAATTTAAGGAAAAGACTCTGTGATGAGAGACGTCACATAAATGAATTGGAGAGGAGAAACCAAGAGCTCAATGCACGCATTAACTTTTGGAGGGATTATATTAACACACGACACCTCTAGTTCGAGGAACAGATGAAGCGCATAATTAACCAGTTTAAGGAATTTCGAGTAATGATGAATCATTATTGAGATGAAAATATCCCTAATCATCCTCGTAGTGTTTAACGTTTATACTTGTAAACCATTATGCCTATGAATAAAAAATCCATCTTTCTCATCTTCATTCATGAATTTTGCTTTTGTGGAATTACCATATTTGATATGATTTAAAAGAACTTCATTTCATCTGAGTCTTATTGGATCTCGTGAGGAGTTTTGTTTCGTGAGATATCTGCAAAACAAATATGCGATGCTTGTGAAGTGAGATGATATGCAATGCATCTTACCTGTTTTTGAAATATAGATCCCCGTTCATCTTGTTTGAGGGTCTTGACTTTGAGTGAGCTCTTTTGATTTACGCGTACTTCAAGTCTACTCAAGCCGACCCATGTTGTTCATTCTTCTAAGATACGCTTTGTTTGAGTTTCCCAATAGTCACTACACTTTTCTCTATTGGTAACTTCACTGAGAGAATTAACTTCTCCCTAAACCAACATTTTTCTATAGGGCAACATTCCCATTATTGAAGATTCTTTAACCAATTCATATGGTCAATATAAGAGGATTATCCCGCTTCACTTAGGATTTCATCTGCATTCCTCTTACTGAAGATGTATCAGTTATCTTGTTGTCTAACTGATCATATTGTGAGAGTCAACAATCTCCTTTCATGGATACTGCAAATCATACTATTTCAGTCCTCATGCTGGAAGAAGTCCATAGTTATATCATGTGTATTTTCCACTAGGGAAGCAAATTTCTTTGTGCCATTAAAGATCTGGCAACTGCTTCTCTGCCCCCTCGGAGAATTAACTGCCTTATTTCATTTCCTCCTTTACTCTTGTTGTCATTAGAATCTTTGATTTTCTAATGGTGCCTCGTAGTGTGCCATATATTCATTTTTCTTACAAAGAAAACCTTTTTTTCAAAAATGATTTTTCAAAAGATCTGTTTTGTTCTCGAAAACTGAAACTCTCAATGTCTGTTTATAACAATGTTTAGGCAACTCTAGGGCCTTATGTCAAATCTCTTAGTAAAAGTAATCTAAGATGAAAGTAAGTGATGAGATGACCTTTTGCTTTGGTTTGCAAAGTGTTCAAGCGATTGCTTGAATGTATTTTCAGAGAAAAGAAACAATTTGCCTTTGATCTTTAGAAACACTCTTTTTAACAGCATGAATAATAACGAGTAATTATTTGCTACGCCATGACTCTTTATGGAAAAGTCTCTTATATTTTGAGAACGTCGTTTGTTGATCCAAGTTGCTTACTTGATTAGAAAGGACTTCAAAGGCATATAATGTATTTTATGGCTCAAGGCTATAAAAGAAAGAGTATTCCATAAGCTCAAAAAAAAGTGTTTAAAGGCTTATAAACTATAGATCATTATTATCTTATCTTGGCATTTTCTTTTGCTGCCTTGACAACAAAAATGATACTAAATATTCCAAATGAGGAACTTCTGTTTTCTTTTATTATTCCCATATTTGTTAGGAATTCTCTCAATTGTTTGGAGTTTTATTGAATTCTTTGTTGTCAGACTTTCTTTATAAGCTCACATGCCTTTAAGACAATTTTCTTAATCATATTTCTCTTTTTTGCCCCCTAGTGTAGGGTGTGATCTTAGTTAAGGTTCTTGTGAATGAAAAAGGCTTTAAATAGACTCGGCTCAAATTGGAACTGCAAAGGATAATTTTAAAGAAAGTGAAAGGAATATCAAAGATGGCTTTTTCTCATTTCAAGTAAGATCAGTTAAAACCAATAAACTTTGTCCACATCCAGCGTAATGCTTTAGATTTGTAAGATACCATGTTTTGCGAGTCCATGACAAACTAATGTACTACTAACCATTATTCATGCTGATAAAATATGGATCCAAGACATAATTTGGGTGATAGTTGTTCCAATTGCATGTTTTTGAATTGTTTGGTCATCTCTTTCAAGGGAATTACTCTGAACATTATTCCAAACAAAATCATTGATTTATTTCATTGAAATCACAAACAAAATCAATTCTTTTAAAACCTCATTTAAGAAGAATGGATTCTCCTGTAAAAAAAGTTTGAAAGATTAAATTGTTGAGCCATTAAGATCATGCATGGGTTTTTTTAGTGAGGTCTATGCAAAGAGAATTTCTTGGCCAAAACTTCATTGATTTGATTGGATGTAACACATCATACATAATACTTTTTCACAGAATCAAAGTTCACAAGCCTAGGTAAATCATCTCCATCCATCCTAGTTAACAACAGAGCCCCTCTGAAGAATGTTTTCTTTACTACATATGGGCCTTCATAGTTTGGTGCCTACTTGCTTCGGTCTTCACCTGGTAATGGCAAGATTTTTCATAGTACAAGATCCCCTTCTTTGAATTCTTTTGGTAGAACTTTCCGGTCATATGCTTTGGCCATCCTTTTTTGGTATAGTTGGTGATGAAAAATTGCAGCCAACCTCTTCTCACTTATCATGTTTACCTGCTCATATCTCACTTTAGCCCATTCAGCTTCTTCTAGTTCAGATTCTATTAGTACTCTCAAAGATGGAATTTCTACTTCCAAAGGCATCACTGCCTCCATCCCAAATACTAATGAGTAAGGTGTAGCTCCAGTGGATGTCCTTACTGCTGTACGATATGCATGCAGAGCAAAGGGAAGCATCTCATGCCAATCCTTATAAGTGACTACCATCTTTTGGATAATCTTCTTGATATTCTTGTTTGCAGCTTCGACAACACCATTCATCTTTGGTCTGTAAGGAGACGAGTTTGAATGTTTAATTTTTCACTTCACACACAATTCTGTGATTATTTTTCCATTAAAATTTTGGGCATTATCGGTCACTATCTTCTCAGGTGAACCATACCGACATATCAAATCTTTCTCAATGAAGCACTTGACCACTTTTTGAGTTACATGAGCATAAGAGTTGGCCTCCACTCACTTTGTGAAGTAATCAATGGCTACTAAGATAAATTGATGCTTATTGTTGGCCTTTAGGTTAATTGGCCCAATCACATCTATTCCCCACATTGCAAATGGCCATGGTGATGTCATATTAAACAGAGGAGCTGGAGGTGCATTTATCTTATCACTATACACTTAATATTTATGGCATTTTCTGACATAATCGATGCAATCTTTCTCCTTGGTCATCCAGAAGTACCCAGATCGTTGCATTTGTCTAGCCATCATGTGCCCACTTGCATAAGTCCTTTCAAGAGAAAAGTTACCCTTACTTATGTGTTTTTATATTTGATTCAAATGCTATTATATTTTTGAGCTTATTTGCAATTTTGTTTTTTTAAAAAAAATAGTTAACGTCGATCCCTAAAAATAGGAGACACGTCAAAAATGACATTAGACCCTAAAAATAGAAGACTCGTCAAAAATATCAACGTTTAACCCTAAAAAGGAGATTTACGTCTAAGTTACCAAAAGGAAATGATGGACATAATCCACATTTGGTATAAATACCCTTGACATCGGTCCTTTTCTTTAAAAAGAGACGTGTCGACAAACAACGTTCGTAGGAGACGCGTTTAAAAAAAATGACATCAGTTCCTAAAAATAGAAAACTCATCTAAAATATTAACATAATCCATATTTGCTATTTAAACTTTTGACACTTTTCACATCGGTCCTTTTCTTTAAAAGAGACGTGTCGACAAACAATATTCGGTTATAAAAAAAATATTTTGATATCATAAAAAAAATAGGTATAACTATTCTTGAGAATTTGGGCTTTGCACCCACGACCAATAATATGATAACATGGGTGTTGGACCCACGTTGTTTTTTTATATAATTATTTTTTTTTATTTTTTATTTTTACATGCAAGACAATTTATATACAAGATAAAAAAAATGTTAGAAATCTCAAAAAAAAAATTACCTGAGTGCCACTGTGTGGCTCACGCACGGTTACTGTTGGTGGCGGTGAAATTTTTCGGCGAGATTTCTGGCCAACCGATGGTCGATTCTGGTAGATCTGAGGTCAAGGATTTTGATGGTGGTGGTCTTAACGGCCGTTGATGGCTGATGAGGGAGAATCGACGACTTGAAGCTTCAATGGCCGGCGACGATCGCGGCCTTTTTCCGACCAGATGAGGCAGCGACAACGCTGAAACAGGCCGGGGTTTTGCTTTGTAAGAGGTTGGCGACCTTTCTGTGGTGGTTTAGAGGCTTGAGACGGCCGGAGATGGGAGATCGAAGGAGAGAGAGAGAGTCACCGGCGAAAGGAGAGAGAGGCTCTGGGTTATACTACAGTGTGAATGCTAGCACGGTACACCGATGCAGCTGAAGCCTGTGATCCGTTGGCTCAATCAAATCAAGGCTTTAATTGTAAAAAAAAAAAAAAAAAAAAAAAGCTTAATGGCCAATTAGGTGTTTTAATAAAGAAATTCAAAATCAATAATCAAATCTTAAAAGAAGCGAGACTTTAAGGGTTGAAATTGACCGAACCAGGGGCCAAATTGAAGAAAATTGAAAGTTTGATGGTCAATTAAGGATCCAAATGCATAAATCAGAAACCAAGGACCAAGATGAAAATGACATTAAACTTTGGGGCTAATGTTTGAGTTTGGCAGGGGGGAAATTGTGTAAAATTAAAAAATTGCAAGGCAATTAAAGATGCAATTAAAAGCAATTAGAAGAACAAGGACTAGAATAAAATCTATCAAATCCCAAATTAAAAACTGTAATTTCTAAGGATTTAACCTAGAAAACACGTCGTTCAACTCTATTCATTTCTTCCTTGGCAGTTCGCAATGATCAGGTTGGCAAATTCCAAAAGCTCATTGTGGAGTTTGAAAGTTTGCAAATGAAAGAGGAACATCCCCTCAATAACCACATTTCCATAAAATTGGAAGTTTACATCTCAATTTTTTCATAGAAGTTCTAACATCTTGTTCCTAATCAACCATCACTTAATTTTTAGAAATTGGGCTGAGGTGGCACCTTCAAACGAGTGAGTGTTGAGCTACAGACTTCAAAACTAATCAAGGCTAGATCTAAATAAAAGATGCGCACCTCGTTTACCGACTTCAAGTGGTCTTCAATGACAATAATGCCTGATTTGCTCCGACAAAACCTTGAAAGTGGCCAACCCAGTTAGCCTTGATTGAGATACATATTTGCAGAAAAACCACTCAACTATTTGGTGTGCTCACACTTAAAAATTCACACAGTGTTCTTATCAAAGGTTAAGAAAACTTTTGATTATTCAAATTCAAATTCAAATTCAAATTTCAAATTTCAAATTTCTTGGTCCATTTTATGTTACTCTAAATGGCTACTAGCTTTTTTTTTTCTATAAATAAACCTCTTCTTATATATTTTATAAGTTTGTCGCAATCATTGAACTAAAAAAATCATATTCTAATCATCTCCTTTCTACTTTGAGCTTACTTTTGATTATTCTCATACACATTGATTGCATCTATACCTCACCTAGAAAAAGTTAGATTACACCTACTAAGGATATGAGATTTCATTTTATAATCTTTCTTGTAATGGTATATTATTTTCACTCTTTTTAAGTGAAATTTATTGTTAAAGTAAGTGATATTATAACTGCTTGGGTTTTAGTTGTGAGCTTTTATGAGAGCTCATATAGGTTTTTAGTCAATATC
Source organism: Populus alba (assembly GCF_005239225.2). NCBI lineage: Eukaryota > Viridiplantae > Streptophyta > Magnoliopsida > Malpighiales > Salicaceae > Populus > Populus alba. The sequence goes on along the minus strand of NC_133290.1, from coordinate 6,937,648 downwards.
AATGCAAAAGGATTAGTTTGTTTCAATCTTTACATATGGAAAAAAAAAATTGGTGGTCTTGATCTTAAGCACAAAATAAATAAATAAAAAAATATGTTGTAGAGGTTTGAATCTTAATCCTATAAAATGAATCATTGTAAGATGTGGTTATCCCATGAAATGGAATGTAAGTGATATTAGAAGTTCAAGTTTATCACTTAGTAAATAGAGTAGGTTGTTAGTGTTGAACCAGTATTAGATTTATTTTTACGCTTTTTCTTATATTTATAAAGTTGTTTTACTATTATTAACTTGTCGAGTTGTAAATTGTGTGCATGGACAAGCCATTGTCATGTGTGTATTCTAAACTAGTTGAAGTCATGTGCTTATGGGTGGTATTGTGTTATTTGTGGTTATTTAGAACAAACCGGCTTTCAGCTTTGTTTGAGAATGGGATTATACGTTTGAAACACCTCTTTTACATTCATTTGTCTAGGCTTGCATTGGCCAAAAAACCTGATAGGTTTGATAAGCATAAGATTTTAAAATAAAATAAAATAACCCACCAAACAAGAATTTTTATATTTAGGATATAGATTTTTTAATTTAAATTCAATTAATAAATAAATATTAAAACATTAATGGCAAGTTAAAAAGAAAATATATATATATATATATATATATATGATAAACCATAAACAAGATTATATACATAATTATATTGATTATAACAATAAAATATTGATACGTAAAAAAATATATTAATAAAATGAATTAAATTATTAAAATAACAAATATTAGATGGCTTTTAGAACCATGATATAAGACTATATACAGTGCATGAAACCAAATCTAGTCATATTTATAATTTAATTAACTATTTATTAAATTTAACTATAGTTTAGAGTTATTTTCATATCGATATTTCATAGAGTATTTTAAACATGTTATATAGTTTTAAAAACCTAAAATATTAAATAAGAAGGAAATCAGTTGTTAATGTATTGAAATAGAGAAAAACAAAAGAAATATAGTTTGATGGAAAATATAAACATTAAAAGAAGGAAATCAGTTGTTAATGTATTGATTAATTACTATTTTAATATAATTAATTATTCTTAATAAACTACAAGGACTATGAAAAAATGAGTGACAAATGTTAGTGTATGGTTCAACTTGAACGAACGGATATGTTCATCTGAAAAAGAACAACAATTCAGTTCAGCCATTCCGCTGCTGATTAATAATTTCGCGAACATCCTGAATAAGCTTGTTAAGCCACCGTGACTACAAGAAAACGGACAATTCCATGTCCTCTACCACTATCTTCACTACTCGTCCACCACGACCACCACTACCACACGCCAACACAACCCGCTCCTCTACCACTCTGCACAGCCCTCCACCAGAAAAAATCGCAATTTTAATCGACAAATCCAAATCCTTAAACCATCTCAACCAAGTCCACGCCTTTCTCTACCGGCACAATCTCCATGACCACCCAATCCTCAACTTCAAGCTTCAACGTTCTTACTCCTCTCTGGGTCACTTAAACCGCACTCTTGCACTGTTTAACAAAACCCAAAACCCCAATGTCTTTTTTTATACTTCTATTATTCATGCCCACACTATTCACAATCTACATCACCTAGCACTTCTTTTCTATGTCCAAATGTTGAGTCAAAATGTGTTCCCTAATGCATTTACTTTCTCATCGATATTGAAGTCATGTCCGATTGAACCTGCAAAATTGCTACATGGGCAAGCAATAAAATTTGGGTTTGATGCAGAATTGTATGTGAGGACTTGTCTTGTTGACGTATATGCAAGAGGAGGCGATGTTGTTTCTGCGCGTACGCTGTTTGATGCAATGCCTGAGAAGAGTTTAGTTTCGTTGACAGCGATGATTACTTGTTATGCCAAGTATGGGATGATTGACGAGGCAAGAGTGTTGTTTGATGGGCTGGAAGAGAGGGACGCCATTTGTTGGAACGTTATGATTGATGGGTACGCGCAACATGGATTGCCTAATGAAGGATTGTTGTTGTTTAGACAAATGTTGAATGCCAAAGTGAGACCGAACGAAGTTACTGTGTTGGCTGTTCTTTCAGCTTGTGGGCAAACTGGGGCTTTGGAGACGGGAAGGTGGGTTCATTCATATATTGAGAATAATGGGATTGGGATTAATGTTCGAGTAGGTACGTCTTTGATTGATATGTATAGTAAATGTGGGAGTTTGGAGGATGCGCGGTTGGTTTTTGAGAGGATCAGTAACAAGGATGTTGTTGCTTGGAATTCGATGCTTGTTGGGTATGCAATGCACGGATTTAGCCAAGATGCTCTGCGGTTGTTTAAAGAGATGTGTATGATCGGATACCGGCCTACAGATATAACGTTTATTGGTGTTTTAAATGCTTGTGGTCATGCTGGTTTGGTCAGTGAAGGATGGAAATTTTTCTATTCAATGAAAGATGAACATGGGATTGAACCCAAGGTTGAGCATTTTGGGTGTATGGTAAATCTTCTTGGCCGTGCTGGGTATTTAGAAGAAGCGTATGAACTTGTTAAGAACATGGAGATTGAGCAGGATCCCGTACTGTGGGGAACTCTGCTTGGGGCTTGCAGGCTCCATGGCAACATTGCCCTGGGAGAGCAAATAGCGGAGTATCTTGTTAGCCAGAACCTTGCAAATTCGGGGACATATGTTCTTCTTTCTAACATTTATGCAGCAGCTGGCAATTGGGAAGGTGTGGCGAGGGTGAGGACCTTGATGAAAGAGAGTGGGTTTGAGAAGGAGCCTGGTTGCAGCTCGATTGAAGTGAACAACAAGGTGCATGAGTTTTTGGCTGGAGATTTGAGACATCCAAAGAGCAAAGAGATCTATGAAATGTTGGAGGAGATAAATGGCTGGCTTAAAAGTCATGGTTATACCCCACAGACAGAAATTGTATTACATGACTTGGAGGATGCGCAAAAGGAGCGGTCACTTGGGGTTCACAGCGAGAAACTTGCCCTTGCTTTTGGGCTTATAATAACCAAGCCAGGCACTGCAATAAAGATCGTAAAGAATCTGAGGGTCTGCGCGGATTGTCATGCTGTGACAAAGTTGATTTCAAAGATCACCGGACGCAAGATTGTAATGAGGGATCGAAACCGTTTCCACCACTTTGTAAATGGCTTGTGTTCTTGTGGAGACTATTGGTAAATTGATCTATCCTGGGATTTTTTATTAAATTTGTCTTCGATATTCAGCATGCCTACCATACAAGTGCCAATTTCTTTTATGTTTATAGATAGAAACCACAATTATTCCATTATTGAATGTGTGGGTGCTCTGGTGCGCACACCAGATGTTCTTCAGTTCTGAAATATCAGAAAGATGGATGCTTCATAAGAAGTAGTAATGTAAACGAAGCTAAAAAGGATCCAACGCAGACAATTCTGTACATTAATTGTTCCCGACCACGTCCTACAGAGCAGATGCCTAGCTAACAATTGGCTGGGGAGATTCACTTACGACTTGCAGCGATCTTTGAATTACAAATTAGTAAAGACCTATAACTACCAAAAAAATAAAATGAAAAACCTACCAAATCGAAGAACTTTTCACATCCCCATCGAAGGAAAGCTCACTTCCACGGGAAACTGAAGACCAGCTAAATAGAATGCTACCACAAGCTCCAAGAAATCCCAGCCGATCCTAGCACCTCACAAGTCTTCACATTCTGAAATCTAAAACACAAACTGTATTGTTCGCAAAACAGGCAGCAATTTTATCACCTTCCTTGTTCCAACAAACTTCAAATATTCCCCCGTTGCCAGCATATGTTTTCACAATCTTTCCTTCCCTCAATGACCAAATGTTGATGCATCTATCAAGAGATCCACTTGCCAGGTATTCTCCATTAGGACTAAATGCAACCGAATACACAGGCTCCCTGGAAATTCAATTAAAAGACATTCATCAATAATAGCTACAAATAGAGCAGTAACAATTTGATTAATCATAAATTCAATTATCTGTTCAATGACAGGATAACAGAACGAAAATGCATTCCTCTTTAACTAGGGCAGTCCTGAAATTCCAGGGACTCAAGCAAGAGAGGATTGCAGATCCATCTGGCACTGATCAGCCAAACTCAACAAGTATCAGTTAAGTATTTGATGTTAATAAAAAAGAAAAGAGGTCAGGAGAAAAATTGGAGCAGAAGTCAAGAATTTTCAAAAGAAAATAACAGGTTGATATCACAGGAAGTCAGACTTCAGAGCAATGAATTAAGATAACTTCAAATATTGCCTCATTTAATCTTCAAGCATTCAACTACCTAGAAGCTGCTAATGAAACTAATTTTTTTTCTCCTGATTCTTCAATATGAAGAGAGAGAAAAAGTTCAGTGTATACCTGTGTCCATTCAAACTGCAGAGAAGTTTCCCAAATTCCACGTCCCATAACTTCACTGTTGAGTCAAATGATGCACTATACATACAGCAGAACGCATAATATCAGAAAGAAAACATAAAACAATTCATCAAAGTTGACCTGAATCATACAATGTGATACAAGAACTTGATGCTTCATGATCCTGTACACAACTGGGATTAAGACTAACAGGATTTCTTGAAAATTAGCAAGACAAATGTCAGAAAGTAACCAGAACTACTTAATTTGTAATGCATGTGTCTGTGCATGCAAGTGAAGATGCACTAATAACATTTAAGTTAAAAGCAGTAGTTTTACCTAGCCAGCACTAATGGCTGGTTGGGATTGTTTGTACCAGGTCCAGTGGGGCTCCATCTGATAGTATAAATCTCCTGCAACACGATTAATAAAGATTCATGATAGCAATCCAATATGCTATATAAAGAGAATGCATCAACACCAACAAATCTTGAACTGCAAAAATAAAGGTAGGTGGTACCTTAGAATGTTCCCTTAAATCATGAACATACTTATCCTGCTTCATGCTCCATATCTGCAGTACAATTTCATCAGTTGCCAACACTGAAAATAGCACGCTAACAAGAAATGAAATAGTACTTAAAGGGGTTCATAAGCAATGATACATCAAGGGATTATGTTTAAAATAAAAGCTCAGAGATTAGTGTAGGGCATTCATGAGTCATAAATGAACAAATATAATAACTGAAAACTAAAATGTAAATCAGTGTACAGATGACATTAAAAAAAAGGCACAGATAATAACCTTAGCACTGATATCATCAGAGCAAGATGCCAACCATGAACCTGTAGGATCCCACTTGACACAATTAACCTCGCCCTGAAATTGCAAAAAGTAAAAAATATAAGCAGAATGAAAAGCTTTGATTGTTGCTCAAGAAAAATTCAATTGAGTGCAAAGCTTTAAGTTGAATACTGCAGTTATAACCCAGTCAATAAATAGCATCATCAAGTTTTCTATGTAGCCCAGAGAACCACAACAGTGCAACCTGGTGGTTCGTCAGATTAGGCATCCAGGTCAATTAATAACAATGCTAGTCAATCATTGATTTGAAGTATGAAATTATTCTATATTTATTTATTTTACCAGATTGGTGGCTTCCTACTAAATTAATCAGACTTGGTCTCGCATTGCCCCATTGATAATATCATACACACACAAGGTTCAGTTGTGGATTCTCAGCCCCTCTAGAATCTGACCCAATTGTTTTAAAAAAAAAAAATCTGCCCGCATGTTTGAGTAGAACAGCATGAACAATATGCAATTGTAGAAAGATAGTACAAACCTGATGTCCAGCAAAAGTTTTAATAGGGCGCGTTTCTCCAACTTTGCATACATATATCATATGGTCAGTGGAGCTTGTTGCAAATGAAACATTATTGCGCCAGTCAACATCAAGTGTAGGACCTAAAACAAATACCATTATGAAAGCAAATGCAACAATAATCGGTGATTTCTTTTTTCTGACAAAAGACTACTGATTCTAGCAATTTAAGAGCAATTTAAAACCTGAATGAAACTCAAACTGCTGTTTCCATTCCTCAGCCCTCACATCCCACACAATTGCTGTTTTATCACAGCTTCCAGTTAGCAGATAATCCCCCTTCTTGTTCCACTTCAAAGTAAATATGGGTCCTTTATGCTTACTCAATGTAGTCTTTAGTTCACCTGGACAAGGGAAAAGATCCAGAAGATAAGCCAGAGTTCCAAATTGCACAGAAAATTTAAAGTAAAAGCACGATTTCAATCAACAACAGAATAATAACATATGCATATATGTGTGTACACATTTTTATAAAAAAGAAACTGCTGTATTGGTTTGTCTAAGTGACAAGTTGGTAGTGGCACACTTGTGTTAACATACCCTACCCTTGAGAGTGAGAAATGAACACAGAAAAACAAGAAAAGATATCCGAGCTCCCTTTATTGTTTATTTTTACATATATGACTTGCTGCTCACTTTCAGCGTGAAATAGAAGGGAATAAAACAGATCATTTGAAATATCTTACCGTCTGTACTCCAAATTCTCGCCTGCCCATCATAAGAGCCAGTTGCAAGTAATGTTCCCTCGCCCTGTACAATAGGAGGCAAAATAGTGATGAGTACTTGTGAGGAAAATAGATTAATTTGACATGTAAAATTAATTTTCTTGATCCTGCAACAAAGGAAACCATTTTCATTACACCCTGCCTATCAGCTTCAGTTTGAGCCCATTTGAAGTTGAGTAAATGACTTGCCATGTTAAGCTTCCTTTTTTCCTTCTCCATTGAAATTACATAATATGATACACACAGTCATAAGCCCATCAAAATCAACATAGCTAACCTAATTCTCAACATAGCCAACATAATTCTTGTCAACTCACGTTATTTATTTCCTTGGGACATTTTGTTTAACTCATGTGGTCATATGCAGGTCATTTTTTTTCTCGTAAAGCCTCCATTATGCTAAGAGGGGGAAAGAAAAAAAGGGGAATACCTCAAGAAGTATATTCTTATGACATGAAAATCTTTATGAAGAGTAAATTCATAACACAACAATATGAAGAAACATTAAAATTACTATTCTCGACAATCAAAGCCTTTAAGAGAACTCACATTCCAATCAAGTGTTGTCACATCTTTGCTTTTCTCATTTGTCCTTCCCTTTACATGCTTCAATACCAGCACATTTAAAGGACCATTCTGAGCAACTGACCTAGAGGTCCCCTCAGCCATTGTCCAAATTCGTGCTGTGGAATCTCCAGAACTAGAAATTATGATAAAAAGAGTGATGTGTGAGATGTAGGGTAAGGAAAGGAAAACCAACAATTGTCTTAGGCTATTATAGATGCCGTGCAATATTACAAGAAATCTGCAACTTTAAGAAAGGTTACATTACAGATGCTTGCATAATATCCAGAAAATCCCGTTACCACTGAAGGCCATTAGTGTTGACACTATCAAAGTAGAAAAATCAAATAGGCAATCTATATACCATCATATCCTCCCATATTGAAATAGAATGTGATAGTGAAATTAAATACCAATTGAAATAGCAGAACTCATAAAGACACTAGATAAAGCAGCACATATACTCACAAGGGAACTGAGGGCAAAGAAAATCTCTATAGTGGACATGATACACATTTCTTTTAAGACAAGAAACTTAAATGATTTGCTCTTATTTTTTCCAAACTGTCCAGCATGTGTATCCTTCATTTAAAAATAATGTAACGCACTGTATCAAATCTAAAAGATTATTTAAACTTAATTCATTTCCTTGGTGAAATTAGTTTTACCTATTTGAGGATTATATAACCAATTACCAATAAAACATTCAGTCTGACATACTTTATATTTACAGAAGAATAATAACCTTGCATAGCCTTTTATGTTTAAATAATGTTCTGTCACTAATAAAGTTAACATAATGACATATCTCATAGAGCAACTTTTACCAAATAACAGAAAACTAATAATCAAGATACAATAAGTTTTGGCATATAAATCAGAGTTGCAAACACAGAATTATCAACAAAAGAAGTGTCTCAGCCAAAAATTACTGACCCTGATGCAAGAAGTGATCCTGTTGGACTCCATGCACAGGCACAAACCTGAAAGGAAGCAAATGAAAAGAAGCACATGGATGGCAAATGGAGAAAAAAAAAAACAAGATATTAATATAAAAAAGCAAAAAGGATGGCAAATGTTCCAACCTCAGAAGTATGGCCTTCCAAAATCATCACATCAGAACTAGGAATTTCACATGTCTGAGATGTTGACGCTGTAGAAATATCCATTGGCTCTGGTCCTACTAAATAATAGATTTTCACAATTTAGGAAATATATAACATGAAGGTGAGAAAAAGAGGCAGAGAAAGGGAGTAAGAATGCAATATATTCACTAATTATTCAAGAAAACAACAGAAAACTGAAAATTAATAATCACTCATCCATGTCCACTATATAACTAACATTTCACCACATTCCAAGTGGAAAAGAAAAACAAAATGACTTTTAACAGTAGCCTCACCATCCCGACATTGTGACAGCATAGAACTCCAGACTATGGTAAAGCAGTGAAGTAAAATAGTAAGTGAAGATAATCTGTATTAGAGCTTAAGCTTAAAAAAACTAGGAAAAGAACAAAGAACAGTAGTATATACAAGAAAGGTCTTAAAATTTAACCATGGCAGTGTTGTCACAAGATGCGAATGCACTCACCTTGGAGGCATGAGGTGAGGCCAAGGTGCCTTGAAAACCTCAAATAAGATGTTAAGATAAAATTCAAGAAACTAAAAATGGCAAAGGGACATAAAAATAAATAAATAAAGCACAGAAGTGAAATTGCCTTCAGAAATTCCATTTTCTTCATGCTTATCTTCTGTATCAGTAATCATTCTGCTATCAGTGTTATCCTCATGCTGCTTGTCTCGCTCTTTTTCCCTTTCTAACCTCTCTCTATCCTTTTCATTCTCCTTTTCCCTTTCATGTCTTTCCTTCTCTCTCACTCGTGCACGCTCTCTTTCATGTTCCCTTTCGAACTCTTTGTCTTTGTCTTTATCTTTGTCTTTGTCTTTGTCTTTGTCTTTATCTTTGTCTTTCTCCTTCTCCTTCTCCTTCTCTCCATCCTTGCGCAAATTTTTTTTCTTCTCTTTTATTATCTGCCGCAATTCATTCACATCTTTTGTGATAAGATCCAAAGGTTGCAAAAATGAGAAATCTTCATCTACATCTGCATCACTCTGGCAAGCTTGAAACAAACATTGATCAATATAAATCCCAAGGCATGTAAAGCAAAAAATGCTAAACAAACACTAATTTAAAAACCAAAAAATCAGAGAACAAAAGATTTAAACATGCTAACATTACTCAAATTCGCTTCCATTTCCAAGTACTGAAGCCCCTTTTGTACAAAAGTAATGAGAGCACCAGGTGGAACCATATTGCCATCTATGGTGCATTTGTTAATTCCTGCCTCATATCCTAAAACAAAAGCTGAATGCGTAAAACCTGCAGGAAGATAAAAAAATCTCAAAAACTAATCTTTAAATTCACAATCGTATCTCATAACCCTTTGCCTTCTATCATTACCCAATGTCACTGCTAAAAACAATAACTACCAGAACACATTTACTATTTTGTTTTTCTTTTGCCGAAAACTCAAAAAAAAATTAAAAAATTTCTTACATATATATGGCCTAATGAAGGCTTTCGATTGCATTTAAATCAAATCCCTTACAATTAAAAATGTCATTCAAGGCGGCCCAATCTTTTTCATAAATTTTAAATTGCATCTCCATACTTCATTTAAATTTCATATTGTAAATTCAGGCAACAAATGAGTATACAAGCTTTTCATGTTCTTAACAAAATACAAAAATATTTAAATAAAATTAAACAAGACTAGAAGAACCAAGTTCACAGATCTACAAGCTCAGGCTCCTTTTTAGTGGAAAATACAGAACAAAACCCCGAAATTACAGATTCTGAACATAGCAAGACTTAAAAATTCTAAATAATTACATTTAAAACCAAACTCTAAAAGCAAAACCCTAACCTTCGTTATTTCACAAAAAAAAAAAAAGAATAAAAGCGAAAATATAAACCCTAAATTGCATGAAAACGTAAAAAGGTAAACCGAACCTGATTCTTGAAGGTAACGGAAAACGAGGTAATTCAATTCGACGGAGGTGATTGAAGTCATTGTAACAAAAGTCGCCGGAATTAACGACTGTGATTATAGCTCATATAAATCATATGGGCTAGAGAGAAGGTTGAGAGGCAGCGCCGGTGGAAATGAGGGAGACAGAGGAGCTCTGGAACTGAAAAACCGTTTATGTTATGAAGCGATATTTTCTGTATTGCTGCTATATGATAATTGTTTTGGGAAACCTTTATTTAGTCCCATATTTATATTGTTATTATCAATTGATTCCTACAAACTCTCACATTTATCAATTAAGTCCTAAATGTTTCAAAATATTTTCAATCAAGTCTTTTTGTTAATTGTTGTCAACTTTTTTGTCTAATTTTCATTAGTTTCTTCAAACTATCGTTGTTTGAGTACATAAACATGCATACTAGATTGAAAACATTAAATTTAATTATTTTTTCGTCAAATTGATTTAGATTGACATCAATTTAGCACATACATTATGCAAATTAAACTTAAGTTATTAAACAAATTAAAAAAGAACACGATTGAGAAATACAGGAAATGTGTAATTGATAATTTGGCCTTGAGTGAGGTTTTCCCTTTTTCCGAATTTGACATCTAAACAATGGGCTTCAAAGTGATGGGTGGATGGATTGCTTTAGCCATGTGCCCAACCCAATCTGATTTCACTGTATAGTTTGTATCCCCGCATTTTCCATTTAATCACGTTCTAATCTTCTTATGATTTTCAGCACAAAACTAGTTTTTTTTTCCTCTCACAGAGTGTCATATTTGAAATATAGTTTTATTTAATTTTTTATTATTTAAAATAATTTTTTAAAATATCATCTTGATAATTTAATTTAAATAGAATTTTGCTGTAACTTTCTTAAAATAAACAATTAATTAAAAAAAAGGAAATGGCCCAAGAAAAAAAATAGATACATAATCTATATATAATACACACACACATATGTGTGTTAAAATGTTTTTTCATTCTATCCTTAGCATTTGGAACTAGTATTCAAGATATATATTTCAATTTGATTTATATAAAATTATCTTGTTTCAAATAACCATCCTAATATTTGTTTTTTTTAATATAAAATTATCACAGTTATATAATTTAAATTAAAATTTAAAAAATTAACTTGGATTAATTCAGATTAAACTAAATTAACTTAATATATTATTTAAAAATTAGAATCATCTTGAACATTTTTAAAAATTAAAACGAACAACGTTATTCATTAGTCATTCTAGTTTCCTTTAGACTTTTGTGCTTAGATTTTTTTTTTATCTGATTTTTTTTTCTTTTGTTTTTTAAAAAGATTTGGTTCTGCCACATCATAATTAACCTAGTTCTTTCTAAACATATTTTTTGTTATTATTATACAATTATTACTACCACCATCTTATTTTACTTTTTCATCATCACTGCCATTAACCTTTTATCATTTTTATTGATATCATTTTTTATGACATTATTATTTTTATCATTATTCATTTTCATTTTAAAAACTAGACATTTAAAATTATAAATTTCATTTTGTTATTATTTTTTAATTGGTATTAAAATTAAAATATCATTCAAATTTCTTAATTTCCCTTTTGAGTCCTTTATTGTTGTCATTACAGACCTTTCATTTCTTTTAACTAAATGACACCTAAGTCTTATGATTAGCGCTCCATTTTCAATCTTTTATATTACTTTGTATTGTTGTATTTATTCCATGTGGAATAGTTTATCTAACATTTATCATCTTATAACCCATTTTTTGGTGTTGTCAAGGGGCTACGGATCCACTGTCTTTATTGTAACATCAAACCTTCACGAGGTTTATCTAAGATCTCATTTATTATTATATATTAAAAATGTTTTTTAAAAAATTAAATTTGCTTATTTTTAATTATTTTTTTATGTTTTATATCATTTTAATATGCTAACGTCAAAAATACTTTTTTAAAAAAATATATATTATTTTGATGAATTTCCGAGCGAAAATTCTATTTGTTTTACTTATTTTCTTTAAATTTGATTTAATTTGATTTTTATATCAATTCGGTTCTGTATTTTTTATTGTTAAATTTTTTTTTCTTATTTTTTTTCTTAATTGATTTTTTTTATTTATCAGATTTTATCGCAATTATTTTGATCACTATTTATTTTATTTGAAATAATTCATAAAACTGGATTTTTTTTCAATTTTAATCTTTTTTAAATTTTTTTCTGTCAAATTCATTCTTGATTCTTTTTATTATTATTTGTTTTATTTAAAAAAATTTATGAAATTAGAATTTTTTATCAAATAATTATCCATGAATTTTCTTATATGTCAAATTTGTTATCCATTTATTTTTTAAGAATCTATTTTTTTATGAAAACCACATAAAAAAAAAATTTCAATCAACAATGAGTTCTTAATTTTTGAGTAATAAGTTTGCAGTTATGATGCTACTTTGTTGGATAAATTTTAAGATTTTGAATTAAATAATCCAATCATGGTTTGTGATGGATCCATCATTATTATTATTATTATTATTTTATTATGATATTTAAGGCAATGAAAAATAGTTTTTTTTGAAAATTAATTTTTAAATTTTTCTATATTTATTTACTATTAAAAAAGTTAATCAATGAAAAAATACTTTCTAGTAAAAGAAACATCTGGTTTAGTTTTCAAAAAAAGTATTTTCCTTTTATTTTTGACATAAAATACTTTTCAAAAGTTGTGGAAAATTAAAAAATATTTTATTATTTATTGATTATATTAAATTTGATCCTCAATATTTTAATTATTATATATTATGTTTTATTTTTTTTTATTTCATCCCTTAGAATTTCATTTAATTTGATTTTACATCAACGTTAATCCTCATTCATTTGATTATTATTTACTTTTTTTTATCCTTCTCTTAATTGAAAATTTTAATTTATCAAATTTGATCTCCATTTTTTTTTATTATATTTATCTTATTAGAAATAATTTATGAAAATATATATTTTTTTAATTTCATCATTTTTCAAATTTTTTTATGTATCAGATTTGGTTTCTATTATTTGAATTATTATTTATTTTATTTAAAATAATTTATGAAATTAGATTTTTTTCAATTTTATTCTCCTTTAATTTTTTTATTTATTTATTAGATTTGATCCTTATTATTTTAATAAATTTAAAGAAAAAAATAAAATTAATAAATTAATTTTCAAGCTTCTTTTTCTTGATATAGTTTATACTGAAAAATAATTTTTAACTTATTTTTCATGATACTATCAAAATATAAAAAAATAATTTAATTTATATAAAAACTACTTTTAAGCAATAAACTATGCCTAAATTTGTGTATTCGCTTACATATATACTTCAAAGGCTTTTTTTTTTTTCTTTTTTCTTTTCTTTCATATAAAAGGCTTTTTTTAGTTTGTGCACTCACTAACTTAAATTGTGTTGGAGAAGGTGGTGCAAACTACGTTTCTTTAAAAAAAAAAAAAATGTTTGTTTAAAATTTATTATTTTTTAATGTTTTCAAAGAGTTTTGATATGTTGATGTCAAAAATAATTTTTATAAAATAAAAAAAAATTATTTTGATACATTTATAAGCAAAAAATATTTTAAATCGCAATCATTACCGTAATTCCAAATAGGCAGATAATAGACTAGAAAATCCCACCACATTCCCACAAAAATCATCAGGTAAAGGAGTCGAGACTTGATAACATAGGTTTTATTCATTCACTTTTTTGTACTAATGATTTTGTTTTTGTTTATTTTGATCAGATCAGACCTTGGTTATTAAACCTGAACCGGCTCCGCGTGTAAACATAAGACCCGATCGCTAGAATGGTTCAAGTTTAATAAAAGACTGGCCCGAACAATAACCTAATAAAACATGGGCAACCGATGGGTTAACCTATGACCCAAGTGACCCGAGTGAGACTAGGTGTTTTTTTTTTTTTTCAAATATGGGATTTGAAACCCATTAGTATATATATTCTATATTGTCAAGAAAAAAATTATGTTTTTTTAATGTGGATAAAAAACCTTTTTGATTTAACTACTTCAACTTAAATGGACAATATAGTATCTTTTCCATGTAAAATTTGAAATCTTTTCGTATATATACTCTATATTCTTAAAAAAAAAGTTATGTTTTTTTAATATAGGATTTGAAACCATTAGTATATATATTCTATGTTTCTAAGAAAAAAAATTATGTTTTTTTAATGTGGAATAAAAAACTTTTTGGTTTAAATAATTCAGTTTAAAATAATAATATAATATATTTTTAATATGAGATTTGAAGCTGTTTCGTATATATATTCTATATTTCAAGAAAAAAATTATGTTTTTTTTAATATGTAAATTTAAGTTTGATGATAACAAGACAAAATTTATTGTCTTGTTATTAAAATTGTTTTAAAATAGCATGTTAAGTTTACGTCGGCCCTTATAATTAAAAAGGATTTATTTTTAATAAAGGCCAAAGTCAACTAGAAGACTCATCTGCTAAACTTAGAATATAAACTCTCAAAGTTTAATTATTACGAGCATGTTTTAAAAGGACAGAACCCTCGTATTATTTATAATTATTCATACATGCATAATATGGACCCTACTCACTAAAATTAGACATCTTCAGCTTTGCTGTTCTAATGCTATAGATCGATAATGAGTTGGGGATTCAGTCATCCAGACCACCAGCTCGACTTTCTGAGATATGTGAATCTCAAAACTATATTATTAAGACTTCTTCTTTTCCTTTCATCCTTGCGTTCATCTGAAAAAGATTCCACAACTATTTTGTTCCCAAGACCTGATGATGATGATACTTGTCATTATCTAATTTTAGATTCTCCAAAATTATTTTATGAAAAAAATACTTTTTATTGAAGAATAAAAAAAATCAGAAAATTAAAAAGTATATTTTTAGGACACAAAAAGATAAGCCTTCAAGTTGAAAAAGGATCAAAATACCAGGAAAATAACCAAATTGGGATGTTTTGACAAAATAAGATGAAAAAAGAAAGAAAATTGAGGTTGAAATCCAAACCTAACCAAAATTGAAAGAATTAATTAAGTTTAAAAATTTAATTAAACTTTTAACATGTTTAATTGACTTATTTAAGGACTTAATTGAAGAAAAATTAAGTTTGAAAGTCAATTAAAAAAAATTAAAAGAATTAAATAAGTTCAATGACTTAATTAAACCTCTAATGGGCTAGGAGGATTCGATTAAGAACTTAATTGAAGAAAATTCAAGTTTAAAGACTTAATTCAGATCAATTTGCAAAGATTGAAAGATTAAACACACAGTTGAAACTTTGAAATGCTAAATTGGTACAATCAGGACAAGAAATTTGAAGTTTGAAGGTAATTGACGGCTAAATTGGAAAACTTCATGACCAAAAACCTTTATACAAGCGCACAATATTAGGGGATGAATTGAACATTTCCAGGGACTAGATTGAAGAAAATCAAAGTTTAAAGCTTAATTGGGGGCTAAATTGAACAAATTGGAAACCAAGGGCTACTTTGTAAAATACATCAAACTTAAAGGACCTCAATTGATTTTCGGCAAGGGCCTCATTACATAAAATTAGTCAGTTTTGCCTCAATTAATTTTTTGTCCAATGATTATTAATGTGTGTGACTCATTAAGTTTGTAATATGTTAAGCCTGAATATAAATTATTATCTCAAATAAATTATGATTAAATAAATTAAATAATTTAACTTATTATCAATTCAATAAATTGATTGATTTATATATGAAGATCAAGTATTACACCAAAAAATACATTATGATCCTTCAAATATTAAGAATGTTCTATATAGCTTGACTCAACCTTTTCAGTGTTAAATTTCTCAGTATCATTATTATTCATTCATCAAATTTTATTTTATTTTGACTTAGATATTTAAGTATAGAGCATGTCCTTTGTTATATTATATTTGTTTTTAATACCATAGTCATTTATTTTTTTGAATAAGATTTAAAACTTTTTTCAAATCTCATTTCACTTTTAACAAAAATTTCTGAATCAATACTATTTAAGAACATGTAGAATATTTTTCTTAATTCATCTATCAAAACGAATCATCTCTTGATCATTTAAATTCTTTCATAGTGTTAAGTTATATTCAAAACCTGCATATTTGTTTCCTATGATTAAAGCAACATGTAATTAGGATCAAAACAAAAAATTACATATAGAAAATAATTTAGTGATATCAAATCTAAGAATCAGTTACACAACTTCATATGCATCTTTTCATAGACATTAATAATCTCTCTATATGAAATTCTCATATGGATAAGTTCAATGCACTTTTTGGTATGTTGATTTTCAATCATTTTTTTTCTTAATTTTTTTTTTAATTTGCTTACTTTTTTTTTTTTGTAGAATACATATAACACCTGGTTGAAGAAAAGATATAATGATGATCCTTCAACCCATTCGGATCTCAATTTAGATTTGTGGATAGAGGCAAGATTGTCAGATAGACTTGATAAAAATTAAGTGTACAGTCTCTCTAACACTACGACTGATAACTTGTCAAAATTTATTTTGGTGTGCCTTTTTCATCAGTAAATTCATTGGTAAAACTATTATTGACGAACTCTCCGACATACCACAAATCACCAACTAGAGTTTTTTTAAAGGATTATTTTTGTTCGTGAGCCTGTCGAGAAAAATTCATGTTGACAGAATGTGATTATAAATATTGACAAAAAAATCCGTCAATAAATCTAAAAATTATGGTAATAAAATTACCGAGGTAAGTATGATTTAAAATATATAGCAGTAAAAATAGAGCTAGATGCTACTATAAATAATAGTCAATTCCCACATATTTAAATTTCTACAATTTTATATTATTTGCCCCTAGAGGGTTATATATATACAGTTTTCTCACTCTAGAAACTCCTAGTGTTTTCTTTGGATGATTGTGTTTTTAGAAATGAATACCCTTAATAAGGGTCCATGGTCTAGAATCCCCACTTTGTTTGATCAGAAATAATTGTCATATCATTAGGTTAATTCCTAAGTATAATTAATTTGTGGCATATGAGGATTTTACAAGAAGTATCCTAGATCAATTTGTATTATATATTCAAGAGACTCCTCCATACAATTTTATGTGTTAGAACTCTAATTGTATTGTCATTCGATTAATATTAACATAAAATATATAAAATGAACTATAGTTTTTAATCTAATCAAATAATATTTGATTGTTTATTTTTAATATAAACAATATTACATTATTTGCTTCTAGAGCTTATTATTCGGGATGAATTAAATTATAGAAGGTAGATTTTTTTATAATCAGCTAGCTAATTTTTATTGGATTGAAAGTGTTGTTGATTCACCAATCATCTAAGGTTTTATGACTAGAATCATTATTTCTGATATTTAATTATTTTTGTTATGAATATTAAACTAATTTTGTACTTTTTTAGACCATCTTGCACAAATTCATCTCATGAATGTCAAAAAGAAAACTGAGCACCCACCATTATGATTATAAAGTTGACTATTGGGGCTATAAACTCAGCACCCACCATTGTGTACGCACTGAAAAATTCTTCCAAGCATGGAAGGACTTCAGTATATCTTTAATCATTGGTGAATGTAATTTAGTGGTCTTATTCAAAGAAATGCAACTTGTGTTGATTAAAAACAAGAAAAAATATTATTTGGTTTTAAAAAATGTATATAATATAATAATATAATATGTTTCTCACTTGACATGCAAGCAATCCTCAACTCCGGTCTTATTTATTTTGTTCTGTCGAATGAAACAACCAGATCGTGGACTGAGGATTTGCAGACTTATCGGGACTTGAATAGTGAAATATTTTAGTGCTAAGCAACCGTTTGTAGTTAATAATAATTTGTACAAGTTTAATCAACTGTACACTTGTAGCATGCTAATAATAATGCTGGTCTGAATCGTTCACCATAAAAATAAAATAAAATAATGTATCACAGAGAGCAAGCCTTGACCAAGGACGAGGATGCTTTCGTTTTCGGTTATTGACTCGAGGAATGTTCATGTCAAACGATAGCGTACGCTGTTGGTTACTGGAATAATCAAACTTTCTGTCTTCGAAATCAAACTAAGGAATAGCTTCTTTGTTACTGAGGTTGTTTTTTAAAATTTATTTTGTTATATATATA
Organism: Populus alba; assembly: GCF_005239225.2. Lineage (NCBI taxonomy): Eukaryota > Viridiplantae > Streptophyta > Magnoliopsida > Malpighiales > Salicaceae > Populus > Populus alba. Next base: position 6,919,377 of record NC_133290.1, on the reverse strand, counting down.
TATATATTAAAATTTATTTTTGATATTAACACATTAAAATAATATAAAAATATAAAAAAAAATTAATTTAAAACAAATTACTGAGATAATACACCAATCATGATATAGAAAAAACATGGTAATTTTTTTTTTTATAGAAAAAACGAATTCATACAAGATTCCCTAAAATTTCTATCAAAATTTTAGTAGAGTCTTTTTATATCGAGAAGTTTCAATTCCTATGACATCATTATGGAGCTTTAGCTTGGTTCAAGTGTCTTTTAATAATACGAAGTTATGGGTATTTTATTTTTCAACAGTTAGGTTTGATGTTTTTTTTTTTAATGAATATGTTCTTTTATGCAAAGATGTTATTGTATTCGTGTGAGTTTTAGGAGTAGTGGTAGAGGTTAAATGATGTGGTTTAATCATGTCAGGGGCAAAATCAGGTTTCCTTCCCTTCAAAAAATGTATAGTGTCGTGTCTTAGCATTCAAAAGAAAATATGTTGTGTTCGAAACCAAATTTATTATGTTAGTTATGATTAAATAAAGACCAATGATTTTAAGCAATGTAATGGGAAACACAAATGTAAAGGAAGCAATTGTTAAAAGAAAGTCAACATTGCCGTCATCGTTGTCATTTTCGTCGTCGTTATTATTGTTGTTGTTGTTGTTATGACAAATATAACTTAAATAAAAAATAATATGGTATGCTTGTAGATTTAGGAGGGGGGCATAACAACAATAATGGAGTATGAGCTAAGCTTCTCCAATAGGTTGGTTTCATATACCTATACCTTTCTTAAATATAAGTAATTATGGGAATTGTTTAATTCTTGGATTGTATACATATTGATGTTGCCAAAAAGAAGGAACAACCAAATGAAATAAATGAGAAATGAAAATAGACTTAACTAATTGTTCCGGTTAGGATAGTGAACTATATTAATAGAATTTATTGATAATATTTTTCTTGAATTTGATTAGTCGATCTCAAGTACAGGAGGCTAATGATATTAGTAGGGTTTACTAACGTTGGCATGACCATCCTAGAAAAGGAGAGATAAATAATATTTTAAACTTTATTATTTACAACATGAATAGTCTATATTCACATGAATTGTTTATTAATTTTTTCATATGAAATATAAAAAAATTAATTTTTTTTATTTTTTTATGTTAATTTGGGTTGACTCAAGTCAACTTGTGTAATTTAGAGCCTATCTCTTTGGTCAGATATGATAACTAAGATTATGGCATTGTCTTACCATCTTACTTTATAAACATGTCTACTTTTGAAAATCGTAACATTAATTTAGTTTTATCTATCTGTCCTGGAGTGTGATACAATTATTTATTGTTAACAAATGGTGATATTCTTATTCATTGACAGTATTGATCGCCGTTTAAATAAAATTTGGAATTATGCAAACTGTCCAATTAAGACCAGCACGTACCAGTCAAGTTGCGGAATTTATCCAAGATCCCAAATGCCAATGCCTCATTTTGACGAGACTGGATTTCATATTATAAATTTGTCTTAACGCTTTGACTTCAATTTTTTTTTTTTCCCATTTGTTATATTTTTCACTTTTATTCCCTTCTCCTAATTATTTTTTTATAATGGCGTTTCTTCTCAACGAAGCTACGTATGTTTTTGAAAATTGACATACAGAGAATGATATAGGTTAAAAATATAATTGAAAAATAACATAATCTCAACACAATGTTTTTAAATATCAATTTTATATATAATTGTTATTCTCAATTGTAGTTATTTAGTCAAATCCAAAATGCATATCTTATGCAAATTAATTAACATGAACAAAAATTATTCCATAATTTTATAAAAATTCAATGGCCAAGAAAAGAAGAGGACATAATATGTTTTTAAAGGAGAAAAAAATAGGGAAAGAACAAAAAAAGAAAGAAAAAATGTATCACTAATAACACATCAAGGCTCGGTTTTTTTACACACTCAATACTGTAAGAGAAATCTCGACGATAAAATTATAACGACATATTCAAATACCACCAAATAAGGTCGTAATTAACCCAAAAAATAACTCCAAACAAAATTTATAACCAATTACAACCTCGTTCATGGTGTGGTTAGAATTATCTCGTTGAAATCTTTCTAATTATATCGAGTGTGTTGAAAATATAGCCCCAGTTTGTCCCTGATAACCCCTTCTTTCTTTTCCTTTTTTTTTTTTTCTTCCCTCATTCACTCTCCTACAACATCGGCTTATCTCCTCTCTTTTTCTTGACCACTGGAACTTTATAAAATTTTGGGTTGACTTTTATACATGTTAATTGATTTGAATGAGACATAAATTTGAAACAACCATTATTTTCAATAGCAGTTATGTTCAAACTATGTTATTTTCTAAATATTTTTCTAACCTGTGTTACTTTCTCAAAAATTTTATCAAATTATGTTAGAATGGTAAAACACCTCGAGGCTATAGACTATAGTCACCTATAGTTATAAAAAGAAGTAACTAGTCACCTGAAATTAGACAAGCAGGTAGCTATTTATAAAACATCTTGAAATAACTTACCAATGCCACCTCATAAGTCACATATAAAAAACAAATTTGTAAAAAAAAGTTTAAGACAGAGAGATTTGTGGCATTGTTATTAAACCAAGTCTAGTGGGTTAAACTTGAATTCTCCTAACCTAGTTCGAGATTCAAATTAAATCATGTGGGAGGTAACCCGACATTATCAAGCCGACTTAGAGGGTCAAAAAACAACTTGAATAACCAGTAAAAACATGATTTGAATTAAAAACAAAAAAATATGGTCAAAATGACATATTTTTCTTAATATTGAGGTGGTGATATATTGGATGGACTTAAGCTTTGCGATTTAACACGTCAAGCCTATAAACTGGATCATGAACTTTAATGGGTTTAATAACTTGAAATGTTTTTAATTACTTTTTACTAAATTATATAATAACAAAAATAGATTCTCATAAAATAAAGCATCATTTCAATGCTGAGACATTTGTTTAAGACCTTGATAACCCATAAAAACCAAACTAAAACAAATCATAAAGTTCAATTCTTAATCAACTCAAGTCAACATGTCAAACTCATGATCCAGTCATCAACTCCACTAGGTTAAGTAAAAAAATATTTTTTTATTTAATTATACAATAACAAGAATAGAGGCTCGCAAAATCGAGCATCAGCCCAATATCAACAAGTTTTTCCGAGACCATGACAACCTTTTAGAAAAAAAAAATTGAAATAAACTATGAAAACCAATTCAAAATCAACTAAATATTGAAGAATGACATTGAAACACTAACCAATAAAAATAATAATTATGAAGGATAAAATTAAAAACAAATCAATACAAAAATTTCATTGGGAAAAAAGAAAAGGAGGCCAGGAGCATGGGACTATGCCTTTTTTTACAAAAACAAAATACAACAGATGATGCATCGTCTACCTATCTAAGATCCGGTTGAAAAATAATGAGGTTATTTTATTTGGACTAAAAACCTATTTTCAACTTATTTTCACATAAAAACTTATAATAAACACATGTAGAACATCAGAAAACCAAATTGTAACCCAAAATACCCAAAAATCACTCAATCAAATATAAAAAATCTAAATGGAACACAATCTATTTTTTCAGGCATGTTTTAAGAAGAAAAATACCATCATTGAACTCTCTTTATCGAATGGAACTCGTTAATTGACTCCAATAATGATGAGTTTCATCACTGAAAAATAATCATTTATCAACTTTCTATCTCTTTCTCGATTTTCAAATAACTATCTCTATCCTTTCTCAGACTCAATGATTGAAATGTTTTAAAAAATGAATTTTTGGATTAAAAAAAATAAAATTTTTAAAACTAAAGCGACTGTAGAGTATGTAAAAAGAAAGTAGGTGGACTAAACAAAAAACTTTCTAGTGAATTTAAGAGTCATTATAGGATTTCAAATTATTTCTCACTTTAGTCCTCTTTTGTTAAATTGTTTCGTGAATGAATTATAATAAATTGACCATTAATTTGGTCATGTAAGATTGTAATTGGAAAAAAAAACCTAGAACAAAAATGAAAAGAAATAAGTTATCGTGGATCACTAAAGTGTTTTACTTAGGATTTTTAATATATTTTATAATGTAATAATATCCATAAAAAAATACAGCACTAAAAAGAAAAATAATTATTACCAAAATATAAATATGTATAATGGTCGGTTGATTAAATAAAAAATTTTCTTTGCAACAAAGATTCTATAATAATCCCAAAAGAAAAACTATGAAAAGAAAAGTAATAAAAACAAACCAAAGCTGGAAGATGTTTAGCTAAATCTACTGGATTTATTTTCAATTTAGATAAAGACGCTTGGGGAAGCAAACATATTTTAAAGAAGTAAAAAAACATGACTCGGAGCATAGATTTGACTAATTAAAAAAGAAGGTATAATCTAATTAGATGATAAAAAAGTATAATCTAAATGAATTAATGGATCAATTTAAAAAACATGTAAAAAAAAAAAGAATAGTCACCAAAATGAAAAAGGTGACAAAGCTAGGATTTCAACCAATCAAATGAAAAGAAATAGAAAAGGAAAAGGAAAAGGAAAAACAATCGACATGAGTCAACCTAGCTAGGTGAGTATGTCAAATATGCAAGCCATGTCATTAGATAGGGATAAGCCAAAATAAAGCTAATAAAAAAATATCTTAAGTCCAATTTCAAACAAATTAAACATGGACGAATGAAATTATAGAAAAAATTTAAAAAAAAATACTAGAAAGAAAAAACAACAAACTGAGCAAGCCAACCAAACTCTACGAACTAGATCATGTTAACGAGATAACTAATAGAAGGCAAACCAAAAGAGATTATGAAGTTCAATTCTAAAATAACTCAATATTGATGAATGGAATGTAACAAATATTAAGATAAAAATTAAAAAACTCAAGTCAACTCAAGCTAACATGTCAAACCTACAGTTTAAGTGATGGGATTGGGATAAACAAATAGAAAAGAAATTGAAAAAAATCATGAAACCCAATATAATAAAACTCAAACCTTGAAGGATGGAACTAAAAAAGAAAATTAATTCACAACAAATCTAAGTATTAAATCGGGAAAAAAATCAATTTAAAAAATTTATTAAAGTAAATTCAACAAAGAATGAAAAATAAAAAGAACGAAGATAACCCGAGTTATTTTTCAAATGTGTTAAAAATTATATAGAAAGCAAATAAATAAATATAACTTAGCTTAATATCTAATGGAATGAATGTTGAAGGATGAAACTGGAAAAACATGAACTTTAAAATAAAAAAACAAGTAAACTCGGGCAATCCTTTTAAACCTAATATGATCTTTAAAACTCATAACTAAAGAAATCCTAAACTCATGATTAATAAAAAAGTTCAATTCTCAATCAATTTAATGTTGAAAGATGAAATTCAAGAAAAAAAACTCAATTTAAAAACATTCCCAAAGTGAAAAATAACAATCATATACTTAGGGATGAAATCTGATAAGAAAAAGAACTTAAAGAGGATGCAATTAAAGAAAATCTATTAAAAAAACTATCTTAAATAAAATAAATAGTAATTAAAATAATAGGGACCAAATTTGCAAGATAAAAAAATTGAAGGGGGATGAAATAATAAAAAAAACTAATTTTATAAATTATTCCAAATAAAAAAAATAGTAATAAAAAATAAAAATCAAATCTAAATAAATAACAAATTAAAAAGTTGCATTGATTTTTCAAAGGGTTGTCGTAAAAATAAGGAGGGAGAAAATGAGGGGAAAAAAGGTCATAGATGCCAAACTTAAGGAGTGTTGGCCACACGTCCTGCCTCATCATAGAGGGGATACTGAGAAGTTTCAAATATCGTCGTGTAAGACAACATTTGATCATCGGATGACATTATACACACCACTCGAATGATGCAGAGACCATCCACTTGCAAATAAAAATTAATATTTGATCAAATATAAAAATGCCCCTAAGTCTAATTGATATTACCTAAAAAAACCATGATGTGATGACTAGAAAGCCCATGGTAGAAAGTTTCATACACTTTTCCTTAAGGGTAATTAAATACTTTTACTATGCTAAAAAAAATTGAAAAAACTAAAAAGCTACTGGACATCGATTTTTGTTTTTAATTTAGGAGTAAGTAATTTTACTATGAAAGAAAAAAACTAAAACATTATCCTGCCCTCATATGATTTGGAAATAAGAATTGAATTATGATAAAAAAAAAAATCATAAAGTAAAATGGTACATGATTAAATTTTAACACTCATTACCCCTTTACCAAATGTAAGGTTCAGAGTATAATTGCCTTGATTTGAGAACCATTATACCACATCGAGATACATTTTATTATGAAAGTTTTTCTATATTTTTATTTTGGGCAAACCTGAAACTTCTTAGGTTTCATTGTCATCTTAGGTGGTGTCCCTGTAAGTAAGTTAAGGGGAGACTCTCAAAACTAAAAATAAACCTAAAAGAATCTAATTTTGATAGAAAAAATACATAAAATCTAAAAAGATTTATCTGGAGATTAGAATGAAAAGAACTAGTTTTAGATGGTGACCCCTACATTTTGACCATCCCTAGACCACTCCAAGCTATCTAGGAAACCCTCTAGCGTGAGTCAAGCACTGATCTAAGCCGTCAAGGCATCCAAGACACTTCTTTAAAGAAAATGAGTGATCAATAATCCAGCAAGAAGAGCTTAGGACTAAAAAAAACTTGTTTTTTCTGTGATCTTAATTTGATTCATGTCAATATTTATATGACGGTGACCAGAAATTTATATAGTTGTTAATTTTAGGGCTCATGAGATTAGTTAAAATATACTCAAACTAATTCAAACATCAATGTTAGTAAAAAAAAAAAAATTACCAAATTCAATCAGTTGGTCTATTTTACAAAACAATCATTAAGTTATCAATATTTATTATATAATGATTACTTAAAATAACTTTATGTATTTTGATGCCATCTGTTATGTGAAACACAAAGCTTTGAAGTTTTAGGATAACATTCACATCTTTTTGTTTTTCAACCCAAAATGATTTTATTATGGGTTTCTTAGTTTAAAGATTGAAGTTGTGTTAATCAATTTATAACAGATGAGCAAAGTAAGTTTTATCACATAAAATTTAATAAACAAATATGTTCTCATCTAATAAATCGAAGATATAATCATTTTTAAGGGATGTAGGGAAGCCTAGATCATAATAATCATTAACAGTCATAGGAAAGCCTAAAGATATCAACCTTGAAAAAAGCTTTAAGATTTTGTAGTTAATCTTTAACAAAGGTATAATGAAACCTAAAGATTTCATAATCAATTTTATAGAAGCATAAGGAAGCCTAAAGATTTCGATAAAATAAAAATAAAAAAAACATAATCAAACTCCAGGCTCTACAAGCATTTAGCAAGAGGGGTTCTTGGTTTATGAGTAAATGAATATATAATTCAATAAAGAATAATATTCATATTTTTAAGATAATATAGGTATATATAAAATGAAATGGTTTTTTAAAGAACAATATTCATATTTTTAAATGAAATGGTTTTTTTGCCATGTATTGATGGTGGTGCTTTGTTTTTGGTCTTTGATATTTTCTTATTTGACATGCGAGGCATTAATATGTAAATAATTTGCTTTAGACCAACTCAAAACACACTAACCAATTAAAAAATAAATAAATAACTATACTTTCGACGGCTTATCCACCCTTTAATCTTAGAAAGACCAAATCAAAATATAAATAAATAATAATAATAATAATAATAATAATAATAATAAAACCAAGTGGTACCAAAAATCAAGGTCAAGTATGCGAACCGGTTAAAATCCCACAAATTAAATTCAAATAGAGAGCAGAAGTCCGAAGCAATCATTCTATATAAATAGAAGAAGGATTAGATCTTCTTATTCACATCCCAAAACATTAGAACTGGTTAATTAGACAAGACTATCAATCAGTTAAAAAAATGGAAGACATCCTGCAGTACTCTCTTCTGGGTGGTTTCTTTCTTCTTCTTCTTGTCACCCTCTTGCAAAATGCAAGAAAGTACCGCATGAAGCTCCCTCCAAGCCCACCAGGTCGGCTAATTTTAGGCCATCTTCCTCTCCTCAAACAACCCAGGGCCATCCACCGAACTCTACACGACATCGCACAAAAAAATGGTCCAATCGTGGCTCTTAAATTTGGGTTCCGAACTGTGATCATCGTATCATCACCATCAGCCGTCGAAGAATGTTTCACCAAGAATGACATTATCTTGGCCAACCGTCCTCCTTTTCTAAATGGCAAGGTATTGAACTACAACTTCACCACCCTTGCTGCAGCACCGTATGGTGATCATTGGCGTAATCTTCGTCGCCTTACTGCCATCGAAGTCTTCTCGTCAAGTCGCCTCAACACATTTTCGAGCGTCCGAAGAGAAGAAGTAAGGAACTTACTCCGTAAAATTCATAAAACGTGTGGGGATGGTTCCGCCGTGATAGAGTTAAGGACAATGTTGTTGGATCTTAACTTCAATATAATGATGAGAATGGTTGCGGGGAAGAAGTATTATGGTGAAGATGTTGATGGGCTTGAAGAGTCAAGGAGATTTAAGGAGATGATGCAAGAGTTTTCTGAGTGTACTAGGGTGACAAATCTTGGGGATTTATTTCCCATTTTGCAGTGCATTGATTATGATGGATTTAAGAACAGGATGACTCAGCTAGGTAAAAGGATGGACGCTTTCTGGCAAGGACTCATTGATGAACATAGAGTTGATAAGGATAGAAACACCATGGTTAGCCATTTGCTCGCTTTGCAGGAATCGGAACCAGAATACTATACCGACGAAATCATCAAAGGCATTATTCTGGTTAGTCTCAAATCTCACTCTGCTGGCCTAAATTCTTTTTCTATTTTTGGATAAATACGTAATAAAAACACATATCTGACGACTTATGGTTATTCCGATTATATATATTTATTCCTTTGGTTTCAATCTTTCTGATTTATGACTGGTTATCCACTATTTTCTGCAGATGATGTTGGTTGCCGGGACAAAGACCTCTGCTATGTCTTTAGAATGGGCATTTTCCAACCTGCTGAATAATCCACGCGTGTTAAAGAAAGCGAAAGACGAAGTGGACACCCAAGTTGGTCAAGACCGCTTGGTGGATGAACCAGATTTCTCTAATCTGCATTATATCCAGTGTATCATCTATGAAAACCTGCGATTATGTCCACCAGCTCCGCTCCTGGTACCACATGTGGCATCCGAGCGCTGCTCCCTTGGAGGCTATGATATTCCATCAGGTGCAATGGTACTTGTAAATGCATGGTCCATTCATAGAAATCCCGACGTGTGGGAGGATCCATTAAGTTTCAAGCCTGAGAGATTTGAAAATGGGAAAGGTGAACCATACAGGCTACTGCCATTTGGGTTAGGAAGGAGAGGTTGTCCTGGAGAAGGTATGGCACTTAGAGTGATAAACATGGTTATGGGCCAATTGCTTCAATGTTTTGAGTTCTCAACTATTGATGGAAACGACGTCGATATGACTGAAACGGCAGCAACACTCATGTTGAAAATTACCCCACTGCAACTCATCTGCAAAGCTCGCCCGAACACTCACAACCTGCTCGTTTAGGCTGCATATCCGCCCGGCGGCCGGCAGGTAGAAAGAATGCAAAACCCTTTTTCATCTGAATTTAGTGATATCCGTTAGGAAATAAAGACGATTACGAGGACAATAAATGTAATGTTAATTCATATTCTATGCATAGTATTATTACTTTTCCGTATTGCATAGTTCACAGAAATCCCAATCCTAGATAATTAAGACTACCTTTGTTAAGTGATGTGCTATTGTAAACTTTGGGATTTGGTGGTGTTAGGAAAATCAAGAAAACCAGCTTTGACTGCATACGTGTCGTTGAAATATAATTGACTATTATTTGTTTAATGCTTTTAAGCCTAATGAAGTTTTAGATGTTTACTTTTAAGCTCCTCTTTGGTATTCCATACCAAATGGTGGGGCAAAATTCGAAAGAAAATAAATTTATTTAAAATTATTTTTTATATTTTTTTATTGTTTTGAATATTCTAATATAAAAAAATAATTTTTTAAAAAGTTAAAAAAAATATTATTTTATCATCTTTTCGAGGAATCTCATGGTTATTAGTAAATTAATTGGAAACAATTTAGTTTGAATATCTTTTTTCACGTTGTAAAATAACTTTGTTGTTTTAAAAAAAAAATATTCTAGACCATTTGTTGAGTGTTTATTTTATCTTTTTTTTTATGCACAACAAATTAATGTAAATACCCTTGAAAGTTAAAAGAATATTGAACTTAAAGAGATGGATTTTTTGTTTTTTGTTTTTTATCTTTAGCATGGAGAAATGATAAATTTAACCTTAAAAACAAAATACCTAAGGCTGGTTTGAAAAGATGTTTTTGTCTTTTCCAAGTGGTGATGCCATTAGGGGTTGTTTAGTAATTAAATATATTAAAATATTATGAAATAAAAATTTTTGTTAACACTTGCTACGCATGCATTGTTGTTCCCTATACATTCTAGACAGTGCGTAGGGAGTGGTTCAATGTCCAAACCAGCCTACCACCATGTTATTCGACGCATATGGTGGTGGTGAAGCTAATAGAATGACGATTATTGTCATATTCTATAGTGATTCAATTGTGGTTGATTTTTTTTTTTTTATCCTCCCTTTTTTTCTCTCATGAACCTTGATATTTGCACTAAACTTTTAAAAAAAATCAATTTTATTGTCCGGTTTGCATTCATTTTAAATTTGATCATTATTTTTTTTTATTTTAATTCCTTTTTAAAAAAAAATTTCATTTCATCTCTATCTTTTCATTTCATTTCATTTATTTTTTATAACTAATTTGGTCATCATTTCTATAGTTGCTAGATTTTTATCCTTTGCTTGAATTAATTTTTTATTTTTTTCCCAAAAACATTTTATTTCATTTACTTTTGTATCCAATTTTGGTCATTTTTTTTTAATCTTTTTCTTCATTTATTTTATTTTTGAATTGATTTTCTAATTATTTTCTTTTATTTAGTTTTTGTACAAGATTTGATCCTTAATATTTCGATTTAATTATTTTTATAGAAAATTTTGCTTTGATATCCTTTCATGTCTATCTTCTACAATGTAATTTTAATTTCATGCCTCAAGGAATTAATTTGAAGATTAGTCTGGTTTAAGTTTGGTTTTTTAATATTTTTTTAAATTGAATTTTTTTAATTTGATTATTTAATGTTGAATTATTGAGTATTAAACTTTATTATATGATTTGTTTATTTAATTTTTTTTTAATAAACAACAATGCAAACGTAATTTAGATAAGTTATTATTTACTATAAAATTAAATAGAGATTCTTTTTCTATTTTTAACCGTATCTTGGCATGATGTGCCTTGTGATAAATCAATCAGACAAAATGCTTTTTCTAAAGGGGAGCACAATCATAAGATAAATCATTATCTTTACACTGCATGCATATAGTTGAACACAATCAAAATGTAAAGCATTATCTTCACACTTTCCATTTCCATGAAATGAAATCGTGGGTTGTATCATGGATGTGTTGAAAACTCATTCAAAATGATAAAAATGAGTAAATTATTTTTTAATGAAATAATTAGTTAAATTCTTTGTTTTAGAAAAATCTAGTTTTAAATCTTTATATTTTCATATTTAAATGTAATTTGATATTTTTGTTGATTTTTCATCACAATTAAATACTTTATTTCCTAAAATGCCCTGCATTTAAATCAAATTTTCATGTCTTTTTTAATACAAATAAAATTAAAGCATTTACAAAGAATAATTTAAAATTCACAAAAAAAAAGGTAATAATCAACTTTGGGCAAGAGACTACTAACTTATCCCTTTCAAAAATAGAGAAAAATAATAAGAATAAATAAAAACGTTATAATTAAACTATAATTTATTCAAGAAGAAAAGGCTCATCCCGAAACAAGCACATAAGTCCAAAAATTATCTTTTTATTATATTGGAGAAAAGTTGATACTTTTGCCTTAATAATTTTCATATATGCTGGGAAATGTTAAAAATACCTTTTGGGCATTTTATTTTGATATATTGCCTTGGAGGTTTATAAATCATACTGCTGTCATTGTCTATGGGCGACTCGTGTTTTTTTTTAAAAAAAAAAGTTTTTAGAAATGTTCAGAAATATAGTTGTATTTGTATTTTTTTAAAAAAAAATTAATTTTATTTTTATATATTTTAGATTGTTTTGATGTGCTGATCTCAAAAATAATTTTTTTAAAAAAATCAAAAAACATCATTTTGATATATTTCAGCATGAAAAACACTTTAAAAAAAAACCTATAACTACACTCTCAAGCATTCTCATATCTACAAATTTCGGAGAAATTAAGATAGGTCATTACTACGTTCACAAAGTTCTATTATAATTTGAATTTAATTTTTTTAGTTTTTTTGATGAGTCACACATTTAAGTTTAACTAAGTTTATTGCATTATTAAATAAAATGTGAATTTAATTCCACGTGTAAACCATTTTATAGTATTTTTTTTAATCTCTAATATATGAATTATTTATAAGTAATTATTTTTAGCATTTATTAAATAAAATGTGTGGTTTTAATTGAAATTTTATTTTTTGTATCATATGTTATAAGAAGATTCAATGTCTTTCTTGCAATAAGAAAAGAAAAGAAACGAGAAAAGGAGTTTCATTATTTATTACTTTTATTAAAATATTATTTTCACATTTCATTTCAAAATTTAAGTTAGTTAAGTCATTTGGTGAAAGCAATATTTATCAAAATATAAATATAATACTCTAGGATCTCTTACACATAATAAATATAATTACATATTAAAATAAAAATATGATAATAAATGATTTAATATTTCTTTGATCACATATATTTTGATAATTATCAATGATCGGAATGTTCTACCAAAACATTCTAGAAATAAAGACAACTTCTTGCTGCCCAATTGCAAGGCCAAATTCTTTTGCATAGCAACATGAAATATGAATAAAAAGAAAAAAAAAAAAAAAAAAAAAACTTGAGAGATATAGCTTAACTGGTTTGATCCTGAGTTAGATTCTCAGAGATCACTAATTCGAATCCCATAAATCTTGGAGTCACTGAAGGCTTACATGATCGTTAATTTTAAGGCCCGTGAAATTAATCGAAATGCGCACAAGCTGACCCAAACATTTACGTCAATAAAAAAAACAATAGACATCAATTTTGAATACATTATTACTAGGTTTGTAACAACGATACAATATGAAGTTAGATTATTTTTTTTATTGTGTAAAAAATTATATTTAGCATTTAGATGTAGCAAACATATTTGTTAGAAACATTTGTAATTCTAGTCATTATCTAATTGGTCAAATAAATTAGTTTTATTTAAATTAAATGATAGAAAAAAAAAAGCAAATAACTATATATAGATAATATTAAAAAATTCATGATAATTAAAAAAATATTTTTCAAAAAATAACAAACAATGTTGCTAAACTTTAAATCTATTAAATATAAAAAGATTAAAAAAAAAATTAAAATAACAAGAGTACGGGACAGATGGCCTCAACTAAATAAAGAGATGAAAAATTTATGACGCGCATGTTTGAGAGTGTGGTTGTGGTTGCTTTTCAAAATGCTTCCCACTTAGAAAAGTATGCCAATAATATATATTTTTTTAAAAAAAATTATTTTTGAGATCAGCACATCAAAATAATTTAAAAAAATCAAAAAAATATTAATTTAAAACAAAAAAAATCAAATTTTTTGAAAAGCACTTTTAAAACGCAGTGCCAAATATTCTGTAGTGTGAGACAAATTGCCTCAACTACTTATGTGAGAAGTATTATCCTCCTAGTGAGGCTTGTTTTGTGTTTTAAAAATGTTTTTTAAAAAAATTTAATTTTTTTTAATATTTTTTGTTTTAAATTAATATTTTTTTGGTATTTTCAAATTATTTTGATGTGTTGGTATTAAAAATAATTTAAAATAAATAAATAAAAATATTATTTTAATATATTTCCAAATAAAAAATATTTTATAAAACAATCCCACCCACACTCCCATACAAACTCTCACATGGTGATATGCTGCAGCCCTAAAATGCAATTTCTGTTTTGTAAATGCCACTAGTTTTTTGCTTCACAACAAACTCTTAAATATACATAATGACCCTCAATTACTGATCCATCAATATTCATCACTGTACATAGGGTTGCATTTAAATAATTTTGTCACCTTTTAAGGCTCATTAAAAGTTTTGACCAAATTCACATTTAAGTCCCTATATGTTTTATTATTTACATTTCAGTTATCATGCTTCAATTGCATCACGTTTCAGTCCTTGTAGATGTAAATTTCTTTGGTTGAGAAATAAAAGATTGAACAATGACTTTTTAAAATTCCATTTTTATTCTTTAATATACCCCGTTGTCCCCTATTTTTTTTTAATTAACAGTCACATATACAATACGTGATAGTTTTAATATGGAAATATCCCTTTTAAGGATCAATATCCCTTTTAAGTCAACAAAAAATACCTTCTCAAGAAAAAAAATCAAGATTTTAAAAATAATTTAGTAGTGTCACTAAACCCGGTAAACTAGATGGTAGATAATAATATAGTTCAGATTTTTTTTAAAAAAATCAAGATAATAAAATACCTTATAAAAAATAAATTAAAATAAATTAATCATATAGAAACCTAAACAAAACATACTATAAAGATCATTTTAAAACAAACCAAATACTTAAAATTTTTTAAGTATCACATTTTAAAAAAAATGAGATGACAACTTATTTGATCAACCTAAACTTTAGAGCCTAACAATGTAAGCCCACAATTTTGACCATAGAATCCAATGGGTTTAATTATTATTTTTAATTTATTTTTTACCTAAAACTAATAAGATAATATATATATATATATATATATATTTTTTTTTAAAAAGCTGAAGGATAAAACTGGAATAAAACAAATTAAAGGAACAAAAAGTCTACAAAACAATATTCTTTTAAAAAAAATATATTAACATGGTGACATATTGAAACTACCCAGATCAACCCATGTAAAAATCATATAAAAAGCAAATTGAACAAATTAATCTCTAAGGGGAAATAAATGCATCACGAAGACAAATTCAAAACAAACCAAATACTTTTTTTAAAAAAAATCAATCTAGCATATTTTAAAAAAATATTTAGACTACAAGATATTGGATCGGCTTAGACTTTGTGGATTAATTATCCAACATGCAACTCGGGTGATGGAATCAACATAATTTAATGATTTTTTTTATCAACTTTATTTTTTACATAAATATAAAATAAAATAGAAAAAAAAAACCAGCAAGAAACCTAGACACATGGGTCTAGCGGCCTAACATGCTTAGGCCTTCTAGCCCAGCCCACGTGCATGAGAGTGATATGTATATTCTTCTAAGAGTGGATGACTTATTGTTTTTTTTTTTTTTTTTAAAAAAGGAATCATCTTGTGTTGTTTGTAGAGTTCAATGATTGGATATCACAAAAAAATTTGGGCTTTTCACATTATTTTGCTCAAAAATATATTTTGAATTCAAAACATCTAGAAAAAACAGTATATGTCTTCAAACAACTCAAAAACTAGAAATAAACTCAAACCCAAAAAACTTATAAGAGACAGATCTATCTTCTCAAAGTAAGGAGAAGGAAAAAATAACACCTAGTAAAACTCCCCTCATTAAATGAAATTTATTAACATTAAGATTAATTATTTTGTAGTTGAAATCAACGTTAATAATGAACGTTGAAATCCGATGACTTTCTCTCTCTTCCCCTAAAAAAAAAAAACTAAAAATAATAAAAATAAAGTTTGATATTAAAATTACATTTCTGCAACTAAATGGACTGACCATTTAATAACGGAAAACTAGAGGCATCAAATTGAATTTTTTCTACAAAATTCTAAGTTGCCACTTATTTTACTCACCATTTTTGGTTTGATCTTATATCTTTTATAATCTCACAATTCCTTAACAAATCAAAAGCAATTGAGTTTTAATTTGGACTTAAGATGACTAAATCAAGTGAGAAAAATGTTTGAGGATTAAAATAAGAAGTTAAAAAAAATATACTATTTCAATCTATAGTAAAAGCAAAGATAATGAATAGTAAAAAAATTTGCAATAAAATCACTGCACGGCTTAGTTTTTTCAAAATAATTTATGTATACAAATACTCTAACTTTTTTTTTTTCCAACAAACACAAATCACATTTAGACATTCTAACTTCTTGTCTGGTTTTATTTGGCATTATAGTTCAACCATGTTTTTTTAAAAAGTTATTATTTTAGCTTTATAATAATTTTTTTGGTATTTCTAGATCATTTTGATGTATTAATATAAAAGATAAATTTTAAAAATTAAAAAATAATATTATTTGAATATACTTTCAAATAAAATATATTTTTATAAATAATTATTAGGACATTGAGCTTCCCGCTTTTGTAGATTCACAAGGAACAAAATGAGAGCGTAGAATAAATGGTTAATCAGAAGAAACCTCGTTATGGGTGTGTTATCATGATTTTGTTTTGGCTTGGAATCATGGCTATAAAAAATTTAGTAGAACTTGAGGTAGATTCAGCTGATATATAGCTTGTGGTAATGACGGGAAAAGGGCGAGGTTGTGCTGGCTCATCCTATTTTTTCATAGAAATTCGTGAATTGTTAAAATAATACTTTTCCAAAAAAGATTAATTGAAAAAGAGCACAAACTAAAAGAAGTTTTCTTTTTGGAAATAGCACAAACTAAAAATGAATTTTTTGAAAAATTAAACAACATTCTAGGAATCTTTTCATTTTATTTTCCAATTCAAACTTTTTGATAACAGAAATATCAAGCCAAAAGAATACTACACCCCATTCTTGTTTTTTTTTTTTTTTTTATGACAACAATTAAATTACATTTCTAGATTTTTTTTGGAAAAAAAATAATATTCTTAGTTTTTTTGGAGTCTGGTTTTTTGGCCTACATGAAAAAACAAAATAATTATTTTTCAAAGTATTTTTTTAGTTAAAAACATATTAAGATAATATTTTTTAATTTAACACAAACATATTACTATTATTATGTGATTAGAAAAATGTACACCATTGAAACATACATTCTCTACTTTCAAGGGTTTATTTAGAAATGTGATCGATATTTCAGTAAGGGTTTATTTGAAAATATATCAAATGCACGCTTAATCCCGTTACTTTCCGTCAATGTGCAGAAAGCTGAAATTTCAAGCTTATTGTTTTGGAGAGTAGTTCAAATTACTTTTTTAAATATTTTTTTCTCAGAAGTTATTAATTTTAAACTTCCACACAATACAAAAACAATAAAAAAAATAATTTAAAACAAAAATAAATTTAAATGTTTTTTAAATCACGGTCAATGTTTGACGCTTTCTAAAAAAATAATAATAAAAAGAAGACACCCTTATAGTGCTGGGCGTTGTGGTGACACTAGGCCATATATATATATCATCACAAGGAAAATGGACAAAGAACCACGTAGATGGTGGTGGTTGAATAGTTCACATGAAGCCGGTCTCCGTTTGTCAACTTTTCAAGCATAAGCAAAAGCCATCCTTATCCAATCTTATACAATAAAATAATACTTAAAGGAAAAATTCAAGAAGCCAAACCCATAGATGATGGTCGGATAATTCACCGTTTTCCTCTTATCAGTGCAGATCTAACAGCTCTCACTCCGATTTGGCTTGGATGAAACAAACACCTAAATATAGAACAGGACATAACAATGACGACAAAAAGAAGCCAACCTAGCTAGCTTGATTTATTGACATATTAATAATTAAAATACCTGATCGTCTTCTGGGCTAGGAGTCCAATCGTTTGTTGCAGGGTTGCTTTTGAAACAAGAGACTAGTTTGCCTCCTGCTGCAGCACTTGAAGAATGGATTCCATATCCATTTTTTTCATGTTCTTCTCCTCTCACCACATTTATAAACCCACTTCCTGTCTGCTCAATGGCCAAAAAATCAAAATAAAATCAAAGATGAGCAAAGTTACATCTGGGATTAACAAGAAAGAAATATCACCATATAACTTGTACAATTCAATCAAAAACACTCAAAGATCGATCTGTACAGTGTGGTGTTGCTTGTCAATAGAATCCAACTCTGTGTAGTATTGAGTCTCCACAAACTCATCTTGCACCATATTGGCTCCCTCAGCTGAAAATAAAACCTGGGCAGGGCAGAACATGTTCTATATATATCTCTCTCTCCTGTTACTGTCAGAGAAACCAACATATCCAAAAAAAAGAAGTAAAAGTTGAGTGAAGGTAACATACAGGAGATTGAGATCGAAGAGATCGAAGCTTGTCGAGCTCAGGAATATTGTCTTGTTCAATGTTAGAAAGCGAAGAGGTTGGTGTTGTTGTGGTGTCGGATTCACTTCTGCTGGGCTTGCTAGGTCGTTTGGGGACCATAGAATCAAACTGAGCTCTTATTTGATTGGTAATTTGGAGCTGTTGATTTGCATCCAAAACCTCGTCGCTCCGGCTAGGTTTAGTCATCGTCCACTGTCCCAACATGTTTGGTTTCTTTCTTCTGATCCTCTACCTTTCCTCGGTAGATAAAGATTAAAAACCAACAAAAGGAAATGAAAAACCATGGGCAATGCAAAGAAAACCGCTTTAGATCTTGCCCTGATCTGGGCTCCAAAATGTAAAGATGGCATTTGGTTTCTAACTGGGCTAGACTATAATGGGCTTGCTCTTTAAGCAGTTGGTTTTGTGGGCTGGCGGTGTCATAGCAAACCTTGTTAAAGAAAAGAAAATGTTATTTAGAAATTTCCCTTAAAAAATACGACTTTTATATCACCTAAATTAGTTTTTTTTATTAGTTTTATAAAATGAATTGAATAGTTCGTCTAGTTTTCAAAATTAATTACCTATTTTTATGAAATGTATAGAACAATAATTTACCCCTATATATAATGGCTAGAACCTTTTCTTGTGGTGTCTTTCTACAATATCACAATGTAAAAGTTTTATAAATATGGAATCTTGACTCAAGTTCTGGAATTTTTAGGAGAAAATAAATTATAAAATGGTAATATTTCACAAATATACTTAAGGTAAGATGCTTTAAAGTGATAATTTCTTCTTTTTAACATAACCAATCCTTTATCTTAAAATTCTAAAGACCCATTAGGGTTTTTTTAATACAATAATACTAAGTTGTAACTTTTTTTTTTTCCTCTTTTTATTCTTTTCCAAAATATCATACTTGTTTTTTGGGTTCATTACGATGTTGAGTATGAAAAGGAAAACCAGCTAGTTTGGATTAAGGAGAACCTACCATAATAGGAGTAGCAATTGGTTTACATTTAAACATTCCATCTTTCTTCCTAAGCTCAACAATGTGCCATTACTATGAAAGAAGTAAACCATGCAGTAGTGGAAAAATCCTTAATGACAAGAAAATAATAAAGTAATCTTAGGTCATGAATGACAATTTTAGTACCCAAATCATTAATAAAATGCTGAAGAAAAATAAGATTATCACCAATACATAAAAATGCCATAAATATAAATTTATAAAAATATCATAGCCTTATCAGTAATGAGAATGAACAACAAAGTATCAATCTTGGAGCAATAAAATTCTAAAAAAAACTATGGAATGATTAAGTCAATCAAACCATGCACGGAATGTTTGTTTTAGACCATAAAGAGAACATTTAAGATTACAAACATAGTTAGGAAACTAAAGATTAACAAAGACAAGAGGTTGAGCTATAAACACATCCATATCAAAAAGTACATAAAGAAAAACATTTTATCTTTCTATCTCTCTTGACTTCTCATGATTTGTAACTTTTTTAGTTTATGATCACTTCTTATCTTTCTTGATTGACCTAGACTCTTCTTAAATCTAGTTGATCTTATTGTTAACGATCAAATTTATCTTTTTTTTTTATTTGGTAATGAACAACTAATGTTCTTTTTTAGTTAATACATAATTGTTTATTTTTAGTGTAAACAATTCCTCCTTATCTTTTTATTTAGGATAACTGAAAAAATAAAATTGATACACCTTTTATGCTCAATTTGATCAACAAATTAATTGTTGCATAATATGGTTAACTTGTTTTAATGTTGGATTAGGTTCACTCTTGTTTTATAATGATCATGTTAAATCTTACACCTTACTAAGAAAATAGGTTTTGGGATAAGAAAAGACTAGTTATTTGGAAACGTTCAATAACAACAAACACCTCTTAATGTACTAAGATGTGTTTAATGATCAAACATAAACATGATCATTGTAAAACAAGAGTAGGCCTACTCTAGCACCATAACATGTTAACCACATTATGCAATAGTTGATTATCAATCGATTTGAGCATAAAAAACATATCAATATTATTTTTTCATGTATCCTAAATAAAAGGATATGAAGGCATTGTTTGTACTAAAAATAAACAATCACGTGTCAACTAAATAAGAAAAAAAGTTGTTCATTGCCAAATAAGAAAAAAAAAGATAAATTTTGATCATTAACAATAAGATCAAATAAACTTAAAAAAAGTTCAAGTCAATCAGTAAAGTTTGGAAGTGATCAACTAAAAGAGTTAGAAAAAATGAGTAGTCAAGAGACTTAAAAATCATAATTGATTAGGAGAGTTAGAAATCATAATCGATTAGAAAAATACCATTAACCATAAAGATAAGATTATGCATTATCAACTAGAAGACCAAGTCCAATTCAGAAGAGTAGCCCTTAATAGATTAAAATGGCACATATTACAAAATACTTAGGACTCATATGAATGCTAGGAAAAAGATTCTCACGAATAGAAATTCAAAGTGTATTAGAATTCAGAAGTGTATTAAATACTTTTTTACTTTTATCTTGCCCGAAAAGATAGATCCGGGTCAAAACATAAATTTTTTTATTGATTTGATTTTGTGTTATTGGACTACTTTTTGGTTTCTCGGGGTTCATTTATTTTTTTTTGATGTTCTAAGGATGTTTTTAGGTGAAAATAGATTTTCACCCCTCTCTAATTTTCTAGCTACCTAGCTACCACTATGATGACTAAACCTTTATTTTTTTTATAAAACAAAATAGGAGCAACTGACATGTTACCCATGTTTTTAGAAAAAAATAAAAAAAAAAGCCGGCAAATTTGCCTCCTTTGCAGGCTTGTGCATGTGGCGCCTTCCATGTCAATGAGCCAAGTGTGTTAGGCCACGGAGATTTAGGTGCCTGACCCCTTTTTTATATTTGAATTTTTTATTTAAATATAAATTAATTAATATAGATTATTTAAGTGTATGTGTGGGATGCCCAACATATTCAATTTTAATTGATATTTTTTAAAAATAAATTAATTAAAAAAATTAAGATGATTTTTAATAGAATATCCTTTAATTTTCACTTTGTTTACCAATAAAATTGCAATATTGTTTTTTATATATTAGCAGGAGTTCTTTCTTAAATTTGTTTCTTTTAATTTATTCAATCATTATATATTATTATCTTTTTTATTAAATAAAAAATTGATTCAAATAAACAAAAATATTAAATACAACCAGGTTTATATTTCAAAATCATATATCTAGATTTATTTATTTCTCTTAACTTTTTAATTTAATCTTTGATTAAATATTATTTAGTTTTTACTTGATTTTTCACTCTGGTGTGCTGTTGGAAAAACAGCCTTAAAACCAGGTGTAAAACCATGGCTCCTGCATTACGAAAATATTTTAAACCAGAGTTTTCCGCCTTGTCTAGAAGCAGCTGATAGAAATACCAAATCTGTCGAGGCCATTGTAGTTTGCAGGAGGAATTGTGAGCAGTGCAAGGAATTTGATCAGCTTGATACTCATCGTCGAGAGCTCGTGAAAAATAAAGCTTCGGCTCAGTAGAGGAAATGGAGAACTAAGAGAATAAAATGGTTAAAATTTATCGAATGAAAGGAAATTAGCAAAGGGAAAAGGATCCTGTTTTGCAACTTTGACTCAAAAGAGTTGTTCACTTGCAATTTTGCTGACAGGAAATGGAGACTACTAAAATAGTTTTCTATCAAGAATCTTCCGTTTCCTTTTTTTTTATGAAACCTAGAAATGGACCTCCGTTTTCGCAGACATGATCCGAAACAACACAGACCTGACATAATGCAGGAGATATTATTTCGGCTTCGTCTTGCATATGTAGGGAAAGTAGAACCCCAGCCTAGCCCACTTTGCCAAGAGGACAGGCTTTTCACAATTTCTTGAAAAAACATCCACAATCAACTACCGTCTAAAACTCGAGAGAGAGAGAGAGAGAGAGAGAGAGAGAGATTGGCTTTTTGTTTTTCTTCTGAATTCAAACTTTGAATTAGAAATTAATTAAATTCCTCTATATACATATATATATATATATATAAAAGACTAGCTAAGTATAACTCTTCGGTGATTTCTTGAACATAAATGTTACTTGTTCTTCTAATTAGAAATTAGAACATTCACAGCTGCTATGCGCACCATCTAACAGCATCAAAGAATTTTCATGAAACATGCACTTTACTCTGTAGCTACTACTTACATGAAACAAAAAATGTACAAGACATGATAGAGCTCAGCAACAAATTACAGGTGATACACAGATGATGATTAGTGCCCGGGGCCTTCCCCGCTAGGTCCAGAGGAAGTCGGCTTATACACCTGCCGGTCAGTTGCTGAAACCCGACCACCACCGTCGTCCTTGACAGGCTCTGCGCGAACCGAAGCTTTCATATTGGTCGACACAGAACCAGGCCCATGATCATCAGTATCAGTGGCTTCATGGCGATCATTGATTTCGCTCTGTGTTCCTGATCGAAGGGCTCTACAATTGACAAGACTTGGGTTTGTAACAAGTAGGATCATGGCCAAGATGAACAGAACTAAACAGAAGTGTCTCATTGCTTGGTGTGTTGTAGCTGTTAGGTTATGTTTTTTCTAGCTCTAATAATAACTCCACCTTTGACTACGCTTGAAATATTCTGCTGAGACCCAAAAAGAATGGAGCTCTTTTTTTTGTCTTTTGGTTGGAGCAAAGAACGGAGCTGAAGGAATTGATTTGGATTTTGGAATCTCTATAAATAGGATACCGACCTTAAATTATACACACAAGTCATCATCATCTAAGGGATGGTTTGGGTGGCACAGGACGGAGAAGGGCTTTTCCTCCATGGGGCCTTCATCTGAGAGAACATTTGACTTGGAATTCTCCAAATTTCACTTTCACACTTGTGTTTTTCCCTTCCTTTTGTCCAAGGAACTGCTTTACCGAATATGGAAACGCAGGTGGTGCTACCACCTCGGTGTTTAAAAATATAGCTGTAGTTTTTTTAAAAAATATTTTTTATTAAAAATATATTAAAATAATAATTATTTTAAGTAATAGAATATCAAAACAATATAAAGACATATTATAATAATATTGAACAAACCCTAAATCTCATAAACCCAAACAACTACGAGTCAATTTCGATCGATGACCAGGATTAGTGAACATAGTGTGAATAGGTAATTTCCTTACAATTCCGAAAGAAGAACCTGAATCAAGATCACATGATATTAACCACACCTTTCATATCACACTTTCTATTGCCTATTGAAATATATAATTCTTTACATTTGTTCGATTGGCATTAATTCTTTTCATTTTCTAAACAGTGCCCCAAAGCCATAACTACACTATACAAGGCAGAGGCAAGGCCACCTTACAAAGTTAATCTTTTTTGTTATTATATTAATTGATATTTGATTATGCTCTTTTTTTTTTGTTTTTTTTACGCGCAGCCTTTATAGTGTTCTTTCCGAAAGGTAGCTAAAGAGAAAGAAATGTGTGGTACTCAATATAGGATCATCCATTGTTAATTGTTGCTTGATATTTTAGTTTTTCTTTTATATATAAAAAAACCCTACTCTGTGGGCTACATTTAATTTAATTATGAAATTCAATTAGTTTAATAAATAGCCTGCGTGCTCCAATTACTTAGCATGGTCTAAATATTTTGAGTATTTAAGTTCTCTAGCATTCAAGTGAGAAAAGGTGTAGAGTGCAAGATGCAACTCAACAAGGATATTAAAATTAAAGAAGAAAATTTTAAGGGATACAACTCAACTGATCAGGTTCTATATTTGTTTTTTAAAGGTTATCAATTTGAGTTCCACAAACCTCAGGACTACTGGAGACTTGTATGGTTTTTAACTTCAAGACTCGTGAGATTAGTCGAGGTACACGCAAGCTATCTGGACATTCATATTAATATTAATAGAAAAAAAAATTTTAAATAAAGAATAATAAATTAAAGACTTAATGCCGCATAATTTTAATTCGGAAAACGGTAGGTGAAGTGTTGTCATTACCGATACCTTTTCAGTTTCAGTGGTTGGAGAAGAAAGGTATCATCAATGGTCATGGGAGGAGGATACTGCAAGAATGGAACCAACCAATCCAATTCAAACCCCTCCTTTACAGTGTCTATGTTCCAAATTGTTGGTGTTTACGTGTCATTTATATGCACCAATCACGAATCATTCCTTTTGCTTTTTTCACAAAGTGCCAAAAGGAACGGTGGACTGAAGACAATATCAACAAGTCAAGATGATAGAAAATTATTGTGGGGATGAACTTTTATTCTTGAAAAAGGACAGGAATCTCGGTGTCTTGAGTGACAAGGAATCGCAAAGGGTAGACAAGGAAAATTAAATTATATACAAGGGAGGTTTAATTGTTTATATGATTAATATATTTTTTTAATTATTTGATTAACAACTTCTTATTATAATTTAATGATTGACACGTGGAAGAAATGGTGAGACCGTGGTTTTGAGATTGAGAGATGTATATTATTGATTTTGAGGTGATAGACGACCTATTATGTATGAATTTTTTTTTAAAAAAAAAAAAAAAAGAGAAGGAGAGGATGCCAAAAGAGAGAAGAGAAACTCGCATAGTGTTGAAACAAGCTGCCCATCTGGGTCCTTTTGTACTGGCTCTTTGAGTTTTTTTACCATCATTTTTTATCTATTGGTTTATTTATTTTTATAATTTTATCTTTTAATTTTTAGTTTTTTTACATATACATCTGGGCTTTATTGTAACAAGGCCATGTTTTTATTTTTTTTCTTGACCCTTCAGGTTTTTTAATCTTTTGTGTTTTTTTTTTCAATTCTATCCTTTAATGTGACAATTAAAGTCCTATGGGTATAATATCTAGACACCCATAATGAAATTGACAATTCATAAAAAAAAAAAACTATATTTTAGATCTTTGATTGAGATTGATACAACAATAACATGTACAGAGTACAAGACTATTATAACAAATCCATACTTATTTGATAAGTTAAGTAGTTTAATAAAGAACTAAAAAGTATGAGCAGAACCTCTTATATAATAATAATTGCTGACATCAAAGTTTGTTGTTATAAACCAATTTTTGATCATTTTATTTTATTATTATTATTATTTTATTTATTGAAAAGGATAAAAAAATTGATGAAAAAAAAATAATAATGATGATGAAAAAACAAGTAAAATGAAATAAATAAAGAATGAATTAAATTTTGGGTTAAGGACAATATGAATGGAAGTTTTGGGGTTTAATTAAACTTTGGAATTAATCTAATCAAGCTTGGAATTAATTTATTTAATCCAATTAAGGGTTTAATTGGATAATTGATAAATTTTTAGACTTAATTAAGCTTGAAATTAATTTAATTCATCCAATCAAGGATTTAATTGGAGAATTAATAAGTTTTGAGACTTAATTAAGCTTGAAATTAATTTAATTAATCCAATCAAGGACTTAATTGAAGAAATATCAAAGTTTGAGGTTTAATTGGAGTCTAAATTGAGAAAATTAAAATCCAAGGACCAACTTGAAAATGACGCAGAAATGTAAGGATCCAATTATATTTTAATCAGGGGTTTGATTGCAAACTTAGAAGAATCACAAGGACCAAATTCGCAACAAGCAAAACGGCATCGTTTTCTCTTTACTCTGCAACTGTTCACCGTCTCTGCAACGGCTCTGCAATTAAAGGCAGAGGCGTTTCGTCCGTTGGCGCGGACGTTTCTTCATTGAAGGCGTCGATTACGGAGCATTTAGGGGGCCAGCCGTTACCACCACCGAGGCTGCCGCTGGCTCTATAAAAGCTGAGCGAAGGAGACCTCGCGAAAGGAGGGAGCAGAACCGAAAGAAAAGGGGAAGCTAAACCCAGACACAAAAACTAGGGAACACAACAGGGCAGAGAACGGAAAGGAAACAGACCTAGAACCAGAGGAGGGGAACTGAGAACCAGCAAGAAAAAACCCGAAACAGAGGAAGAATAAGAGGACAACGCAGGAGCATACAAAGGAACCGAAGCAAAGTTTTGGCCGGTCATCCATCACGCCTCCATCTCCTAAATCAGAGAGCAAGCCAGGCGAACAAGAACGGAGAAGAGCCAGAGAACAAGAACACTTCGCCTCCAGCAGGCCAGGTAAGTAAACTTCTCTTTCACCGCCTTTCATTTTAATTCACTTCCTACTGTACATTATCATATAGTGCACGCGTGATTTAGTTCACGCGTGCTTCATGCTGTGGCCCAGCCAGGTCACTGGCTTGGGCCAGTGACTAGGCTGGGCTGGGCTGGGTCCAGCCCAGCCCATGTGGGTTGAGCTGGGCCCAGCCTAAAAAATAGAAAAATAAAAAGCAGAAAAATAATAAAAAATAATAAAAAATGTGTATGCATGAATAAAAATAATGCAAATTTATTGGTTTATTCACTGACGCCAGAGTCAGGAATAAAAATCCCAGTTTAAATTTATATTATTTTTATTCGTTGTATTTTTATTTTGTTTAGCTAGAAAAATAAAAAAATGTATGCATGCGTAAAAATAAATTTTATTTTTATTTATTTATTCACTGGCCCTAGAGTAGGGAATAAAATATATTGATCTAATTTTTGTTGTAGCTACGAATTTTTACCAACGCCAGAGTTGGAATTATTCGAGCTCGAATATTCACTGGCGCCAGAGTCAGGAATATTATAAACAAATCATCACATCATAAATCAATAAATATTTAGCAATTTAAGACAAAACCAACAATGCAGTCTGCCTTAGGCAGAACGTTTAAGGGGTGATAATATCTTTCCTTTTACGTAACCAATTCCGAGTCATAGAATCTCTGTTGACCAGTTAGGGTTCTTAGTGACCATAATACTAGGTGGCGACTCCTCAAACGAGACATTTTTCCCTAAAAGAACACGATACCAGAAATCTGTTTTTTAATTTAATTCAAGAGAATTATTAATTTTTAGGGCCGCCGCGATATCGGGTGCGACAGAATGGCGACTCCACTGGGGACTAGGATTAAGCTTTGTCTTTTGTCTTATTATTGCTATTTTTTTATTTTTTTTTGTTGTGTTTATTTGTTTATTTTTCCTGCATTTACTGCTTTAGCATGTATCATTGTTTATGTTGTCATGCATCACTTTGGGAGCACACACTTTACAACCTAGGATAAGTGGGGAAGTAACGGTACCCCAATGGCTTTAGCCTGGGTAAGACTCGTGAAACCATCCAACTCTCGCTTGATTGTTTACTTGGAAGTGGTTGATATGCCAAACTGATATTACTCAGGGCCTCTATCTTCACACTACTTGTAAGCCTCATATCGACCTTTTCAAGGACGATCACTGAGCATGCGAGAGACCCTCTGAAACTAGATAATGACCAACCCTTTGATGCACTCAATAATTAGGATCTTTCTATTAGGTTGTCACCCCGTGAAGGGTAAGTCCGCATTTCATACGCATTTTTTTTGTTTTATTTTATTGCTTTAGCATTTTTGCATAATTGCATGATTTACATTTACCAGGTTGAAATATAGGTCCCCCATTGAAACTCATTTATAACACTCGTTCGAGAAAAAGATAAATGGAAAACGAAGAAAGAGCCCAGTTGGAAGCCCAACATCAAAAAGAGGTGGACAATCTTAAGGAAGAAGTCACAAGGCTTACTAGTCTACTCGAGCAGGCCTTGAGAGATAAATCCATAAAAGCAACACTTATAGCTCAGCCAGAAGATATGTATGTAACTCATTTCGATCCACAGAATCTAGGGGCAAATAGGGTGTCATTTGAATTTTAACAAGCTATGCATTTCCAGCTAGTATACCCCTCAAGAATTTCGTCTACCATTGATTCTACTGAGAAAGAATCTCAAAAGGGCAAGATGGTGAGAGAAGAGGGTTTGGAAAAATGGACTACCCTAGAAAAGAGGATAAGGGCAGTTGAGGGAAACCATTTGTGTGACCTGGTGAAAGCTGTCAATATGTGTTTGGTGCCCAACGTTGTCATTCCTAAAAAGTCTAGAGTGCCAGAATTTGTTAAATATACGGGAACTCAATGCCCTATAACTCATCTCAAAGCATACTGCAACAAAATGGCTGAGGTGGTTAATGATGAGAAATTGCTGATTCATTTCTTCCAAGACAACTTGAGTGACGCTGCCCTCACTTGGTATATGCGGTTGGATAATTCCAAGGTTAAAAAATGAAATGACTTAGTTGATGCCTTCATGAGGCAATATAAGGTCAATATAGACGTGGGCCCTGATCGGTTAAGCTTGCAAGCTATGAAGAAGGACAACAAAGAGTCCATAAGGGAATACGCCCGAAGATGGAGTGAGGTAGCTGCACAAGTTAATCCTCCCATGTTGGAAAAAGAGATGATCAATTTATTTTCCAATACCTTTAAAACTCCATATTTTGAGTACCTGGTTAGAAACTTTGCACAACATTTTACTGACCTGGTTATTATAGCTGAGAGGATTGAACAAGCTATTGGGTTAGGTAAAATTACTGATCCGACTGAAAAGAACGGTTTCATCGAAAAAGGAAAGGACAATGAAGGGGGTTGCCAAGGCACTTACCGTTCCTATAGTTAATTTCTTCGCACCGACTCCCAGATATCAACTATTTTAAAGATAAAGCTATGGTGATAGTAGTTCGAGAATGGTCTGCATGTGACTGCAACTAAGTGTTGAAAAGATGCCTTTGTCGAGGAGAATGAATGATTGAAAGATTCCAGAAATTCCAATCAATGGTCACTAAATGTTTAGCCCCTTTTATGGGTTATCATGCCAGTATTCATGTTGGCATAAGTTCTTTGTTGTTGAACTTCTTTTCCTAAGCTTCAATGAAATAATGAGTTTATCATTCAATTGTGTTCACGACCAAGCAATATTCATCTTCTTAAAAGAGTTTTTTTTATAAGAACTCACGAATACACCTTTGAAGCCTCGCATGATCTCATAGATGCAATTCATCTCTTGTACCAAAATCCATTTCCCTATTGGAGTTTTGAAAAATTGATCTAGTATTTTGATTTCAAAAAAATAATTTGATGTTCTTTCAAAAATGATATTTTTAACATTCTACTTGTAAAATGACAATTGAATCAAGCAACTCCATCATTGAGGTGACTAAATTATAAAGATATATATAAAAAAAGAAATGAATAAACACCCTTACCCCATGACTCTTGAATCGTGTGTTTTTAAATGTATGAAAAATGGTATGTAGTAAACTCGTTACTTATGACTAATGAAATGCATCTTTGCAAAGACCAAACCATCATACCGGATGAGGTCAAAGTTTATTGATCTTAACTGCTTGCGCTTGAAATGAGGAAAGGCCATCTTTGTTATTCCTTTCACGTTCTGAAATAAGTATATCCTTTGCGATCCCTTTTTGAGCTTGAATAATTTTTCTTTCATGAAAAAAATCCCTACTAGGATCACACCCCACACTAGGGGGCAAGATAAAATTTCAATGAGAAAAGAGAAAAAGCTGCAAGAAAGCCAAAAAAGGCATAAGAGCTCAAGAAACTCAAATGCTAGGGGGCATGCCCAAATCACTGGAAAAGTGGCATCCAAGATAAAGTGAGTATGTCCTAGCAAAGCAAAGAAAAAGAGAAGAAGCAACAAATCAAAGAAGAGCGGCAAAAAAAAAAATGTGAATGACATCAAGAGTCAAACTGTTGATAGTGATCCTCAGTCTTTGAAAACCTGAAACACTTTTTGAGCTTTATGAATCCTTTTCTTTCATAGCCAAGAACCATAGCCTACGTTACGTGCCTGTAAAAGTCCTTTCTAATCAAGCATGCAAGCGACCTAGAACAATAAACAATGCTCTCAAAATGCAAAGAATACTTTTTCATAAGATTCATGACATCGAGAATAAACTACTCATTATTATTCATGCTGATAAAAATGAATGATTCAAAAAGAGACAAATTTTTCTCATACAAAACCTCGAGCTTTTTCTCGAGCCCTTCACTTTGAAACAAAAGGTCATCTCATGACGTATTTTCACTGAAGATCTCATTGCCAAATAAGAGCAAATAACCTCTTTTTCCAAGAAAGAAAATAGCCAAGGAGTTGTAAGATTTCAAAAGCAAATTGTTTTAGATTCACATCAAAATAATTTTTGTTTTCACAATGCAAGATCAAGATTTCAAGATTCATTCTAGACCCACATTCCTTCACCAAAATGAACAAAAAGAGAAATAAGAGAATGGTCTTTTAAAACCATTATTTGTCTGAGTCGCTGGCAAAGTACACTTGGGGCAATGACCAGTACAAGGGGGCAACATTGTGTTGTCTTTTCTAGAAAAAGAGAGGAATATTTCCTACAACAAGACAAGGGGGCATTTTGGTTTACGAAAGACAATTTGATCCTTTCATCAAGTGACACCGAATGTTTTTATCAGTGAAACGAGGGGCAATGAATAAGTCCTCTCAAATTATTCGACGAGTTAGAAATCTTCAGCAAATAAGTGGGTCGCGTGGGCACCACAATGCCTAAGTTGTGCAAACAAATATGGAAATATACTTACATGGGCCAACTCGAGTGGGCTAGAAGCCAAGCAACAAAAATGACCCAAATCAGAGGTAGCAAGTCCTCATCAGTCAAGCAACAAGAAGACTAAGAAGAAATGGGGGCCTATATTTCAAAACAGGTAAAGATGCATGCATATCATCTAAACTTTGAGAGATTGAACAATGAGTTTTGCAAATTTCACATGAGAAAATTCGAATGGAATCCATCAAGTGGAAGGCCAACTTGAAATGGCCAAAGATCGAAATTGTTGTTGAAATATTTCATTTTTGAGAATTTTTCAACATGGGAAGGCCGCCCATGAGAAATAGGCCATCTGAAAAATCTTCGTGCTTTTCCATCTCCTTTGAGTGCCTTCAAGCACTTGCCTTCCTTCTCGAGCGCCTTTGAGCCCTCGCTTTCTCCTTCGAGTGCCTTTGAGCACTCACCATCCTCCTCGAGTGCCTTTGAGCACTTGCATTCTTCCTCGAATGCCTTTGAGCACTCGTCTTCCTCTTTGAGTGCCTCTGAGCGCTTGCTTTCCCCTTCAAGTGCCTTTGAGCACTAGTGCCTCTGAGCACTCGCTTTCCCCTTCAAGTGCCTTTGAGCACTCGTTTTCTCTTTGAGTGCCTCTGAACACTCGCTTTCCCCTTCAAGTGCCTTTGAGCACTAGTGCCTCTGAGCACTCGTTTTCGCCTTCAAGTGTCTCTGAGCACTCGCTTTTCCCTTCAAGTGCCTCACTTTTCCCTTCAAGTGCCTTTGAGCACCAGTGCCTCTGAGCACTCGCTTTTCCCTTCAAGTGCCTTTGAGCACCAGTGCCTCTGAGCACTCGCTTTCGCCTTCAAGTGCCTTTAAGCACCAGTGCCTGTGAGCACTCGCTTTTCCCTTCAAGTGCCTCTAAGCACTCGATTTTCCCTTCAAGTGCCTCTAAGCACTCGATTTTCCCTTCAAGTGCCTTTGAGCACCAGTGCCTCTGAGCATTCGCTTTCACCTTCAAGTGCCTCTAAGCACCAGTGCCTCTAAGCACTCGCTTTTCCCTTCAAGTACCTTTGAGCACCAGTGCCTCTGAGCACTCACTTTCGCCTTCAAGTGCCTTTGAGCACTCGCATTCCTTCAAGTGCCTTTGAGCACTAGTGCCTCTGAGCACTCGCTTACCCCTTCAAGTGCCTTTGAGCACTAGTGCCTCTGAGCACTCGCTTTCCCTTTCAAGTGCCTTTGAGCACTCACTTTCTTCTTGGAGTGCCTTTGAGCACTCATTTTCTTCTTGAAGTGCCTTTGAGCACTCGTTTTCCTTTTCGAGTGCCTTTGAGCACTCGCTTTCCTCTTTGAGTGCCTTTGAGCACTAGTTTTCTTCTTGAAGCGCCTTTGAGTTTTTACTTTCCTTTTCGAGCGTCTTTGAGCCCTCACTTTCCTCTTTGAGTGCCTTTGAGCACTTGCTTTTCTTTTCGAGCGCCTTTGAGCACTCACTTTTCTCTTCGAGGGCTTTTGAGTCCTCATTTTCTTTTCGAGCGCCTTTGAGTACTCACTTTTCTCTTCGAGGGCTTTTGAGTCCTCATTTCCTTTTCGAGCGCCTCTGGGCCCTCGCTTCCTTTTGAGTGCGCCTTTGAGCCCTCATTTTCCTTTTTTTTTTTTTTTTTTTTCACTTGGGTAGGTCACCCACCACAATGAGACCACTTCTAAAAAAAAACACAAAAAACAAAAAACAAAACAAAAACAAAAAACAAAAAAATAGGTCGTCTTCCAAATGGCTTGTTTCTTGATTTCTACATCTCTCTGTAAAGGTCGTGTGTCAATCTACTGCTTTCAAAGTTTTCAAGACTTGAAAAAAGGGGGGGGGGTTCTTTCTCTATCTACTTGTCTTTATAAATTTACTACGCAAAGATAAAAGAAAATGAAATTTTCCAATATCTTTGCATAATAAATATTATAAAGAGGGGGTAACTGTTATAACTCAATTTTTGACCATTTTATTTTATTATTATTATTATTTTATTTATTGAAAAGGATAAAAAAATTGATAAAAAAAAAATAATGATGATGAAAAAACAAATAAAATGAAATAAATAAAGAATGAATTAAATTTTGGGTTAAGGACAATATGAATGGAAGTTTTGGGGTTTAATCAAACTTTGGAACCTCTTATATAATAATAATTGTTGACATCAAATTTTGTAAAAAAAAAAAAAAAAAAAACTAAAAGCAAGCTAAATAACCTTTGATAAAAACTTCTTAAATAAGGAAGGAAAAAATAATAAAAGAGTTCTAAATAAAAAAAATATTAAATCAACTAGGAAACTAAAGTAAATATTATATAGTAGCTTTTAAATCTTATTGCAAAGCCATCTCGATGTTCGTTCTTGATGAAATTTTAATCATGTATAAAATAAGGTCTTTGAAAACTTTTAGAAAACTTTCAAGCCAATATAACAGTTAAATTAAAAGTTATGTTTGTAAATGTGAAATTATGCATTAGAGAAAAAAACCCTAAAAACCGCCTCTAATGGTTAAATTAATTAGCCAATGAAGTAGATGGATTAAACTTCTCTTGTACGTAGATGAAATTGACTAAGTTTTGATCATCACTTGTTAAAGATTACAACTCACCTTGAATGCATCTTTGAGCTTCTTTGTCTTTGATCTTGTAATCATCTCATTTGGAACTTCTAAGAGATTCTTTGTTGTAGTTTGGATCATATTATCCCCTCTATTCTTAAAAGAAATTGACCTCAAATCATCACCTACATCAAACAAAAAAAGGTAAAAATAATAATTAAAAGGAGCACTAACATCATGCTCATCTAGAAGATCCATTTTGTAGGCATTGTCATTAATTCTTTTAAGAATTTAGAATGGACCATCTCCTCTCAACATCAAATTAGATCTTCTACTTTCAAGAAACTTCTCATTGCGTATATATACCCAAACCCAATCACCTGGTTCAGGAATAAAAAACAGGTGTAGAGGCTGGTTTTTGTTCAACTTTAACCTCTGATTTCTTCCTTCCTCATACCATGGAATCTACCTTTATTTATAGGGGTGTAAAATGGATATTTTTTCTTTAATGGTGCCAAATTTGGACTCTTGAGTTGACCTACAAGGATCTTAACCGTTGATTCAATGTTGTCAGAATGGTCTAGAAGAGTTACTACATAAAACATATGATCAGGTTGGCCACTTTGTGGTGGTATCACAATCGTTGTGGTGTCAATTGGCCAGAAAGGACGACACTAGTATGTAGTCAGATGTTAGACCATTATTTGCATGCGAGTTTTGTCAAATTTGATGGAGAGATGAAACATTAAATGCTTTGGAGAAAGGTTACTCAAACAGTTTTTTTCAGGAAAAAAGTAGAAGAAGATGAACAGTTACCAGACGTCGCATCGTCTAGTCCTTTTTTTTATTGTTCAAAACGATGCTATTTTGGTTTTAATTTATGAATTTGATCAATGTTCAATTTGGTCTTCCATCTTTTAATTTGTTTCGATTGCACTTATAATTGATCTTAAACTTTCAATTTTATGCAATTTTGCCGTTGTTAAACTTCAATGTCATCCTTGGATTTTAACGCATTTTTCATTTTGTTTCTTGTTTTAGATTTATATAATTTGACCCTCAATTGATCATTAAACTTTCATTTTTTTTTTAATTTCACCCTTAATTTCAATCAATTAAGTCCCTATAGTCTAGCACCTTTTGCAAAATGGTTATTGGCTGTATATTTTTTCAATTTAACCCTTAAGTGACCCCAAAACTTTGATTTTCTTGAAATTATATCCCTAATTTGAATCAATTGACTTGATAAAAATTAAATTTGGTCTCCTAAATTTTCAATTTGATCAATTAAGCCTAAATTAAGTTTCCAAACTTAATTTTTCACCAATTAAATCCCTAATAAAATTAATTTGACTCATTTAAAGAATAATTAGGTTTTTGCATCTAATTAAATACTTTAATTGGACCCAAGTTAATTTTTAAACATAATTAAATTTTAATTTGGACCATAATTAAATCAAATTAAAGTATTATTTATTTGCGTATCAAATTTTTTTATCTATTTTTATTAAACATACTATCAACTTTTTAGTTCACAATTAAAAAAAAACAATTGATTCAAAAAAATATATTAAAAATATCTGCACATTTTTTATGTTAAAAACCTTTTAGTCCAACTTGTGACAGAGAACGAGCACCCTAACTAACTTTAATGTTTATACAATATAAATTTAATATTAAATTATAAGTTACATTATAGTTTATTTTTGCTGCTTATTGTTTCCAATTTATCATTTTTCTTTGTTTTTATTGATAAAAGTTGAAACCACGTCTAATATCTTTGATAGATAAAAAAAAATACATTTAAGAGAAATTTTGAACAATTTTTTTCCTGTAAATTAAATTCGAATAACTAACATGTGCCATCTGGATGAAATCCTTATCCAAAGCATAGGGATAGGGATCCTGCTAATGGTGTCTATTGAGAAAAAAATATTCCTATTCTACTAAATAAATGATATGAAAGAATACAGTTTTACAACCATTCGTGTGAGATTATTCCCGTTATTGGACACCTTCCATGTAAATATCTTTCCTTTCCTTTATCTGATTTTTTTTTTTCTTTTTCAATTATTGTATTGTGTGGAAAAAATTAAGTAATAAGGTAAAGGGTGTGGGGAATTTACTGTTCATCCATACCCAATGCAATGCAGTGCATTCTTTTTTTCTTTTTTTATTTCTTTTTTAAAATTTCTTTTTGTTTATTTTTTTAATATTGATATAATTAAAAATTAAGTTTTGTAATTTATTTCTTTTTATTTTACCTTTTTACAGGGTTAAAATGATGTATCTATTTGCTAGGGTAACCAAAGTTATTCTAGTTTACAAATTTGATGGGAATTTTTTGTTTTTAATTGAACTTGACTTTGTTATCGTTTATCTCATATAATTAAAGACAATAGTTAAAAAAAAAAACTATTATACATAAAGTTAAAACATGTGAGGAAAGTATTGTAACTTTCCTCACATGTTATTGTGGATTGATACAATGCTTTCCTTTTTTTTTTTTTTTTTTTTTTTTAAATTATCTTTGTCAATTTTACTTGTTAATATTGAGCTCGTTAAAAATTTAGCTTTGTAATTTTTTTCCCTTAAAATATTGTAGATTACTACGGTGTTTTCCCACAAGGTTTTTCTATTTTATTATACATAAAGCTAAAACATAGGGGGGAAGTATTGTAGCTTTCCCCACATATTATTGTGAATTGCTACAATACTTTTTTTTTTTTGGTTTTCCTATAGTACTTTCCTCTTTTTTCTTTTTTCTTTATTTTTCCCCAAAAATTTCTTTGTCAATTTTACTTTTTTAATATTGAGCTGGTTAAATTTTAGCTTTGTAATTTTTTTCCTTTAAAATACTATGGATTACTACAATGTTTTCCTACATGGTTTTTCTATTTTATTTTTTTATTTTTTAAAATTATATTTGTCGATTTTATTTTTTTAATAATA
Organism: Populus alba; assembly: GCF_005239225.2. Classification (NCBI taxonomy): domain Eukaryota; kingdom Viridiplantae; phylum Streptophyta; class Magnoliopsida; order Malpighiales; family Salicaceae; genus Populus; species Populus alba. The sequence continues at coordinate 6,882,881 of NC_133290.1, read as the reverse complement.
AACTGATTGAAAATTTAGTTTTGTAATTTTTTTTCTTTAAAACATCGTTGATTGCTATAGCATTTTTCCACATGGTTTTCTGATCTAGTTAAGAATTACAGTTATAATATGTGGAGAAAACATTGTAGCTTTCCTTGCAAATTACTGTGAATTGCTACAATGTTTTTTCCCACAAGGTTTTGTTTTTATGTTTTTTTCTAAAATTATTTTTGTCAATTTTATTTTTAAATATTGAGCTGGTTAAGAATTACAACTATAAGTAATACAAGTAAGGCTAAATCATGTGGGGAAAACGTTGTAGCTTTCCTTACAAAACACTATGGATTGCTAAAGTTTTTCCTCACATGGTTTTTTTTCCAATTTCTTTTTGTGTTTTATTTTTTTATAATATTTTTTTTTCAAAATTATCTTTGTCAATTTTTTTTTTGTTTTTTTAATATTGAACTAGTTAGAATTTAAATTTTTAATAAATCTTAATCATGTGGGAAAAGCACTGTAGCTTTCCTCATAAAACACTGTGGATCATTATAGTGTCTCTTCACATGGCTTTTTTTCCTTATTATTTTTTGATACAACCATATTATTCGATAGTTTCACCCACATTTAACTAGTGTTTTGCATATGTTTTATATATAAAATGTCTTTATATTCTTTATTTTATGTTTTGAAGACATTTTTGGATGAAAGATGCAAAAAAGAGTAAATTAGAGGTAATTGGCATATTTGACCTTCAATCAATGTTATTTGCAAAGCGTGAGCTCTAAAGGCCGAAATGAAGTGATTCTAGTGGCATTAAAAAACTAACATCCATACCTTTTTGGACATCTAAGGCAAGACGATAAAATAAGGAAGAGCATGGAAATCGCAGCTTTCAAAGTCAAATCTTGTAATTTGCTAGTGTTGACCTTTGGTTATTCTGACTTGAATATCTGGAGCTACAAGAAGTCCAATCGATGAAAACTCAATTTTTTTGGATTCCTGACTCAAAGGCCTATAAATGCTCCAAAGTTCAACAAAAAACAATGTCATATGAGGGAGATATGAGTTTTCAAAGATAATAACTGAATTCTGCCAGCAAACAGGTTTTGTGAAGAAACAAGTCCAAATTACTTTCCAAAGCATCTAAACCGATATCCAAGTTTTTATTTCAGCAATTTAGCTCCTCTAAGTCAAAGCTTGAAGATATCATGTAAGACTATTTCTGATTTTTTAGAAAAATAGTTATTGAAGTACTTAAATGTAAACAGTCTACTTAAAAGAGAATTATTTTGTAAAATAGAGACTAGGGTTTCATAGGATATAAAAAGAATGAGAGAAGAGAAGAGGGGCAGCAAGCCAAGAGAAGAAAAACGCCCCCTTACTCTAAGAAACCCAAAATCATGCATTCCTCCATCTTTTTGATTAGTTATTCAACAAACATGCAAGGTTAAACTCGTTTTCTTAGTTGTAAGGACACGAAAACCTTCGGATTTTAAGAACTGTGAAATTTGTTTTACATTTTCTTTTCAGTTTATATGATGAATATGTTTGTTCTCCTATGCTTATTTTTTCTATGATTGTTTATTTTAATTGCTAGAGTGGACTCTAAGTTTTTATTGTAGACAATCTATTGCTAAGTTTGATATCAAAACCGGAGTTATGGTATATGAACTTGTGAAGCAAGTGAGTTTAATAATTATAGCGGATCTATGTTATTAATCTTAGGGAGAACATTCAATCAAATCAAACATAGACCGCAGACAATTATGTTTTCTTGATTAATAAACTTATCTAATTCTTAAGGCTGCCATTGAATTAAATTACTAGTGCGGACACTGTGGTTGTTTAATGGTTAGGGTTAGTTATACGGCGGATCCATTAACTAACCAATGTTAATAAGAGATAAATATTCAAAATATAAATTGATGTTTCGTTTCCATGATTAGTTCTGATTTCTATAAATGGATGTGTGCTTGCGACCAAGGTTTGTTCTCTTGATAATTTTCTGATTTTATTAAATTTCATTTAATAGTTTTTTATTTTCTTTTACTTTAGCCTAGATAACGTCCAACCCCCCCCAAATTGTATATCATCTTGCATAAAAATTTGATTTGAACCTTCCTCGTGGGATCGACCCCTTGCTTGCTCTATACTATCTTGTGTGTTGTGTTTGAAGCTAGGGTAATTAATTTGTGCAACCGCGACATCGCACCATTTTTTAAAATTATCTTTGTCAATTTTATGCTTTTAAAATTGAGCTGGTTGAGAATTAAAATTATAAATAATTACAAATAAGGCTAAATCATGTGGGGAAGCACTGTAGCTTTCATTACAAAACACTGTGAATTGCTATAGTGTTCCCAACATTGTTTTTTTTTTTTTCCTTTTTTTTGTTATATTTTTGTTTCTAAAAATTATCTTTATCGATTTTATTTTTTTAATATTGAGCTGATTGAGAATTTAGCTTAGTAATTTTTTTTCTTTAAAACATTGTGAGTTGCTGTAGTGTTTTCCCACATGATTTGTTTGTGATTTTTTTCAAAATTATCTTTGTCAATTTTATTTTTTTAATATTAAGCTGATTGAAAATTTAGCTTAGTAATTTTTTTTCTTTAAAATATTGTGAATTGCTGTAGTGTTTTCCCACATATTTTGTTTATAATTTTTTTCAAAATTATCATTGTTAATTTTTTAAAAAATATTAAGTTGGTAGATAATTTAGCTTTGTAATTTTTTTTCTTTTTATTAACAGAAAAGCTAAATCATGTGGGAAAAACACTGTATCTTTCCTCATAAAATACTGTTGATTGCTATAAATTATTTTGTTCAGTCTCTAAAGTTTTGATCATCAAACACAACTTTTTTTTTTTTTCTGTCATAAAATATTGGCTCAATCATATCTTTAGTTTCTATTACTTATTAAGCACCGGTTCACAATTATAATACTATTAAGTACACTTGTTTTTTAAGTTCACGACAGCGCACAGGCATGCCATCTCGGCTCATATAAGGCTATGTTTGTTTCCCGGAAAATAGTTTTTGGGAAACCACTTTCCAAACTTTTCTGTGTTTGTTTATCATTAGAAAAGTTGGTCAACGAAAAACACTTTTCAGTCAAAGGAAAATTTAGCTTGGTTTACAGGAAAGTGTTTTCCTGAAAAATTTAGGCGTAAAACATTTTCTAGAAGTTGTAAAAATTTAGAAATGTCATATTATTTGCTGATCATATCAAATTTGGTCCTCAAACTTTTAATTGTTATATATATATATTGAATATTTATTTTTCAATTTCATCTTTTAAAATTTAATTTTTATATTGACTTTGGTCTTCATTTTTATAATTGTTATTTGTTTTTTCCTTATTATTTTTTTTATTGAAATTTTTTATCTATCAAATTTGGTCCTCATTTTTTGTATTGTTACTTATTTTTTTAAAAATAATTTATGAAATGTTAATTATTATTATTTTAATTTCTTCATATTTTTTTTTTAATTTTTTAGATTTGATCTCTATTATTTTGATCATTATTTATTTTACATGAGATAATTTATGAAATTATATATTTTTTTCAATTTCATTCTCATTCAACTTTTTAATTTATAAGATTTGTTCCTCATTATTTTAATAAACTTGTGAAAAATAAAATATTAATAAATTATTTTTCAGCTTATTTTTCATGACATAACCAAACACTGGAAAATGTTTTCCAACTTATTTTCCATTATACTACCAAACATCAGAAAATAATTCACTTTTCTAGAATTCACTTTAAAAAAAAAAAACTACTTTTTAAAAGAAACTACTTTCCAGCAAACAAACAGGGTCTAAATTGTGCATTTTTTTTTTTTCTTAAGGTGATTTGGTTTCGGCTTTTCTTTTAAGCCACAATGAAATTATTATGCTTCATGGGTATTAAAAAAAACATTAACAATTATTAATATTTTTTATTATGATATTAATGTTTATTAGCCTCTCACTAATTATGATAATTAATTAATTATTATTAATATCTTAGGAAAAAGGTAATAAAATATGATATCTTAGACGAACATTACTTTAATATTAATATAACATAAACATAGAAAAAAAAAACATTAATGTTTTCTTGAAATTTAAAATAAAGAACGAAGGTATAATTAAAAAAAAACCACACCCAGTAAAAGAAACTAAAACCACATGGTTATTAAAAAACATAAGGACATCCTATTATTACTTTTCAATGAACTCCCTGATAAATTGATCTATATTTGCATCAGAAGAGCCACCATCTGCAACTGCTTTCTTCGCAGCCTCCTTCAACTCCAAAGCCCTTTTCTGTATCTTAGCAGCTTCCGGTCCGTCTGTGACCTCCATGATGCACCTTTCTATCTCCTCTGAGCTTGCAACTCCGTTCTCAACTTCCAACCTCACGCCCACATTAAACATGCTAGTTACAAGTTTTGCAACTGTTGGTTGATCTGTCCAATCAGGATAAGCAATTACAGGAACCCCTGCCACCATTGTCTCTAGCGTCGAGTTCCACCCACAATGAGTGATAAAGCAAGCCACAGCTTGGTGCATGAGCACCTTCTCTTGAGGGCACCAAGCCACTACTAAACCTCTTCCCTCGGTCTCCTTTAGAAAATCATATGACAATTCACCACCTGTGTTTTCTAAGCATTTTTCCTGAGGTTTAATCACCCACAGAAATGGTCGATTGCTATTCTTCAATCCCATGGCTATGTTGTCAATTTGTTTTTGCGAAAATGACGCTACACTACCGAAAGAAATGTAAACAACTGAAGAAGGTGGTTTTTTGTCCAACCATTCAATGCATGAATCTTCAGGAATCCACATATCAACACTGCCATTAATGCTCTCTTCTTGTCCTAATAGAGATGATGAAACCAAGGGACCGATTGGACAAATTGGATGGAGTGAAGCCATGGACTTAATAACTTCCTCCTCAAGTTCGTCAAAAGAATTTCCCAGAACCCATTTTATCTCATCCAAGTTTTGAATGAAACTTGAAACTAGTTTTCGGATGGGGTGAGAACATGAAGGGAGGATAAAAGAAGGAAGGTCCTTTACCTGTAATTTTGGCATCCCAGGCAATTCTATAAACTCATGTGGGTCTATCATTGTTGGAAATGAGTTAGGATTCTTAAAGTAATGGTAGTAAATAGAGTAGACAGTGCAGGCTTGGATCCAAAGTACTGCGCAAGGAATGCCATATTTAGTAGCAATCTTTGGCACCCATGGCATAAACGGGTTGCTAATAATGCAAGAGAATTTCTTACCATCGTTTGTGAAATCTTGTATTAGATTGGAGAGATTTATGTATCCTATTGTCTCCAGGGATTCAATATAGGAGTCGAAATATTTCAAGCGATCAAATTCTAGGTCAAGGCCATCGGAGAAGAACTCAAGACTGATTTGTGGGGTTCTGACTGTGGTGTTTTCGGCGGTGGTGAAGGAGGTAGGGATGTTGGGTTTTTGCGTCGCGAGGTAACGAGTACCCTCAGTAGTGGCTATAGTAACATGAACACCCTTTGATACAAGGCGTTTCGCAAGCTTGAGCATAGGGTTTATATGACCTTGCCATGCCATTGTAACCACTAGAACATGCACTTGATCTTCAACGCCCATTGTTTTTCTGGCCTGTGGGAGAAACAAACTTAGATCTCAAACCTTCAAAGAAGATTTTCATATTCTGAATCATTAACTTCTAATTCTCTTTTATACCACTAACTGGAGAAACTTTAAAGACAGCAATCTTGCAGACAAAGATGGAAAAATATTACCTTATCACCACACCATAAGTTTTTCCATGGAGACGGAGAATATGACCTTATCACTATATCTTTTCATGCTCTATAAATGGTAGTAAAATAGGATATTACTTCTTCTATTATGGATATTAAATATGGAAAGACAAAATTGAGATATACATGAGAAATATATGGCATCGATGTTTGGTTTTATCCTTCTGTTACACAAATATGGAAAAATATGACCTTATCACTATATCCTTTACGCTCTTTAGATGGTACGTAGTAACATAGGATATTACTTCTTCTACTAGAAACTAGTGTTGGTACCCGCGCGATGCCGCGGGTTTTTTTTTTTATATAAAAATATTTAAAAAAACAAAAAATTAAAAATCTTGGGTTTTTTTGTGAGGCCATACCCAAAAATTTTGGGTTTGGCTGCAACGTCTGACCTAAAAGTAATATTTATAATATTAATAATAAAATTAAAACTTGCATGACCCAAGTTTAAGTGAGCTTGATTACAACACCGGACTCAAGAATATTGGATGTGGGTCTGGCTATAAGGTCGTGTCATAAAAGTGTGATAATTAAATAAACTAATTAAAAAAAAACAAAGAAAAAAAAACCAACAGGAAGGAAAAAAATTAATGAAGAAAAAGAAAAAAATGAATTAATTGGGTTAACCCTTTAAACCAGGTTATCCCGTAAAACCTAGGATTCGCGTAATGAAAGTTTGATAACTAAATAGAAAAAAAAATGACGGGTTTACCCAGAATTAACTGGGTTAACCCATCAAACCAAGTTAACCTGTCAAGCCCAGGATAGGTATCATGAAAGTATGAAAGTCTGATAATTAAATAGAAAGAAAATTAATTTTAACAAACTAAACTAAATGAAAAAAATAACTCGTTAAATCAGGTCAACCCATCAAACCCGAGATTTGTATTATGAAAATCTGATAACTAAATAAAAAAAATTTAACATTCACAAACTAAATCAAATAAAAAAAATTCATTAAAAAAAATAAAAAGAAAAAAAAAGCTAATATTGTAGTAATCCATAGTGTTTTTTTTTTTAAAAAAAAAGCTACAAAGCTAAGTTTTCAACCAGATCAATATAAAAAAAAAACGACAAAGATAATTTTTTTTATAAAAAAAGTCAATTTTGGGTAAAATAAATGAAAAAAACATGTAAAAAAAAAGGAAACAAAAAATGAAAAAAAAAAAACACATGGGGAAAGCTACAGTGTTTTAAAGAAATAAACAAAAAAACTAAATTTTCAACCATTTCAATAGTAAAAAAATAAAATCAACAAAAATAATTTTGAAAAAAAATGTAAAAATTGACAATTTTGAAAAAAAAAAACATTTGGGGAAAGCTAAAACTAGATTATTATTCAGCTCAATATTGAAAAAATAAATTCGATAAATATAATTTTTTAAAAAAAATATATGGGGAAACATTGTAGTAAAACAAAAACTATGTAGGGGAAACACTGTAGCAATCCATATTGTTTAAAAAAAAACTACAAAAGCAATAATAATAAGAAGACCGTTAATTTGGTAAAAGCTAGTTAAGAAAGGTTCCATATATACATAGAAGAATCAAGCTGTAATTTCAGATAAAATTTAGAGTCTAATCATACCCTATTGTACCTAAGAATTGAGAGACAATGTAGATTCAATGTCAAATTAAATGATTTTTGAACGGATCTTCATGAAAATTAAATCCAAAGACATAATTAGATTTTAATAGGCCAATTTGATTTAATCATGGACCAAATTAAAAGTTTAATAAAAATTAATTTGTGTCAAATTAAAGGATTTAATTATACTTTAAATATGTCAAATCAATTTTATTAGAGACTTAATTAGTGAAAAATCAAGTTTGGAAGCCCAATTTAGGCTTAGTTGAGAAGATTGAAATTTTAAAGGAAAAAACTTAATTTTTACAAAGTTAATTAATTGAAATCAGGGGTAAAATTGCAAGAAAATCAAAGTTTAAGATTAAAATTTAAAAAATTTGGAAGTTTAATTGTCAATTGAAGGTCAATTTGCAAAATCCAAAACCAAGGACCTTTATGAAAAATGCATTGAAATTTGGGGCTGATATTGAAATTCAGTAGGGGCAAAATTGCATTAAATCAAAACTTAGGGGTTAATAAGAGATGTAATTAAAAGAAATCAAAAGCCAAAGGACTAAATTGAACTATGATTAAATCTCTAAATTAAAACCATATAAGCTAAAACAACATTGTTTCATTCTTGGCATTGAAAAACAAGAAATAAGAGTCCAAAGTTGGCAAAAAAAATCAGCCCCTCCCCAATTATTTTATCTGCCATTATCGTTCTTTTTTTTTTCTTTATAGTCATGACATTGATTTCTTCAACCACTACCACCTCACCTTTGTTATGACCAACAGTGGCCGACATCCTCCAGCAACTCATCTTCTCTCTAGCTGCTGAACACCCACGCCAACATCCACTTCTTCTTTCAGTAGCAACCTTTACAACTTAATTCTTCCATCAGCGTCACTATAAGCCACCGGCTGCTCTTTTCCTCTCGACCAAGCAAACCTTTTTTTTTTCTCTTCTTCCTCTTCTCCCCCTCATCCCCCTTCTATAGCCATTTCATATATAATTCATTCTGCATGCAACAACAAATTTAATTAAAATGGTCATTAGGCTAGGCCAGCGATAATATGAGCCTTGGGCTGGACCCGTTTCAGCCTAACCCAGATGACTAAGTCAAGTTGAGTCCAAACATAAAAAATAAAGAGAGAGAGAGAGAGAGAGAGAGAGAGAGAGAGAGAGAGAGAGAGAGAGAGAGAGAGAGAGAGGTTTGTTAGGCCATAAGTCGACCCAACCTAACCTAATCCGGTCCGACCCAGATAGTTGGGCCAGGTCCGGCCCACTTAATAAATAAATAATATAATAATATTAAAATATTTTTTAAAAATAAAATTTTCTAAATGGCATTTTTAAAAATATTTGTGGGTCCCTCGTGTATTTTTCCAACTATTTTGCATAATATCAAGTTATAGACCTACAAAATAAGATACAAACCTGATATTAAAATGCAAAGTAGATATCATAACTAATTTATGATTATCCATTAGGGTTTTATCAAAATATAAAAAAATCTCATTATAATTAGTTTGTCATTCGGAATTATAGGACTTAGTTATATCCAAGAAATAAATAAGGTTGGCCTTTAGAATGATTAAGATTTAACCTAATAAGGTAGAGACTTCCTCACGAAAAAAGATCTGTCTTAAACCTTAGACAAGAACAATGAACAGAAATACAACTCAGAATAACAATTAATCAACAATGTAGTTTATCTTAGATAGGGTACATTAAGGGTGATGTATCTTCCCCTTACATAACCAGTCTTTTACCCAAATTCTCGCAAACCATTATGTTTCCTAGTGACCATAACACTAGGTGGCAACTCCTGAACTTTATAATCATAATTTTATAATTAAACAAAAAACTCTCTTTTCACCATTTCTCAAGAGGCAAATCTGCCAACCGACGTTGTGCATGTCATGACAAACATGATGCTTGAATTATTCATCAATAGTTGATTTGTGTGATTGATTATTTGATTAATTATTGTTATGCATAATTGGCTATTGATTTCTTGATTGATTATGTATAATGCATCTTCATGAATTTTGTTCTCAATAAAATCTAGAACTTTGTATTCTTATTTTGATTGTGTGGTTTAATTTTTCTATACGAGATAACTTGATGAGTATTGATTGCATGGTTATTTTATGCCTTAACCATTGACATGAGATGAATTTCGAGGATTGTTAAATCAATTTTAAAACCTTATGTTTTCTAATCAGTTCATCCATGAGCAGTTTGTTTTCAACCAATTCTTTTTCAAGATTTTATGTTTAATTGGTCCTCCCATGAGTGGTTCATTTTGATTAGTTGATTCCAAAACTTGTGTTTTTTGATTGATTCACCTATGAGTAGTTCATTTTCAACCAATTTTTTATTAAAATCTCATGTTTAATTGGTCCATTTGTGAGTGGTTCATTTTGATCAGTTGATTTTAAAACCTTGTACTTTCTGATCGGTTCACCCATGAGCAATTCATTTTAACCAGTCCTTTTTAAAATCTTATGCTCAAATCGGTTCACTATCAGCGGTTTGTTTTGACCAATTTGCCTCAAAGCCTTCGTTTCTTATCGGTTCACTCATGAGAGATCATTTTTTAACCAATCCTTTCAAAAAAAGTGTTTTCTAATTAGTTCACCCGTGAGTGGTTCATTGTACCGATCTTTTTTCTAAATCTTGTGTCAATTCACCCTTAGTTTTTCATTATTGATAGACTATTTGAAAAAAAAATTCCTTATAGTATTTTCATAGACATGATTTTTCTTATTTGATGACATGTTGCATGCTATATATATGTATATACATAAATAAAAATCTTGGAAGGATGGTTGTCTAATTCCATTTAGATTCAACATTTTGTCTTGCTTTAAAGAAGTGATAAAAAAAAAAAAATCTCATTCTTTGCATTTGATAATTGAAATCTTATTTATTTGTGTTTATTTTATTGTTTATGTTATTGAGATCTAAGACCATCATTTTTTTCCAAGGAAGGGGTTCTTATGGTTTTTTTTTTTTTTACTTTACTATTTTTCCTTATTTGCATTATAACCATAGATTTTTCATAAATGGTTCATACAAACAATACGCAATTTCATCAATAAAGGTGTGGTGTACTTGTTCTTACATAATAAAATCCTACCATGCAAGATACAATGGAAAAGGTTGGAAGTGGTTTGTAAGACTGTGTCCAAGAAAAAAAAGCATTAAAAACAATTATGTCTTCACAACCATGCTCCTTTGTTGGCTAACACCAATTCCAATGCTTCCTTCAAATGCATAATCATCTGAAGTAATTTAGATTATCTTATATCTTTGTCTTAATGAATAATACATCACTTTTAGGTATTTTTATGTTTTATTTTAGATATTATTATACTTTCATAAGTTTTAGATATTGTTTATTACACACCATGAATCTCAACAAGTGGATTATAAGTTTTGTATAAATTAAAATGAATGAAATAAATAATTCAAAGTAAGACCTTTTTTAAAAAAAATTTTGAAGTTTGGTTCCTTGTTAGATCATATCTTAGACAAGTTATAGGATTTTTTATAAAAAAAATTATAATGATATAAACTTGTTTAAAAGATTATGGTATTCAGGCAAATACACATGGTCAATTAAACTTCAGAGTATAATTTTTCACTTTATCCGTAAAAATATCCTTATATAATAAGAATTTTCAAAGTTATGTCCCATTATAGATAATTTTTTATTTGTTAGGAATGATTTAAGCATGATGTTTCTTTTATCCTTGCACTATTAATTAAAAAAAAGAATCCATAGATATAAGCTTTGTGGGACTTATGCATTGGTGAATAAACATAAGGGTATGCAATGAGAAGGATATGAATTGAAAATTTAGAATTATTCTAAAATTATAAAATCAATAGTATAATCACAAATTTTACTTGATTTTACCTGATTTTACATGATTCTAGTCTGATTTTATTATTATTTTTATTTTACATGATATATAATCTTATTTCTTAAACTCATATGGATATTTGTTAATATTTATTCCATTTAATCAACTAATTAATTTATTATTAATAATTAAAAATGTGGATTCGAGAAAAGTTATGCACTCTAATTCAACAAAAAAATATGTTTGAGTGCCTTTCAAAAATGTATTTGTCTTGAAAAAGTATTATTTTTAGTGTTTTTAATTATTTTTATATGCTGATATAAAAAAATTATTTTAATATATCTTCAGATAAATCAATACTTTAAAAAAAATATCTTCAGATTATAAATGCACTAAACCTCATTCTATTTGCTCCGTTGATCTGTTGGACTATATATAACCATTGACAGTTGACCAGACAACCATGCATGCTGCACACCATACAGTCACCAGATCCATTGGAATTCAAAAACTGCTGCGTATATTCATGGTCTTTGGTCTCCAATCTATCTCTTTAATCTGGACAAATTTCCGAAAACTTGGGCGGCCATAACATAGCTGATGAATATACTAGGAATCAGCTTCAAAATATTCCACCATTAATATATATTTTCTTTTCTACACCTTCCAATTTGGACTATCATGCTGAATTAATTTCTGAATTCCCTTGAAGCCCAAGAACACAGAACCCCCCTCGTTGCTTCCTAGCGCGGCCCTCACCCTTTAGTCTCACGTTTGTTTGAATAGTTTGAGTGCTCAAATTTCTGGTCAAAGAAGCCTCGTTCCACGGGGTAGCTTACACTATAAATTAATAGCTCGTCGACCCCTCCATGCCTCATTATCTCTTTTTCTTCTTCCTCGATCCAACCATAGCATCAGCCCTCTGCTACCTTTACACTATTTGTCTATTTTCCACAATAACATGGCAACAATGCTCAAATCTCTCAGCTTCTTTGTCTTTGTTTTTTTAATCGTAAACTCCCTTTTCTTCGTTGAGACTGAAGCCCGTCCCTTCAACATCTTGAACTCAGGAAACTCTGCAACTAGCAGAGCTATTGAGAGTTTCTTTGACGGGCTATCACTGGGAGAAATCAAGCAATCAGGCCCAAGTCCCGGCGTTGGACACAGTCAGACACTCGGAGGAATTAAGGCGGGTCCTAGCCCTTGCTGTGGACACAAGTATACCACCGGCACCCATCATTGACTCGACGACTGTTTAGCAGCTCGATTGTTCATCCACATGATTGGCCGCCGGCCGGTTCATTAGTTTGTTCATCGTGCCTGCAACTACTATAGTTTTCGAGCCATTCTTTTGTTATTTGATGGATACAGATCGGATATATGTTCATTTTTCATATTATAGATTATTAATTTCTTTGTTATTTAAGTTTTGGATTATATGATGATTCATGTAATACAGTTTTTATCAAAGTAGACGTATAGTAAAAGGTCAAAATAATAAGGCTGGGAGTCTATACAGTACTATCTTGATATTTGTAGTATAATAGTCTCTGCTGTAAAAGGTCAAAATAATAGTGCTGGGAGTATAGTACTATCTTGAAATTTGTATTATAATAGTCTCTCAGTCTCTGTGCTCGTGCTTGTGATTCACCACTGGGATAAATTATATTTCTTTTTACAATTACAAAAAATAATATCCGACTGCGACAAGAATGTTTCAAAAAAAAAAAAAATACATCACTCGGATTATAAAACTACTGAGTTGAATAAGTTAATTTTATTTTAATTATCTAAAAAAAAAAAATAAGAAATAATAGTAGATTGATCAAATTATTTTTTAAAAAAATAATTAAGATAACTTGAAAAATAATATTAAAAAATAAATAAATAATGTCTCTCAATTCATAACCATTAAATATAAAAGAATAACAAAAATGATATAAAAAACTGGTACTAGTTAACTCAACATAACAAGCCTGTAACTCTAGTAATCAGGGTCGAGTTAACCTGAGATATCATGTCAAATTCATGCCTTAGATAATAAGATTAAAATAACCCAATAAAAAATAAAAAGAATTATAAAACCATTTAAAAAAACTCATGTAAACTTTTCAAATTCGTGACTGGAGTCAATAGACTCAAAATATCTTATCTAAAAAAACTATGAGGTCCACTTCTCAATTAATTAAATATTAAAGGATGAAATTGAAAATTAATTTTAATTATACAAAAGGATTAAAAAATAGCAATTAAAAAAATAAAGATCAAAATTAAAATAAAAAAAAATATTATATTTGATTGAAAGGTGAAATTGGAAGGAAAAATCAATTTAGCAAAAAGGACCCAAAAAAATAAAAAGAATGAAGATTAAAGTTTACATAAAAAATAAAAACAGATTTTTTATTGAAGAGCGAAATTAAATAGAATATTAAATTTTATAAAAGGTTCAAGAAAAAAATTAGAAATAAAAAAATAAAAACCAAATTAGAAAATATATTTTTTGGTAAATTAGGAATTGAAAGATGAAATTGAAAACAAATAAAACTTTTACAAAAGGACCAAAGAAAATAAATTAGAAATCAAATGAATAAAGATCAAATTAGAAAATATAATATTTGGTAAATTAGGATTGAATGATGAAATTGAAAACAAATCAAACTTTTATATAAGAGCCAAAATAAAAATTAAAAATTCAAACAAGAGGTACTGAAATTGAAATAACAACAATAACAAGGGTTGAGTTATAATTTTCAAAGGAGAAGATAAAGAAAGAAAAAAAAAGCTTATTAGTGACAAATCGGATTAGCAGTATCAATTTATGCCACTCCACATGAAAAAGGACGCAGCAAAGCTTCCAATGATGTGGTGGAAGGGTATTTTTGGATGCTAAGAGGTGACTAACATGCCGCTTGAAGTGCTTAGGTGCCTCCCACGCGCCTATCCTTTATTTTATTTTTTTTAATTTATCAAAATATAAATTCCTCCGGAGCTAATATGGCAATAGCAAAAAAACCATTGTGAAATGAAAAACAAAAAAAAGTTCGACTCTAACTTAAAAATTTTGTTTTAAAAGGCATTTTGGTTGTTTTGTTGTGCTTTTTAATTGTTTGTCATTTTTTATGATTAATTAAATATTAAATTGTTTCTCAACTGATATTATAATAACTAAAAAAATATTGTGAAAATACAAAAATATCCATTAAGGTTAATTTTTAGATTTTTTTTGCTTCCAATAATATTTTAGTTGTTTTACTATACAATTAAGATAAAAAAAAACTTAATTGTTTCCCGTTAATTTAATAATAACTAATTTATCATATGAAAAAAAAAAAACTCTTATAAGCTAAAGTTAAAGATTTTTTTTATACTATTCCAGTTAGTAGTATCTATGAATCTTGAATTTTTATTCTCTTTTTATATAAAAAAAAAGAAGAAGACCAAAAGATCACAAATAATTAATACTACATATTGATGACCGGTGATAAAACAGTTAATTTCTAGACGTGCTTTATATATATATATATATATATATATATATATATTACAAAAAATCTGGAACTATTAGTACTCTAATGTAACGTAGCTCATTGAAAGAAAATCATATATGTGTTAGGTGAATATATTTATGTTTCTAGTATTGTGATATTTTCACTAGGACTCCAATATTTCTTGTGGGGATGACCAATTTGACCTTATTTATCTATTTCTTAAATTTAATTAAAACTTTAAAATGTCAAGTTATACGGTAATCTTCTTTATTTTTTTTAAAAAAACCGATGTAAGAAATTGGATGGAATAGGCCTAGTTGTAACTTTATTTATCAACAATACATTTTTCTTCTCACAAACTTAAGATTAAGCTATTGCATGTTGCAAATTTTGATCATTCAACCAATTATAACATTGAACAATTATTTATTAATTTATTTTTCTATATTGTTTTTTAGTAAACAATCTTGTTGCCACTTCTTTTGTATTCTATGTTGTATAGTTAACTTAGAGCTCGTTTGATATTTTGACGGTGGTTGTTTTTTAAAAGGATTATTTCACTTAGAAATGTATTGAAATAATATTTTTTTTGTAAAAAAAAATTTTATTTTTGACATCAACATATCAAAACGATATAAAAACATTCAAAAAAATTAATTGAAAGTAAAGAAATTTTTTTTCAAAAACATTTTTGAAACATAAAAACAAATAAGCTCTTAGTAACATTGTAGGTTTATTTTAGTTGTATGTACTAAACCAAGAAAATCTTCTCAACCTAACTAAAACCTAATTACCAAAATAATAATTACAACTGGTCGAATTTAAATTAAACATACTACATTATATTAAAATTAACAATTATTAATACAATATAAATTAAACTACATGTCAATAATTTATAAACAAAGCAAGTTTAATGTCAAGTTACAAACATAACAAAGACTAGTAGTTAATTTTCATGTCTTTTTAGTTTTAAACTTCATTTACACAATAAAAAATAGACAACAAGTTTATACGTCATAGAAAGAAGTTTAAAATACACACAAACACATCACCATTACTTAAATTAAAAATACTAGCAATAAACTATTGCTCAGGTTATGTTTATAAAAGACATGTAATCAAGTTTATACAATATAAGATTACAATTCAATAACTACATAATATAGTACACAAATTAATCATGTATCATCTTTCATTATCCTTATCATAAACTCCAAGAATACATCTCTTTTCAAACACAATAATATCTTGTTTTATCCAAAGGCAAAGACATTGATGTTAGCATATATGCAATGAATTTGGTAAACATAGAGTTTCTTGCTAATTGAAGAACAATAATAACAATCACTGCTACAAATTGACACCAAATAAAGAGCTCAAGATCCTTAATAGCCACCTAAAAAACACAGTTTAAATAAACATCAGCAATCATTGACAATTGAAGAAGAGAACAATCTTCCAAACTCTAAGAAACTCGTAACTATATAGCAAGTAAACACATAGACCCATTCAAGACACTAAGAGTTCTAAAAAAGACCAAAGAAACGAGATAGACATTTTGCATGCCACTATATACGCTCTCTACACCTATCTAAGAGTTAGATGAAACCAATGATGTTAAGAAAAGAAAATAGTATAATAAAAGGATGAATGTCTTATACAATCTCAGTCCCAAATCAAATAAAAAAATCCCTGAAATTAAACAAATAATAAAAAAATTAGAAACCTAATGAAACCAAAATAGAGGAAAAAAAAATATTATCTCGCATCAGCCGAACTAGAAAAGCCAATTCAAAAATCTAATGCTCTAAAAAAAAAAACAATAGTTATTTTCTTTAGTAAACACTCTAATCAATTGCAAGCCTAAAAAACTAAGCAGCCAACACACATATATAAATAGGGACACACAAAAGCAAAACAACATAAAGAAACCTCCATATTGCGTCACAACATGCATGCTCCCTAATCACCAAAACATAAACATGGCTCTTAAAAATGACAAAAATAAGCAATTGGATTTAATCAAATGCAAAGACACTGTCAACACATAGACAACAAGCTTGTTAAGGATAAAGTTTCTTACTAATCAAAGAACAACAACGTCAATCATTGCTGCAAAATGACACCAAAAAAAGAGCTCAGGATCCTCAATAGCCACCTAAAAAAACACAATTTAAATAAGCATCAACAATGCTTAACAATCAAAGAAGAGAATGTCATTATATATGCCTCTTGCACCTCTCTAAGAGATAGATGAAACCAATGATATCAAGAAAAGAAAACAGTACAACAAAAGGACAAATGTCCCATACAATCTCAATCCCAAATCACATAAAAAAATCCCTGGAATTAAGCAAACAATAAAGAAATCAGAAGCCTAACGAAACCATAACAGAGAAAAAAAATCTTGTCCCACTTTAGTCGAATTGAAAAAGCCAATCATGAGGGCTATGAGGCACAAAAACCTCAACCCATCCCATCCAAAACCAATAATATGTCCAATCCCAGAGAACCAAAACAATACCCTCCCAAACAATCACCAAGTAACGAGGAACAACTGCATTTAATGCCAAATCCTAGAACACTTAACAATTTAAAAAAATTAAAGGCTCATCAAACATTTATTGACCAACCATAACCCAACAATGCAAGTCAAGCCAAAACCCATCTAAACTCACCAGTTCAGCTAAGACATACATTGTTCTTCTTGAGAAGAGCTACTAGTGCACAAAGCAGAAACCTCAAAGATGTTTAAGTCGCATACAAAGCCACCAAAACACCTATAGCCAAGATGCACCAACCTAGAAACCCTCACCTCACTCCAATAAAGGAACATGCAAATAGATCTCCAAGCAACTTCACATCATATAAGAAGACTATCAAGAAGTAGATCCACATCACGAGCACATTGCTCCAATCTATGGTGTTCTTACTCAGACTAAGGACTTCACTAAGGCTTTTTAGTTTTTTGTTTTTTTTTGTGATAATAAACTTTAATCGGCAATTTGTTTTCCCCTCATCTTCTAACTACAACACCGAATAATAGACTATATTGACTTGGTAAACTAAAGTAACTATAATATTCACTTCAATAATGGTTAAAAAAAAATACCCTATTTAATAATCAATAACAATGAAATAAAATTAAATCAATGGTTCTGTTCATTTTTGCGGTTCAAAAGCGTTTTTGAAAAATAAATATTTTTATTTTTTTTCTTTACTTCAAATTAATTTTTTTTAGATCATTTTGATATGTTGATATTAAAAATAATTTTTAAAAAATAAAAAAATATTATTTTAATATATTTCTAAATAAACAATATTTTAAAAAATAATCGACCTTACTTGAAAATAAAAAGCAGGGAAATGGTGACGGTTCTTAAAATCTTGATACTGTCTAGATTAGAGGATGTTACTATCATTTACAACAGATAAATTAAAAATAATAATAAGAAAAAAAAAAAAAAAAAAACTACCTTTTGCTACGACAACTATCACGAGTAGTAGAAAAAACAATATATATTTATTACTATTTACTTTTCACTGCCTAATGTCACAAGAGTCACATTAATGAAATGGACAATCAGAATATGCATGGAGACGTGACTCGTGCTGGGTCTCCAAAACAAACAAATTCAAGTCTAAGATCACCAAAAGTAGTCCTCTTTTCTAGGTCCCCTCCTTTTGGACAGACACACTTCGGGCTACCAAAACACGTCTGCGGCAGTTATTGCTACTTTCAAGTAGGTGATTGTATTTGATGTTATGGTATTTTATATTTAAAAATATATATTTTATATTTTTAAAATTTATTTTTAATACTACCACATTAAAATAATCTCAAAATATTAAAAAATATAATTTAAAGCAAGAAAAAGTAAAAAAAATTCAAAAGCATTTTTTAAACTAAAAAAAAAACACAACCTAAGTCAAAATTATTAGTGTTTTTTGATGTTATCTTTTTTTTTTTAAGCTTGAAAATATATTATAATATTTTTTCTAGATTTTTTTTACATCAATGTATCAGAATTATAAAAAAATAAAAATTTCATATTTTCTTATATCAACGTAATCAAATATAGTTTCAACAAAAATGACAAACAGCCTCTGAGCCCGTTGCACATGTCAATTTATTATCATTTAAGGCTGTCATTTTTCCATTTGAGTGTATATACGGGTCTTTGATATTATTATAAGATAATCTTAATCTCACTCGATACGTAACGTTAATGACTAATTACTGTCGCCCTTCAAGTATTTTATAACAACCGTTGAAAACTTGTCACAGACCCTTGACTAGTTAGGTAAGATGATGCATGTGGAATTAGTCGGTCATCAATGATGTGTTTGGTATATGTTTCTATTTTTATTTTATGTTTTTTTAAAATATTTTTAATTTTAAAAAATATTAAATTAAATTGATATTTTTAGTTTTTTTTTATGGTTTTGATGTACTGGTATTAAAAATAAAAAAAAATATTTTAATATATTTTTTTAAAAATAATTATTTTAAAAAACACACTCCACTGTAATCTCAAACACCTTCATAAATCCTGGAACATATAATTATAAAAAATCTTTAAAATCAAAATTTAATACCTCTAACTATTAACGAATTATTTTTAGTCGAATATTAGACTGGGTTAATGTAATAAATTGAAAATCTTTAAAAAGTAAATTTAAAACTTAACTAATTAAACTTTACTCCTATATATATATATATATATATATATATATATATATATATATATATATATATATATATATTATATATATATATATATATAAAATATATAAAAAGTCCAAATACATGCTCCTTATAGCTAGGAAGTTAACAAATTAATCGATCCTCATGTATTTTAGGAGCTGCATTCCAAAATCTTTTACATGCTTCTAGAAGTTTAGAGGGAATAGTAAAAGTGTATTTGATAGTGTTGTAGTAGTTATTTTTTAAAATATTTTTATTTGAAAAATATATTAAAATAATATATTTTATTTTTCATATTAACATATTAAAAAGATTTAAAAACACTAAAAAATTAACATGAAGTAAAAAAAATCAAATTTTAACAAAGAAAAATCAAGTTGAAATTCAATGTGAAACACACTAAAAGAAGAAAGGTAATTTTATATATATTATCATCTTCAACGTCAAGTTAATTTTTCCAAAGAGAAATAATGTTCTTCAAACACGTGAAACGTCAAAACATGAATTATCTAGGCTTGAGCTAGCTCATACCAAAATCCGTTTACATGCATCCAGAATTCTTGAGGGACTATTCAAGAGAGAAAGACAATTCTATATATTATTTTGTTCAACATCAAGTTAATTTTTCCAACGAAAAAAAACAAAAGTTTTCAAACACACGAAACGTCAAAACGTGAATTAACTAGGTTTGACTCGGAGGCTTCACTATGGTCTAAAAGTATTATTGCACGTTGAACCGGCGCGCATGAATTTCATGAACTCAACGTGCGCGCGCACCGATTATTTGAGAAATGTCTTATCAAGTATAGAGGGTGTTATTCTCACTCTAATCTCATTTTACAATTTTATTATTATTATTTAGATAGACTAATATATTTCAAATCAGATTCTTCACAAACGATGGTTTTAAAAATTAATATTACAAAAGGTAATATCTCAATAATCTTTGTAAATAAGATACTCTATATGTAATTATATTAAAAAATATGCTGGTTATTGATAAATAAGTAAAAGTTAGATACTATTAATCTAAAGTATAACTCAACTGGTTAAATTTAAGTTTGCTCTCTAAAAATAATTACTTCGAGTATCACAAATTTTTGAGCTACTAAAGACTTATCTGATCGTTAACTTTCAGGGTTTAAGGATTAGTTAAGATGCGTATAAATTAGCTCAAGATATCCTATAATTCAAAAATCCAAAAAAAAAAAAGAAAAAGAGTTGGAATGTTATTTAATTCGAAACACAATTGCTGATAAGATGGTTATGTTTCCCAAACAAAAGTGAGAGCTAATGGATGTTTATCACTTGAAGAAAATTCCTTCCAACTTTGCAAGCTAGATAGCTAAGTATAAGATGGATTTCTATGCAAAGCAAGACCCGGAATTGAAACACAAATATTCGAAGAAAGTTTTGGTGGTAGCATTTGAAAATTTTGAGGGTTTTGAAGGTTTAGAGTCAAGCTTTCATTGGACCAACGTGGCCGTCCACTCTCTCTTTGCTACAGGTTAAATGGACCGCAAGAACCTCCCTCGACGTTTCCTTTCGTATGAACACGCAAATTTCCGCTGAATGTAACTTGTAGTAGGTTTGCTTGGCACTATAAATAAGGTGCCTCAAGTTTTCATCGTTCACCACTTCATGTAAACATCCAGTGGCTTTACTGGGTAATAACACTCTAAGCTTCCAAGGGTGTGTTTGGCTTAGAAAAACACCTCTTTTGTTGACCAGAAAAGCTTCACTGCTAGCATTCTAAGCAGATATGGCTAGAGAGCGCAAGCTTCTCGGCTTCTTTTTTGTGCTTCTCCTTCTGTTGCAAGGCTCTTTAACTCAAGCCCGGCCATTCAATATCTTGAAGTCTGATCGAGGCAGGATTGGTGGCACTGGTTTCTTCGACGGGTTATCCCTAGGAGCCATCAAGAAGTCAGGTCCAAGCCCAGGTGATGGTAACAAGTTGAAGGATTCTGGAATTTATGGAGGGATTCATTCAGGTCCTAGCAATGGAGGAGGACACTAGTACTTGGTTAAGATAATATTATTACATTGTTGAATAATACAGCAACGTATGCATTCTTCGTTGATTTGTTGGCTTTATTGTATTTTATTTAGATATCAAGCAGCTAGTATTGCTAAGTATATATAATAACGTTCCTCGAAATTGATTTTTAGCTGACCGTCTTAATTCTTTTGACGGTAAAGGATGTAAAAATGATAGTCTGGATGTTGTTGAAAAATGAATTAATATATTATTGATATGTTCTGTGCTGATGAGAGTTGCGTGGGCTTTTAAGTTTACAATGAGCCACCTTAAAATCCATATTATCTCTATTAAAAAAAAAAAAAAAAAAAAAAAAAAACCCTAAAAGATTTAGTGATTTCATTGTAGAGCCTGCAAGAGCCCCAACTTCTAACTAAGACAATACATGTAACCACACATGGTTCAAGAAATTACCAGAAAATTTACACACACACACGTATACATTTTAGATTGATCACTATTTTCTTTAATGTTATATTTTTAACTCTTATTATGCCATTAATTTTTCTATCAAAATTTTGATAGAATCTCCCCATAAATAAAGACTATTCCAAATTTTATCATCGTTCAATAAATACAGAAATCTCAAAAACAATATGTTCAACCATCACTATCATCATATAAATCACAACCATAATTTAAAAACATACTTAATTTACCATTACATTCATTTTTCACAATTGGAATTAAGTATATTACATTATATTAAAATCAACAATTATTAATACAATATAAATTACACTACATGCCAATAATTTATGAACAAAGTAATTTTAATGTCAAGTTATAAACACAACAAAAACTAATAGTTAATTAACATGTCTTTTTAGTTTTAAACTTCATTTACACAACAAAAGATAGACAACAAGTTTTACACCTCAAAAAAAACAAAGTTTAAAATATATACACACGTCACCATTACCTAAATTAAAATTACTAGCAATAAACTATGACTAAGGTCATGTCTGCAAAGAACTTGTAATCAAGTTTATACAACATAAGATTACAATTCAATAACAACATAATATAGCACGCAAATAAATTATATATTATCTTTTATTATCCTTATCCTAAACTCCTAGAATACATCTCTTTTCATTAAAACAACATATTGTTTTATCCGAACATTCTCCTTATAATACTGATAAGTTAGACAATTGACATCTCTAGCTCCATCTTATGACAAATAATCGAAGTAAACACATTAACAAACCAACATACTGACACATTTAGCCCCACTCATACTAGCTAGTCAAAGTAAATACATCAAGAAGTCAACCCCACTCATGACAACTAGTCAAATAACCATTTTTTTTCATATATTCAACTTTCACTTTCATCTCTTTTAAATAAACCAATGACTTTAAGGAATGAAATAAAAAATGAAACACAAAATATAAGATTTAAAAAGTAGTTATCAAGGTTTCGAACACTATCCGGAGCTTGCAAATGCCTAGCTGCTTCTGCCTGCTGTCCAATTATGACAGCCTCCCTTACATTAATAGGATCAAAACTACCATAAACTTAAAAATTCATCATAAGAATCATATTCCAGTTCTCATTCAATTCATGTTCTTGACTAGTATTAAAGAAATTCATAGGGTTTATACATCCTAAAAATCCTAAATTCATAGGAATGAATAACCCTCACTTCTTTATTTTCTTACCCTTAGGATGAAACACTTCAGTTCAATCCCTTGGGATTTCTTTTTAAATTTTCTACAATTTTCAAAATTAGTTTGTGTCATTATATATTTAAAACACATTATTATTATTATTATTATTATTATTAAACCAACTCAATTCAACAACTTCCAAACTTATTTTACATTTCATGGCCCAAACATCCATGACCAATCCATGAGTGTTCCTTTATGTCTTTCCTTATATTTTTATCTAATCCCACATACTTAATAACAATTTTAATAATTCATGTTTAATAACTCAATCAAATCTTCTCTCCCATGAACAAAACTATTTTGGCTGAACTTAGGCATATCCACACCATGAGTTCCCCTTTTGTTTCCTTATTCAAAATTCATTTAACAACATCACAAAACTATATATAACATGACCAGATTTAACAGTTTTATCAATAAAAATTTTCATCAGTATTTAAACTCACATTTCATCGGTATGTATTTTGCCGACGAGCTCACGGATGGAACCTATCTATTGAAAAAACTATTGTTAATAATTTTTGATTTATCGATAATAAATTTATAGATTGATTTACAGAAGTATAAAGCATGCAAAAAAAAAAAATGCCCTATTCATTCTGTTGATATTGCCCTCGGGAAGTTTGCCCTATAAGCAACATAAATATCGCATGCAATTTTGTTGGTATTTTTATTTGTTCGTCGGTAAATATAACATATCATCGATACCATTTGTAATTTCATTGGACAATTAACAGTAGGAGTGACATTTGTAGCAATTCTTTCCAACTCTCTAGAATATATCGGCATACGTGGTTC
Source organism: Populus alba (assembly GCF_005239225.2). Classification (NCBI taxonomy): domain Eukaryota; kingdom Viridiplantae; phylum Streptophyta; class Magnoliopsida; order Malpighiales; family Salicaceae; genus Populus; species Populus alba. The sequence goes on along the minus strand of NC_133290.1, from coordinate 6,858,931 downwards.
ATTGGTAACCCCATCCGTAATATTTTAAAATATTTTTTTTAAAAAAATATGTATTGAACATAAGTAGTAAAATAATTAAAAATAAATTAAAATCAAATGTATAAAAATAAATTAAAATAACATAAAAATTAAATATTTATTACAAATTTAAACATTTGTACGTTCAAATACAGTAAATCTAAAATAGAGGTGGTGCTGAAGAAGGAAGAGGAGGCTGGTCATTGCCAGGACTGTAAGGCCAATAAAAAGGATCACATGGACCACCCATGTGTGATCTCATCTCCATTACCACTCGACAGAGTTCTTTATAATCTGCAATGAATTGTTCATATTGTTCATTGAGATGTGTCGTTCGATCCTGTACCCCTTAGTCTAACATTGCCTTAAAATTTAGAGTTTGAGTGCTCGGGATCGATTGCAAGCATCTAACAAACAAAAAAACTACAGGTCATCTGCAAGTTCTCGACTATAGTGTTAGAGAGTACACCTGATTTCTATCAAGTCTACCGGACAATCTTGCCTCTAACCATAAATTCATATCAAGATCCGGATGGATTGAAAGACCATCCTTATATCTCTCTTTCAAGCAATTATTATATATATCTTGGAAAGAAAAAAAAATCATCAAATTAAAGAAAATTATAACTTAATAAAATTAATTGTTGAAAACCAACATACCACAAAGTGTTGAGCTTAGTTATCCATGAACTAATGCATCTTTTTAGTGGTCATCACTCTGCACATGTATTTCAACAAAAAAACTCTATCAGGCTTGATTCGGGTGCAAGAACCATAGCATATAAGATAAAAATGTTGTTAATTAAATATATTTATAAAAAAATAACAAATAAAAAAATAGAAGTAATAAAAAAATCTTACCATAAGGTTCGCATGCAAAACGAATGAAACAAAGCCGTTAGTGTGTGTGGTAACGAAACTATGAAAATGTCAGTTCCAATTCTCCATACCAGACTGTGGCCGTTGCATGAATTGCATGGATGTTACATGTTGAATGTACTCCGCCCATACAGCCTTTGAGATATATGGTGGTCTAAAATCCTTTCAAACTGCCACGTCATTCCAGGTTGGAAGCTTGTTTTCTCTTGCATATTTTTTTTGCTTTTTTGGGGCCTCATACCAAAAATCACAAAATATATATGTTACAAATAAATTATTTGTTAGTAAATGAAAAATAAAATTTTGGTATTTTGAATAAAAAAAATTACCTTGATTTTGATCTTACCTAATTGCAGCGTAATTCTCCCAAACCCTTCTCGCACCATTATCATCCGCTCTCTCCCATTCAAAATTTCCCTTGCAGTAAAAAATTATAAAAGGTAAATTTCAGTAATTTCAATAAACTAACCGTATTAACATAATAAAAAAATATTAAAATTAATACTAATGTTAAACCTTGAAAACCATGCATCGACCTGCGTTTGCATTTAGGATGTCTAGAAACTTGGCTTCATTGAAACAATAAAATTTCTATTGATGATTTAAAGGTCAATGTTATAGTTTTAGCAGCCTCAATGTTTGTAAACTTGAAATTGCATTCGTTAAATAAAATTATTTTTAAAAACATTATTAAAATGTTGTTGTGAAAGCAATTCAAACTTACATTGAAAAGTTATCCTTCCATTGACTCTTATACTTGCAGGTAAATAGATCCTATTGTGATAAGACGTTGTGGCATCACACTCAATGACCCCACATCATATGCCGATGCATGTGCCTCATGTGTCTATTCATGGTCGGCACCTAATGAATTGTGGTCGTCAGCATCGCTACTAGAAGAACTAGAAGTGATCATGTCTTCACGATGTACAATAAACTTTTCCTTAGGCATCTACATAAATTAATGGAAAAAAAAAACTAAATGATTTCTATTTTAAAAAAATTTTGACAACACCTTCCCTATATGAGAGGCTACCCAAAATTCTTAAACATGCAAACACACAATATATATGCCACAAATCAGTTAATTTTATTCAATTTCTTTCAACAAATTATAGTAATTCAATTTTGCACAAAATTCACATCTTCTAAGTGGTAATATATTTAATCCTAAATTTACAAGAATTTAATATAAATAAAAAAAATAATTAAAATTAATACTACACGTTTAATTGAAATTGAACAACAAAACTGGAAACAATAAGTAAAATTCAATAAAATAATGAAAAAATATTTCAATAACAACTAAAATTCAACATAATTATTTAAAAGTGGTAATGTTTGTGATCCTAAATTTACAAAAAATTATTCTAAATGAAATAAATACAAAATAATAACTAAAATAATGCAAAATGTTTTTCAATAACAATTAATATTCAACACAACTATTAATTCATAAAACTATTAAAAACACAAAATTGAAAAAAATAAATAATGAACTAAAAAATAATGCAAAAAAACACACACGTAAGTAAAGAAGAAAAAAGAATTTTTTTTTTTTAACCTTCATGGCATGCTTAGTTTCAGCTGAAAATGAAAAAAAAAAAATAAAAAAAACATTAAAAGAAAATAAATACGCTAATCTATAATACCATCATAAGAAATTCTCAATCTTCTTAAAAAAAACATCATGATTTTTATATTAAAAGCATGTTTTCTAATAAAGGCAATAACAATGAAAATAGATGGGTTTCTTTTTTTATTATTATTATTACAGCCATTTGAAATAGGTATAAAAAAACTATATTTTTCCAATTTAAACTTCATTTTCTTAATGATACATCTCTCGGTTGTTTCAACTAAAATATATTTTTTATTTGCAAGCAATATTTTCTAAACAAAAATTCATCATGATATTAAAAGAAAATGAACAAAACATTGAGATAATATCTAAGTATTTTTTTTATGTAATTGAAGAAAAAAAATAATAAATATGATAAAATCATATAAAAAACCTATTAAAAGTTTTTTTTTTAAAAAAAATAAATTAGATTTTAATTGATTATTCATAAGTTTTTTTTTTCATATTAGGTACGTAATAATTGAAAAATAAAATTGTTAATATTCTCTTAACATTCTATAATATTATTTGAGAACCATTGGCAAAATTGAATAATATTTAAAATATCATGTTAATGTTTTTTATAGTGTATAAATTAAAAACAAATATAGAAAAGGGGTCAAGATTATGATTATGATGCATATTAAAAAAAATCAGATGTGCTTGGGCCTCAAAGCCTCCTTTTTTTTTTAGAATTAAAATCGGATGATGCGCCATCCATTTTTATTTTTTTAAGCACGCAACAAGTGTTCTACTAGGAGGGATGACCTAAACATATATTTTCAACATATTCTCAACCAAAAACACCATAGAAAACATTATAAATCACTTGCCTAACCCAAAAATACCTCAAAACTACTGAGAAAAAAAAATATAATTAACTGAATTAAAAAAAAATCTAAACAGTGCTTAATCTATTTTTTCAATCATGTTTATAGAAAAAACTATCGCCATCAAACTTTCTTTATCAAATAAAACTCGTTGACACAAAACATGGAGAATTTTGATACTAAAAGTGGTCATTCATCATCTTTTTCTCTTTTCTCTCAATCTTAAAGACTCAAATGTTAAGAATATGAACATTCGAAATTGCAAAAACCAAAGGGACTATAAGGTAAGAAAAAAAAAGAGTAGACGAAGTAAACAAAACTTTGTACATTGAATACGAGATTGACCATGTAATTTTGTATTGTTTTATACATTGGTTTTTTTTTTTATTGAATTTTTTCTTTTCTTCACAAATTTTAATAAATTGATAATTAATTTAGGCATACAAAGTTGTAATTGAAAAAAAAAATGAAAATGGGGAAAAAAATTGAGCCATTGTGGTATTTTACCTATTGAAGGGATAAATCATGAAACAATCAATGTAGTTTCATACTATATATATATAGAAAACTCACTTTTTCCTAAAAATGTTTTTTACAACAAAAATACTTTTATTGAACAAATTGAAAAGAAATATGAACTCAAACATTTTCAGGAAACATGTAGGTCACCCATTAAATTGTAAGAGGAAAAAAAGAAGAAATAAAACAACAAAATAAATAAAAATGAGAAAGAAGGAAAGATAAAAGGAAAGGAAAGAAGTAAAAAAAAATACTGAGAAGCTTAAAAAAACTGAAAAGGGTGAAAAACACGCTCCCCCTTATTTTCAAACTGGAAAAAAGAAAGCGAAACTCCCGGGACCAGTCGTGTCTAAACTCTCACCGGATAGAGAAGCAGTGAGTAAGATTAAAGCTTCCCCCCCCCCCCCCTATCGACTTCAGTGAAAGCGAGAAATGGGGAGCTCATCGAAAGACGATTCCGGAAGCGACGCCGAGGCTTCAAGCGGCGACAAAACACCTTCTAATTCCAGTCTCTTCTCCGAAGGCGAGCGCGTCCTCGCCTACCACGGACCCCGCATCTACGAGGCCAAGGCATCTCTCTCTATAAGATCTTTCCTTTTCTATTTTTTTTTATTTGTGCCCTATGATTTTGTAACTGATGTTTATTTTAATTTTTTTTTAAATCGACTTTTTGTTAATTTTAGGTTTTGTTTTTGGTGGTTTTAGTGTTTAATTGTGATTTTGCTTGTTTGAATGGAAATCTGTGGTAAATGGGGTGAAAGTGATAGTTGAGGAAATTTAAGGTTTTTTTAATAGCTTATTGTTGAAATTAGGGTTTATAGAAGCTGGAATTTTGATTTTTTTAGCGTAACAAGTTTAATTTGTCTTGTTATTGCAGAATACTAACAATTATTGGTTTCAGGGATTTCAACTGAACTAAGTAAATTTCACTGTGACTTGTAGTTGCTGCAGTCTCCATCTTTCTGTAATAAGGAGCATTTTAGTGTGGTGGAGAGTAGTGTTGTTTTCTATGGATGTGACCTTTCAGTTCACAAGTGTTATTTTATCATTTTTTTTTTTAATGAAATTAAGATGCCAAGTATTTTTGAGTTGCCTGGGAACCACACGCAAGAATCAAGGGAGTTTAAAATTGTCTTGATTTTGGATTTTTTGCTGTAGATGAGATTGGATTTTCCTTGGAAACAATGTGTGTGTTATCTAATTTCTTTTTACAGCATATTATATGTTTTTCATTTCTAGCATTTTAACTTTTTTTTTTAAATGTTCTTTTAAATCTTAGGTTCAAAAAGCTGAGCTTCGTAAGAAGGAATGGAGATACTTCGTCCACTACCTTGTAAGCTTCTCCTAGCTATTCCTTTCTGAATGACTTGTTCTGGTTATACAATTTTGAATGACTGAACCGCTGAGTAGTTGACTGGTACAGTATTACCTTGTTATGATGTTAAGTGATGTGCCTTTTGCTGTTTTACAGGGTTGGAATAAAAAGTGAGTATGCATTTTGTTCTTTTCCTGTTGCTATATATTTTGGCTGAGATTTTGGAACTGAATAGGTCAGACTGGAACATTGTGAGGTCATTTTCTCTACCTCTTTTTTCTCTTCAATCTAATCACGTATAAGTCCAAGTTTCTTGGATGCTTTATTTATTCATGATGTGATTCCCCCCTGCTTTTCCCTTTAAAAGTTAGGATAATATTAAGACGTTTCAAGAAATGAAGCAACAACTATGGCGTTTTGCAAAACTGACAATAGCAAAAGTAAATAACTAGATATCTATTTTACGCTTTTCATTATTGTTACATTTAATGCCATTGCACTCATCACATGACAATAATTTTCCAAGATTAAAAGTCTAGGTTTTTTCAATAAAATTTCATAAGTGAAGGCCTCTTTCTTCTCTGTTTTAATGCTTTTCTTTCATTGATGCTAGTTTTTTTAGGAGTTTTATGATCTTAATTCTATACAACTATAAACTTTGTTTAGAGTACCTAGTCTGACATTTTCCTTCCTCTATTTCCTTAAATATTTCCTCCTGCTATGTGTTTTTAATTATTTTCTATAATTGTTTATCAAATACTGTTTTATCTTTTCCTTTTACTAGTTTATTATGGTAATTTATTACACTGACAAGGTTTATCATGACAGGAAAGGGTTGGAGAAAAAAGGGGGGTGGGGCAGTTGTTACCATTTGAAAGACAATGATCGATTGTGTATGAGATATATTAAAAAGAAACATATAAATCAATGTCACATTAGGGAAGTAGGAAACTGTTGTCCTATTATAAAGTTTAGCTAGCTATAGAATAGCTATGGTTTGCCAGTAACTATAGGCATGCTAAGCAGGTTTTGGAAACACATATACTTGAGGATCTTTGCTGGTTTTGCTGTCTTTTAATTTAATTTGGAAATTATCTTTTTAGATCAACATAGCAGATATAACTTGAATGAATTGAAAACAAACGATATTTTAGTTTAGAATAATAAAAAAATTATCAATTGGACAGGTAAAAGAGAAGCTACAACTTATAAAAACAAAATCTTGTCTTTGATGTTTCTTCTATTTCTCAGCTGGTGAGCCCTCTTGTTGCATCTTTTTCATCTTAGCATTTGTTCCTATTGTCATTTTTTTTACTACTTAGCCCCATTTGTGAATTGGTTTATGTTATCGCTGAAAGGTTTCTCGGAATTGTTTTTTTTTCTAAGAGTTTTATTTCGTTAATAAATATACCCTGTTTCAAAAAGGGACACAGAAATCATTACTGTGGGTTGGACATATTGCCAACAGTTGGGACGAATGGGTAGGCATGGACAGACTAATGAAACACACTCCAGATAATGTCTTGAAGCAGCAGACCCTGGAGAAAAAACAAGGTGTAGACAAGGGTTTGAAGCCTGGACGTTCTTCTCAGACGAAGCCAAAAAACTCTACTGGTAATCTTCAGTTTTATTTATACACATGTTTTTTCAAATTTATCTTGTATGTGTTAATGTCCAAATGGAGATTTTCAACAAGTTCTGTTCATTTAGCTTGTGGTGTGTGAAAGTCTCTGAGCAACTGTTGGCCATCTAGAAGACTTTTTTTTTCTCTTCCTTGCCTGAGAGAATCAGCTTATGGGTTCTTAGGTCAAAGGAAATACTCAATTGATGTTCTCTCCCTTTTCAATAACTCTTACTGTTATATTTAGACAAGACATAACTTGGGGACTTAACTTTCATTTTGTGCTAATATATGAGTACCTTGAATGCTTGTTCAGGTTTTTATAGTCAGATTCACTTTTCAATATTCTTGGCAATGTCATGGCTATGAAACTGCTAAGTGATAGCTAAGCTCATAACTATTTCAATTTTATAAAAATTAGTTTTTGTTTTGTAGATTCAAAGATGGACAAGGAAGATCCTAAAAGCAATGGTTTGTTCCCTTACCTTCCTTTTCTTTCCCTCTTCATAAGCACAGTTTTCATTGTTTTATTAAGTGACTATTGGTTGTCATTATTCTCCAGTAGAAGTCCTACCACAAGCTGGTATGATTTTTCTGCTTGTTATACATTGCTAGTCCTAGATTTGTTTTTGCTGTTTATTTTCTTTATATAGAGGCCATCCTATCAGGCTTGCACCTGCGAATTGGGCAGATGTTCTCCAAAAGAGGATGAAAAGAATTTTGTAGTTTAATTATTTTCACCCAAATAAAGTTGTGGTGCCATAGGACTTTGTATGGAGCTTGACATTGGCATTGCTATCTGTTGGTCTTAGGTTTTTTATTTTTTTTTCCCAGCATCATTTTGTTTCATCTTGTGCCATATTGACTTGCATTAGGTAGTACACCATTATAAACATTTTACTAGTAAAAACTGGGTCTTAATTTCATGATTGCCAAAGTCAGGGGACATATTTACTCGGCTTTTATTCTATTGCAATCTTGCCATCTTGAAATATTCAAACAAGTTGCATTTATATTTAGTGCCTTTTTTTTTCCTTTACTAGTGGTTTATCTTCAATTTGCCTCTTAAATGATATATGCTCGTGAAGACAAAGAAATTTGTTCTTATGAATTGTCACTGCTTCTTGCAGTGGCAAAAGGGAAGAAGCGTAAAAGTGATTCAGGAATGGAGGTTTGTTTCATATTATTTCATATGGTGCCTTGGCATACCTTTTAATTTCTGAAGTATGTGTTGGACAGCAGTTTTGGCCTGCTACATCTTGTTGTTGCTCCGATCTCATCTGTTTTGCCCCCTTACTGCTTTTGTTAATAATTTTTCCTTCATTGAAGACCAAGCTGAAAACAAGCATACCCTCACAATCAGATTCTCTATTTCAGAAACTTCATTGCTCTTCTTAGATTCTTATTGAGATTCCTCTTAATATTGTGGTTTCAAATTGTTAGAAGGATAATTTACCTGTAGAAAAGCTTGTCAAGATCCAAATTCCATCAACACTAAAGAAGCAACTTGTTGATGATTGGGAATTTGTCACCCAGCAGGACAAGGTATTCACATATTTTCTCCTATTGCTATTATATTGTATTCATTATGCGAATTGTTTTTTTTTGAGTTAGTGTAGAAGCCATAAAGTTCAATTATTTCCAAATAGCTTAATGGTTTTTGCTTCATTGAATATAACCCTGCATACATTTAATTTACAAGTCTATCCAGTCATTTTGGATGTGTTACCATAATCTTTTCTTTGGCAATTTTTACATACGATCTTGTGAACAAGCCTTTGACAGAGCACCTTTTTTACCTTGACCCTATTCTTTCTGGAAATCCTGTTACTCTTGAATTGCATTCAATTTAAATCACCTCTCTTGCTGTCCTAATTATTAGGGTATCAACACTACAGTGCATACATTATACTTGTTAAAGAATTAACTCTGAAATTCTATATCTTGATGATTATAATTCCTATTTTTTTCTTGTTTACAATCAAAACAGCTTCTATAATGCTGAACCAGCAATGCAGCTACTTTTCTGTTATCCAGCTTCAGTTTTCTGGTTGTACTTTTTTGTGATAAAAGGGTTGGCTTTTTACAAATATCAATCAGGAAAAAAAGATTTGGTGATTTTCTTAGTTATTGGATCTTGCAGAAAAAAGATTCAGGCTTTTTTCAAATATCAATGAATTGTAATATTGTTCTTTGTTGAAAATCCTAATATCAACTTCTTTGTCCTTTGACACCTTTGTTGCTCCTGAATGCCATACATGTTAAAACAGCCAATGCCAACCCATCCAACACAAGACCATCGTCCCATCCTAAGAGCTTGGAATTTTCCCACAAAATAGTTGGCCTTTTACACTTTAAAGGTTTATATTTTTTAGCAAAAGATTTTGGATTTTTGGTATAAGGATCAGATTCTAGTGAAATTCTGCAAGTAAAAGAGGAAACTGTGAGACCTACACCCCTGTAGTGATTCAATTCACTCTAGATGTTCTAGATATTCTTCTGAACACTGTCCTTGTTTTGCTTTCTTCAGTATTGTGGTGTATGACTATGTTCTGTCTTATTGCCATTTGTTAACCTTGATGTACTCGTGGTACTCACAAATCGATACATGTAATGGGATTTGTGACAAAAGTATTTTTTCTATTTACAAATTGAAATTAATGTAGTTTCCCCATTTCTGGATAGAAGATAGTTCAACACTGTGCCACAGTATTTTTTGATTGGTTCAATGTGTTTCCAGAATGTGAAATTTTCCATATGCAGATTTCAAATGAAAACACACAAAATAACCAAGTGAACCTATTATTCAAAAACTCAATTTATTGATCAATCAAAATCCATAGCCTCCTTTCTAATGTCTAGCATGCTTTATAGAGGCACCAAAGTCCGTACAAAATAGAAAATCTAAACCCACTAGGAAAAGAAAACGTTTCTGCTTATCTATCATTGGAGTTTAAGTTCAATCTTCTTTTTAATGATATAGTGCTCTGATTTGTTAAAGAACCTCTCTTTTTAAATGCAGCTTGTTAAACTTCCCCGGTCACCAAATGTGGATGATATTTTGACAAAGTACCTAGAATATATGTCGAAGAAGGATGGCATGTGAGTTTTGTTCTAGCTTCTGCTGACATTACATGTATCAATTATAATTTGCATATGCTAGGAATTTTTTTCTTTCCTATCAGCTATTTTAGTATATATTCTCAATTGCATAGACCACCATAACAGTGATCTTATTCTCTGTTCCAATGGTTGATGATAGATCAATTTTCAGATGTTTTGAAAGAGAATATCCAGCGTATCTTCAACAGAAATTACATTGATTCTCTAGGAAAGCAAAAAAATTAGACGAACATATCTCAGTGAATGATCCATGAATAATACCTTCCATCCATCAATATTGTGGAATATTACTGGTGAAGATGTTAATAACTTACCTGAATGGAAGGATGTAGAATGTTTTATTTTGAATCAGAATGTTAAAAGTAAAAGGTGAAGCCAGAGCACCAGGATGGGAAAATTGATTTAAAGTTGCAATAAATGGTCAAGACATGAAACATTTCAAAAGGCCTGAATTGCTTGGGATTCAGATTGGGTTGAGCATATATGAGACCAATTAATGCTGATATATGCTCAAGCTTCAGAGTTGATTTTTGCTAATGCAACATGGATTATGTATGCCACAAGTCACAACTGTGCTCTCATATGGGCCTCCGTAAAGGGCATTGATGTCAAAGTAGACATCAATCAATTATTTTGCTGATTCTGCATTTATCTCACATTTTCTGATGTTACTTAATATCTAGGTTCATGCATTGGTTGCATCAATAATAGTTGCATGGATCATGTTTTCTTGGATACAGGATAACTGATTCCATTGGAGAAATTTTGAAAGGAATAAGGTGTTATTTTGACAAAGCATTGCCTGTGATGCTACTATACAAAAAAGAGCGTCAACAATATCATGATACTGTCAAAACTGATGTATCTCCATCGACTATATATGGTGCTGAACATTTGCTGAGGCTCTTTGGTATGCTTATCATAAGCACTTGTGCTTTTTAGCCACTTATAATTTTTACATTCTTTAGTTGTTTGACCATCATATTTTTGTTTGATAGAGTGTTGAAGCTATTGCTTTTGATCAGTAATCTTTAATGAAAGCTGATATGGTCACCAGTTGTGTTGTCTTAATGAAATGTGTTTTATTTTGTTCTGTCTGAAATTAAATTCAATCATTGTTGTCTGGAGGCAAACATTAGTAACTTTTATATGGCCTTCCCTTTTCTTTTCTTTTTTCCTTGAGAATTTTATATAGCCTTCTTAATTATTGTAACAGTTGCAAGTCCAATTTTCTACAACCTTTCCTCTGAAGCGAATTACCTTGACAGATGGGGTTTTCCTTAAATGTTTAAAGACACCCTTATGGGTAGGTTACAGTTTTTCACATTCTGAGCATTTGTTAGATGGTTATTCGAAGGCCGAGCCTTTCCAATGTTATTTTCACATTTTAACCAAGTCATGTGTGCTTGTGCTGGTGATTGAAACCTTGATAGAAGCCCACAGATGTAGTTAGTTTTGAAATCACCTGCATTCCTTTGAACATCTCACAGCAAAGAACACTGTCAAGAATTTGAAATGATATATAACCCAGTTTAATGAGGAACTACTTTTTGTACATGGTGTGCACTTGTGCAAGTGACTTTATTCCTTATTTTAGGAGTTAATTTTTCAGACTTATAATGTTACTTTTTCCTCTTTGCAGTTAAATTACCAGAGCTCTTGGCCTATGTGAACATTGAAGAGGATACATCAACCCGCTTGCAACAGAAATTACTCGACTTTCTCAAGTACTCACTCCATCCCTGTTCTTTAGAAAAAATAAACACTGAAATTCAATTGAAATTAAAATGAAAGAGAAAAAGTTTGGTTCCCACCACTGGCCTCATCTTCATTGTGATTGGCTTCATATCAGACGTTTACTTCATTAGGAATATCTTTTATCAATGGATCGAGTTAATTAATAAAAGATATTCTTCACATTCAAGCAATTATCAGAAAGCAAAATCTTTTCTATCATCATTGTTGCCTTTGACCAAGGAGAGTAGTTAATTCACGCATGCATCAACAAATTTCTAGGCTCATGAAGAGGCACTTCTAATGTCTGTGCTACACATTGATAATGATCCATAATCTACCTTCTCATAAGTAATGCACTACAAGCTGGTAAATATCAAAGGCTGCCTTTAAAGATTATGGAACATAAAGGAATCTACTTTTACAGTGATCTGGTCAAGCATTGTTTATTCCTTTCCTGCCTTCTCATATATTCAATCTCTTAACTGTCTTGCCTTGACCCGTAAAAAAATATATTCTTGTCTTGCAGATTTCTACATAAGAACCAAAGTACTTTCTTTCTTTCAGCTTATGATGGATCTAAAGTTTCTGAAGGCAAAGTCAAAGGGAAAGATTAGTGAGCTGCTGTTATATGTGCCCTCTCCATGCCCGTTATTGCTGCCGTCATCAATTTGGTGGCCAACTGACATGACCAAATTGGTATGCCATTATCTGCTTTAACAAGACGCGGAATGGGCATCCATTTGTTGTTGTAACAGTAGTATTTGTTAATTCTTTGTCCCCCCAGGGGGAAGGATGTTTTAGTATAAAACATTTGGTAGCTAACTCTGTACAATGGCTCGTCGCAGGCTATTACATGTTTAAATGATTTGGCGGTGCATTAGTCAGAGGTGCAACAATGTGTGGTTGTAATCGAGACGTAACAACTGCTATTAAACTACGTTTGCAAATCACAACTTGAACTTTCTCAAGCTTGCATTTCAGCTTTGCATGGCATCCCAGATTGACTATAGCTTCACGGTTATGGTTATTCATGAGATCATTTATGTGCCTAGCTAGGTTCATCGAAACGCCACACTTTTGAGACTTTCTGCTATAAGATTGGGTGATAAATGGGGCGGGATGCTCGTGGCCATGCTCTATCTTGTCCAGACACTTCCTTGTAAAAGATATTACTAACTCATACACTTCTTGCATGATTACACTTAAAATTGTGTCCCTCCACTTGTATTTTACCTTTAACTTGATTTTCGTAATGTTATTCTCATACCCTCTTATTGTTTATCACTGGTAACTCCTCTTTTCAATTCTTTATTAAACTAAACAAATATCAATAAAAAAAAATCAAATAGTAGAGTTCAAATCATCAAATTCAAGAGAAAAACAAACAAGAAACTAAAAAATTTTTAGGAATAACTCGAAAAACCCGAATTCAATATGGAATAACTCAAACAAAACATATTCAAGATTGAACTTCATGACTTGCTTTTAAGAAAATTAAACACCAAAGATCAACAAAGAAAGACTTTCTCGAAGAATAACTAAATAAAATATATTTAAAATTAAACTTCTTGACTTGCTTTTATGATTTTTTTTTTTCCTTTTTCAATGCCAAACGCAATTAAAAAGACTTTTTTTTTTTTTTTTTTTTTTTTTTAATCAAAGAAATCGCAAATCAGAAAAGCAAGGAAAACCCAATTCAAGAACAAGATGAATTTTGCGCTAATTATCTTGAATATGTGCACAAGATGAAATCAAACTCTATATGGTGTGATTTTGATGTAAGGAATAATTTTCTATATTGTAATCTTTTTAAAAAAAGAAAACGATAATGAAAACAAAACAAGAAATTAAAAATAATGAATTTGATTATATAGCCAATCTCTTACACTGAATTGATGTAAACAAGGAAGGCTAAACCTTATAATTAGATTATAAAACCCTGACCCATTGATTATTTGAATCAAGAACCAAAAGTATATGGTTAGAACACTACAAAGATGATCTCTTTGATAAGTTTTGAAAAGTTCAATGATTAACCCAAAAGCAAGAGTGCTCATATAATTTTTATTCAAAAATCAATACATCTTCACATCCAAAAAAATAAAAGGTATTTATATATTTGACTTAAACAAAAATAAACCCTAAGTTGAAAATTAAACTCAAATAACTAACTAATTAAAAGTATGGATAAAATAAAATACAAAGCCCAAGTCTTGTACAAATAAAAGCGCAATATGCATAGTAATTTATATGCCTTATCGAAAGACATTACCGATGTCTGATTGTTATGAAATTTTAATGTTGTAAGAAACAAGACCTTTAAAATCTTCTAAAAAACTTTTAGCTCAATTCAAAAGTTAGATTGTAAGTTATGATCATTAACATAAAAATGTATAATTAAGTTCGAGTACAGGTTAAGCGGTCCCATCTCTTACTTAGAGTTCATTGATCAAGGCTTGATCCTCATTTAAACTTAATTTTATGCTTAAAGCCATCTTCAAAGTAAATGTATAATTCTTGAAGCTTGTTTAGCCTGAATATCATGAATCAACCCATTAAATGTCTTTTTGATCCTCTTGGTTTACTCTTACAATTGGTCCATTTAGCACATCCAATAAATCTTATGGTGGTGATTGTTGATTCTCATCAAATTGAATCTTATTTAGATTTTAACTAGGTCAATTAAATCATAGGTTAACCTGTATAGTTGACTTGGTCAATATAGAACATGACTTTACCAGGTTTCAAATCAAGGAGTTATTTAATAACACTAGGAAGAAGAAGTAGAGTGGGGTCCTGAAGTAAGGAAATTCAGAGTTGGAGACATGGTTGGAGTTGAGGCATAGTTTGGTCTAGTAGGGAATGTTTCTATTGCAACCCCAACATGGAACAATATTGTGAGAAAAAGATCATCACTTACAATGCCACTGATAGAGATGGAAGAACCACTCAAGGAGTCTACTCTTCAGCTATACTTGTTCATCAAAAGTAAGTTAAATTAGGAAAACAACTTGATTTCCAATCTCCGATTTGTATAGTCATTTAACATTTATGAGGAATACAGGTTTGTGATTAGGATACTAGACAAGCTTGATCTAGAGCAGGCAGTGACACGATCAAAAGACTGATGTCTTCTCCCAAGTGTAGAAGTGTCGAAGTAATAAATAACCCGGCAAGACTGGGTCGAACCACAGGGAGGTTAATAATAATAATAATAATAATAAGTTAAAGAGGACTTTGAGATGTAAGATTAATGTGAGGATTAAACAATGATAAAAACAAATATCAAGGTTAGAGGATCCATAAATAGTATTAGAAATAAGTATAGTATAAACTCTTTTTATTAATCAACTGGAAACTATACACAAAGGAGGTTCCAATCGAATGATTTATCCTTAATAGTTCATTATAAATTTTTAACATGATCATATTAATTATCTTATTTAAGTAACACCAAAAATTTTGTCAGGAATTCATGATGCTAACTTATCTTAACAACAAATCAAGTTCCTTTCATAACACAGGTGTAGGTTATACCATACGGTTGGCTATGAAAGTGTCAAGCATTTGCTATACCAAGTGTTATACAACACAAATCTAGATTAACCATTTAACAAGCAAAGTATTAAGAATTAGTAAGATAAAAAGATAAGACATGTTAATAACAAACTTTATTGGATATAAACATTGGAGTCTACACTGAGTTTATATTATGTCCATGTTCGTTGATATATTTGTTACTGTTTTGTTTTTACTGTCATTTTTTTTCTTTTTAAATTCATATCATTATCATTTTTATTTTTATTGATTGTTTTGAGTCCTAAAATCTATGGTCGATCATTACATGGTTGTGATTTTTTATTGTTTATGATTAGTTCTTTAAAGAACTAAAAATGAGAACACAAGAGGAAAAATACAAAAAAAAAGAGTAAAAAATCGTGAAAAGCTAGAATTGAGTTAAACATGAGTGAAGTGACATCATAAAGAGTGTAAGTACATAAGGAAGTATGTGTGTGTGTAAATTGCTACTAACGTGAAAATTTAGATTTTGACGATGTCTTCCATAAACAAATCATCACCTATGAAAGAAAAGGAATACCTATTTTTTATGTTACAGGCTATGCAATAGCAATTTAAGAGGATGGATGTGAGGTTTGGTGAGGTTTTTGACATAATGAAAAGACAAGAGGACGTGATTGTTAGTTTATAACGGGGTCAATTTAAAAGGGTCCTAATGTTAGAAGGCCAAAAAAACATGCTACCCCATTTTTAGATGAGTTTATTGATTAGAATAAAGATTAAGAAACCAAAGACCTTGACGAGGCATCATTCACCTAATGAGATAGATTATGGTACCCTAGAAACTTTGGACATAAAGGATTTTGGCCACATGGGAATTTCAACCATAGAAAAGGAGGAAGAGATTTTAGGTATTATGATGGCTTAAATGGAAACTTATGAACTATCAAGATGAAAACCCTAATATTTCAGGAGAGAAATGATCTTTGATTGTCACCATTATTCGAAAAAAAAAGAAGAAGGTGAAGTCTATTGCTATTAAATTTACTGATTATGTTAAAATTTGGTGGGATTAACTTGTTTTAAGTGTGAAAAGAAACCATAAGAGGCCCGTTGATACCTAGGATGAGATAGAAGCAATTTTAAAGAAGAGATTTGTTTTAGGACATTGTTATTAGGATTTATATTAGAGGTTGCAAAGTTTGACTTGTATATTTAAAAGTGTAGAGAGTTACCATAAAGAGATAGAAATCGTTATGATTTGAGCAAACATAGTAAAGAATATGGAAGTTACTATGTCTAGTTTTTAAATGGGCTAAACTGTTATATAGCAAATATAATAAAGTTGCAATACTATGTGGAGTTACAAGACATGATGTATATGACTTTAAAGTTGGAAGAATAACTTAAGTGAAAGGGTAATTTATAATAAGTCTAAAATATCATTGAGGTTGAATTATAAAAAGGAAGGGGTTGCCTATTCCAAATTGAATATGGATGTGAAGGTCAAACCATCTAAGTCAAGAAAGAAGCCTTCATTAATTCTACAGGTAAATTTGATACTTAAACTCCTCATAACCACGATGTTAAGTAACTTTTATGTTTGTTAATAGGTCACATAAAGTTTCAATATCCAAATAAAAAAGTTATGCTTTTACAAGATCATAGGGAGGTGGAAACCAAGAGTGACAACATTGATGATGAGATGTAGGCACTTGAGGATGTTAGCAATGATAATGTAGAGTATTTAGTTAACGAAGAATCACTTGTTATTCAATGCACACTAAATGTTCAGATTAAAGAGGATGATTTGGAGAAATAAAAGAAAAATATCTTCTATATAATATGCCATATCAGTAATAGGATAAATAGTATGATTATAGATAACAGAAGTTGTGATAATGTTGTTAAAACTACACTTGTTAGGAAGTTAAGTCTGAACACTACAAAGCATCATAAACTTTATAGACTCTAATGGCTGAATGAATATAGTCAATTAAAGGTATTAATAATAAACATATATTGATTTCATTTTTTATTAGGAGATATAGTGGTAAGGTTTTCTATTATGCATTTTTTACATATGCAAGTCAATTGTTATTGAAGAAGTCGTAGTAGATTGATAGGAAAATAGTACATTATAAGTTTAGAAATGGGTATTCTTTATAAAAGATGGAATCCATCACTTTTATAGTATTTTTATTTATCAAAAATGCCTACTAAGACCAACTGAAATTAAAAAGAGAAAGTGAGGTTGAAGAGAGTGAAAATACATATTTGATCGTGAACTATTAGAGGAGAGAAAAGTTACAGGATATAAATTAGAGATCTGGCCAAGAGTGAGGGAAAAATTAAGAAGAGTAGAAAGAAAGAAAGATAATAGAGAGAGTTTAGGGAAAACAAAGAAATAAATGGGTTTTTATACAAGAAAAAATGTTATTAAGAATGTTCTTTTTACTAACAATCTTATGTAAAATAGCTTTGTTGATTCTTTGTTGCAGGATTATAAAAACATAATGCCTTTTAGATAGTATTCCTAGTGGTAAAATATATGGTTTGGCTAGTTTTGATGGTTTTTATGCATGATTTGCTAGTACATTAATTGCATCTCTAACTTCAATTATTAAGAAAATTATTGGTTTTTATAAATATACATTTAAAGCTAACAAAGATCATAAGTGCGTTATTTTTTAATCAGATCATTGATTTTGGGTGTATATGAGTAAGAAAGGATTTCTAACCCATAAAAGATCTAAGTTGTAGCCCAAAAGAGACTATTCATTTTAAGTTCTTGAACGAATAAATGACAATGCATACAAAATAGATCTTTCATGTGAGTATGGTGTTAATGTTATTTTTAGTGTTTATGATTCTTTTCTATTTGATGTAGATGAGGATTCAAGGTTAAATTATTTTAAAAAGAGAAGAAATGATGAGAACCAACAAGCACCACAAAAAGATCCATTAAAGGTGTCGATTGGGTAGATTAAAAGGTCAAGGGCAAGAAGATTAAAGTGGCATTCAATGGATTTATTCAAGATATTTGGGTCAAATCAAGCTTCAATATATCAAAAATTGATGTTTAAATCTTGATTAATATGATCCATATGATGTGAGGGTTGGACAATGAGAGATGATTTTGGGCTTATTTTTTATAATGTGCAGTTTTACACTAATAAGCATAACTTTCAAGACCGTTGGATTGGACTAAAATTTTACTAGAAGATTCCAGAGGTATTTTTCCTATAAGGTTAAAATTTTATAGTAATTGGAGTTAGACAAGGCCTTGTGATAAAGCTTATAAGCTATTATGCAAGAATTGCATTATTTTTTTTATTGGTTTAGGATTGTCTTTCTTTTTTATTATAGATTTCCTACAAGGCAACTTTCTTATTCTATAAGGACATTAAAGATTAAAAAATTAGGGAATTAGTTTGTAAGGTATCCTTTTTTTATAAGGACACATATATGGCAGCATTAGAATTATTATTTTGTAACGAATCCTAACTTTCTAAAGATTTTTAGTTGGTAACTTACGATTAATTAATTTGCAAGGTTTCTTTATTTTCAAATGATACAAAAATTAGCTCCATACCTATTTTTACAAGGAGCCAATCTTTACTTTCTAAGGATGCAAGTTGGCAGAAATTATATTTATACAAGGGTGGTCTGTTTTAGCAATGGAAAAAACTAAAAACAAATAATCACCATGAAATTGAGATATAGATGGAAATCATGTTGCTCATCATCTACATCTCTTTTCTTCAACACAAGAATTTTAAATGAATGATTAAAAGCTATTACTTAGACTTTGTGTTGTTAATTTCAGGGCTCCAATGTTCTAATTTTCATTTAACTATCTTTGTTATGATATGTAGCTCAATTAAAAGGATTGCAACTAACATAGAGGTTGGAATGCATTTGACTAAATTTCACATGAAGTCATAGAGTTAATGATGATGTATATACAATAAGAAGCATGCAACAATCTGTGACTTGTATGATGTTGATCAGTAAATCATATTTGTTTTTTTTTTTTTTTTCTGAAGTTCTAGAAAGGTAATTTTTCATTGTCCCACATCAACCAAGCCATAAAATTGTATTTGTATTGCAATCATAACTTGAGAAAAAAAAAAAGGGAAAATGAAGAGAAAGATTGATGTTTTATAAGTTGCTAACTTGAAATCAAATTTTGAAAAATACCAAATCTGAAAAGTACCTTTAAAGGGAGATAGTCTTAAGCCGAGATTTAAAAATCAAACCAAGTATTAATGAAAAAAAATTAAAAATTTAGTGAAAGAACGAAGAAATGACCTTTGAAGTTTTGGTAGTTTCAATCCCAAATCTGATTATTCCATTACACCATATCACCATGTGAAAAGTAAAATTTTGGTTCATTAAATTCATACCAAGTGAAAAGAGAGGGGAGAACAAGGGCAGGGGGTGGAGAATGAAAAAGAAAGAGGGCAAGATGAGAGGTGACTGAAGGGAAAAAAATGATTTAGGGTTAGTATAAGTTTGTATTTATACTTTATTTTTTTTCTCTATTAAAATGAGGTTGAACCGGGCTGGTCTAGTTCAATTGATTTCAGATTTCTAAAACCAAAATCAAACCAAGTGTTTTTCCTGGTTTTTAAATAAGTTTTTCTGGTTTTCTCTCTCGGTTTGGTATTTTATGTTATTTTTTTTTAGTTTTTTCGGTTTACTCAGTTTGTTAGTTTTTTTTAACACCCCTAGTAAATAGTAATTTCCATTAGCTTGTCCAAAAAAAAAACGATAAATCTACTATATGTTAGCTTTATAAAATTAAGTAATCCAATCTAATGTGTTTATTACTCTCCTTTTTAGCTTAATGTGTGTTTGGTAATGCAATGTGTCATACCCTTCTTGTGGAGGCACAACGACCCTTTCCAAGCGTGTTCAGGAGGTTTTTGGTTGTATAGTGAGTCATTACCTACTATTATAGTTACTAGGAACCCTAATTAGTTTTTCAAAGATTATAAGCAAATGACTGGTTGTATAAAGGGAATGTATTAGCACCCCTACTATGTCTTAGTTGAGATAAGCTGCATTGTTTTCTCTTTGTTTGCTATGGTCTGATGGTATTTCTATTTCTACCAACCTACTATGACAAGTTTGCTACAAGGAACAAAACCCTGGTCAACCTACTAAGGTTGCTTTCGGGGTAAACTTTGAATTTTTGGCTATTGCATCATTTCAAATAATATTTCGAATAAAATTCTTTATGATTTTCTTTATCCTTATATTATAAATGAATGAGTTGTATTATTATCAATAATATTTTGAATATTGACCTCATAAAGGTATTTTATCCTTATATTAAAAGTGAGTAATAATAAATTATTACTCTTAATAATATTTTGAATATTAACCCCTTTATAGGGTTTTTTATTCTTATATTAAAAGTGAATAATATATTTTTTTTTCAAAAATAATTTTTTATATTTTTGAAATATACGCTAAAATTATTTGGAATTTTATAAACTTGTAAAATCTGTTCAATATTTTTTAAAAGCATGCAAAAATATTATAGTTTTTTTTTTTAAAAAAAAAAAGATCAAATAATTTTATGACTTTTTGGCCATATGCAAGGGGAAAAAATTATTTCTTTTTTTTATTATTATTATTATTTTTATTGAGGCTTTGTTTGACAAAAACTCATTTTTTCTTGAAATAAAACTATCTAAAATAGGTCTAAAAGGTGTTTGTCAAACACATCCTTAAACAAAAAACCTTTAGCAAAAACATTGCAATCCAAACAAAGACTTAACCATTTGACCCAACACCTGACTAGGTTGACCCAAAACCTTTAGTTCGATCATAAACCAAACCAAAGACCACGGTTTAACCCAAAAAAACAAATCAAAACCTATATTAGAACCCAAAACAAACCAAACTTGCAAAAACTCATAAACATAAAATATTTTGGTCAAAACGGATCAACTCAAAAAAAATGAAGAGCACAAAGAGCATTCAACGAGAACTCAACGATGTGGATCAAGATTCAAACCAACTATGAACAAACCAAAGATACAGTCATGTTGGAAATCAATCACAGAACAATAATCAAGCATCAAATATCATTGATTATCAACCAATAATCATGATTTGATCAAAATAGATTTTGGTGCAAAAACAAAACCCTAAGATTAGAACTCAGAAATCATGATTATTGATGCAAACTAACCCTAGATTATTAATTAAAGATGTTAAACGAAGTGTCCAGTGCAAATAAATGAACCAAAATTGGTCCAAATCAAAGGCTAAAACAATGTTCTTTCTAAGAACACGTAGAACATTGCTTTAAAACCCAAAAATACCCAACATTGCCAAGCCCTAGAAATGGCCTTCTAGGCCTCTAAACACATTGTGTTTGGTCCTCACAAACTATATTACTAATATCAAGTATAGTTGAATTAAAAGAACTAAGAAAAACATCATATCATCAAAATCATCATTAGATTTCACCTTCCATAATGCATCCCCAATGACAATAAACAAAAACATCAAATTTCAATTTAAAATTGACTCTTTAAACACTTTGGACCCAAATCATGCTCATGAACCAAGGACATACACTAACAAACCAAAAAAAAGCCTCAATAACCTTATTGTTATATCTGAAAAATTTCAAAATCACTTTATTTCATTTAATTTAAACATCCAAGCATATTCTAAACATCTAGCAACATTAACAAACAACTCCAAGTAGGATTAAACAAAGAAAAAAAACAAGATTTTATGCATTAAAATAAAATATATAAGCAATATAAGGCAAAAAAAAAAGTTCAAAAACACCATCAATAATGCAAGAATAGGCTAGAGATGTGCCTCATGGATATCATCAACTAAACTAAATGAATGTCTTATACCTTATAAGCTCAAACAATGGTTGCTACCCTTTGGTTTCTTCTTTTCCAAGCTTGCTATTTTCTCTCAAAGTTGAGGAAATCTTTATGAGAAGCTCTTAAACCTTAAAATTTAAAGTTCTTCTATCAATATTTTCCTCATTTTATTTTTTCTCTTCATCTGAATGATTTTTCAAAGGGTATTTATAGGGTTTCAAGCTAGGATTTTGATGGATTTAATTAAAGATTGATCATCATTCATCAATGTTTGGCTTTCTAATCAAAATGTGAGACTTGTAGGTATGTTTTTACAGTTGTGAGATTTGTACCCATGTTGGTTTTATAATGGTGGTTTTGCAACAAACTTGGTTTTGGAGATTTTGGTGGTTTTGCTAAACTTGGAGACTAAGGAACTTGTTTTTTACCTTTTGATTTTGTGAGAAACGTGGCCAACCTTTGATAAGAACCTACTGAGCAAGCTTAAAATGTGAACACATGAAAAAAGTTAATGTTTTTATAAATGGGTATCACAACCATCGATGACTGAGTTACCCACTTTCGAGACTTTGTCGAAGCAACTTTGACATCATCGTCGTTGAAGACCACTTGAAGTTGTTTAAAAGGGTGCACACCTTTTATTTAGATTGAACTTTGCTCAATTTGGAGTTCTGTAGCTTCACTTCCATTCACTTAAAGGTGCCAACTTGATCAACTCAGAATCTGCCATTATAGTGATGACGGATCAGAGACAAGATGTTGTTGAGTTCATTGAAAAAATAGGATGCAAACATTTGATGAGATTAACTAATCTTCGTAATAGGGGTGTTTCTTAGTGAAATTGTGATAGTTACGGATTAGTACTTAAATGTGTATTTTTATCAAGATTTTATATCATCATTTTACACTTGAAGTATCAATAACTCTTTAACTAGAACATGTTTTATAATAACAAGTCTGATAATATAAGATAGCTTTAATTTATGATAAATGTTCATTTTAAATGCAGGCATATCTCATAATTCAAAGGATTGATTGATGTGATTAACTATTGAAAGTGAAAGGACAAAGAAAAGGCTAAGCTTAGAAAAGAGATGTTGATTCAATTCAAATTGGAACACTGTTCAGTGATTGGATCATACTTTAGTTTGGTTTATATGGCTAGAAAGATAAGAAATGGGCCCACAACGTTTATGATAGTGGAAGACCCAAATCTGTCATTTTCAAATTTAAAGCTTAACCACAAAAGAGAAGTCAGAATTTGTCCTCCAATCTAGCCCAAACACTGCTCAGAACTTTACCCATAGCTAGAGTTCTAGAAGCCTAAATGACATAAAATTTGGTGGGTGGAAGGATAAGATAATTTCTAACAACTTGCATAAAGACGACTTGCTCCAATTCTGATGTAAGCAATAACATTTCATCCAAACAAGAGCTTGAGGGTTGTCCACCAAAAGCACTACTTAGTATTTTAGACATATCTCAAGCTGTAGTGATCCAAATGTTTTGAAATTTTATGGGTGGAAAGAAAAGATGATTTCCAACAACTTTCATGTAGAATACTTTGTTAAATTCTAATTCCATCAATGTCATGTTATCCAGCTAAAATGCTTGAGTGTTGTTGTCCACCAAGTCTACTAAATCAATAGTTGGCCACTACATCAATAATTAATTACCAAATAAATACTTTTTGAATTTTAGCCTATAAAATAAGGCATTTATCATTCATTTAGGCATCTTGGTTTTCAGATCAAGATCATGTTCTTGCTCTCTTTCTTTATATTTTTGTAATCCTTAAGTTTTGCTTTCATTAATCTCTTGTTTATGCTTTTCATTTCCTTTACTATACTTAGTTAACTTATATCATGTTTATGTTTTTATATTGTTTATTTATGTTTTTCTTCTTTATAATGTTTAGCTAAGTTTATCATGTTAAGGTGAAAATGTTTCACTAATGGTGTTAAAATGAGTATAATATAAACTCAATATGGACTTAAATGCTTATATCTAAGAAAAATTAATATTAACATGTCTTATCTTTTTATCTTATCAATTCTTAATACATTGTTTGTTAAATGGTTAATCTAGATTTATGTTGTATAACACTTGATACATCAAATACTTGATCCTTCATAGTCTTCAGCCGACATCGTTATTATGAGAGGAACTTGATTTGTTGTCAACATAAGTTATCATCATGAAAACCTAATAAAATTTATAAGTATGGTTTTACGTAAATAAGATTATTAATATGATCATGTTGATAATTTATAAAGAGTTTATACTTTACTTATCTTTAATACTATTAGTGGATCCTCTAACCTTGACATTTGTTTTTATCATTGTTTAATCCTTACATTAATCTTACATCTTAAAATTCTCTTTAACTCATCATCACCATCATCCTTGTTGTTGTTGTTGTTTATAATTTACATAATTCACCTCCCTGTGGTTCGACTCCAGTCTTGCCGGGTTATTTATTAATTCAACACTTCTGCACTGAGGAGAAGACATCAAACTTTTGATCGTGTCAGTTACAACCCTTGAGATGGTCGGGGATGCCACATTCATTTGTCTGAAGATGCCTACTCAATCAGTGGTCAAACGACGCACCATTTATGTTAAACCCTAAAATTTATGGTTTTTTAATTTGGAATTTGGCAAACTTCAATTTAGTCTTTGTTCTTCCAATTGCTTTTAATTACACCCATAATTGCCTCCCAACTTTTAATTTCATGCAATTCCACCCCTTGTTAAACTCAATAGTTAGCCTTAATGTTTAGCATTGTTTCCAATTAGGTCTTTGGTTCATAATTTATGCAAATTGACCTCAATTGACAATCAAACTTTCAATTGTTTTTAATTTGGCCCATGATTTTTTCTGATTTAAGTTCTTGAAGTCCTGCACCTTTTACGGTCTAGTCCTTGGTTTTGAATTTCTTCAATTAAGTCCCTAATTGCCTATCAAACTTCAATATTTATACAATTAAGCTCCTAATGACCAAATTAGTTTTTTAAAATTGCAATTCAACCCCAAAACTTCAATTCTTTCAATTAAAGCCTACAATGAATTCATAAACTAATTTTCCTTGCAATTAAACCCTTAATAAATTCAATTAAACCCTACAAAATCTCATAAACATTCAATTTTGAATTTTCCTTCCTAAATTGAATTTTTCTTCTTAATAAGACATTCATTAATTAAAATTGAACTATCAATTTTTTAACTTGAGTATTTTGATTCTCTACGATCAATCTTTGAAAATTTCTCGTTGATATGAATGCTGAATGCTTATATATATATATATAAAATTTTTCCAATTTTTTTAAATTTTTTTTGTATTAACAACACAATGCATTATGTTTTTTTAGTTGAAAATGTATAAAAATATTTTTTTATTTGTAATATTAACACATCAAAAATATTAAAAAAAAAAACACCTAAAAAAACAAAGAGAATATTTTCATCATGCGTTCCATCTAACATAATTTACCATAACGCAGACCACAAAAATTGAAACAAACTACTAATTGGAAAAAGATCTCTAAAAGTGACATGGCAAAATAATGGCGATGCAAGTGAACAAACTTGGCTGGGCCCACGCCCAAACTTTTCTTGAATCATGAGTGGCTAACGAATATGAACACATAGTGATAGTGTTCTGTTCATGCTATAACAACACCATTACTCTCTCTCTTTCTCTGTTTGCTCGAATACACAACCCAAGAGGCAAAAATAAATAAATAAATAAATAGGGAGTACCAAGTCAGTTACTAGGCACTCCCGGTCCACCCAGAGCCGGAGCCGGAGCCGGAGCCATCATACCATGAACTGATTGTAATTGTTTATTTATTTCTTCCTTCACAACCCAAGCCATGGAAACCACCACTCTCCGTCACGCGATTGGCGTCACCGACTTCCCTTCGCCATCCCTCTCACTCTTTGCTGCTGCTAATAATTATTATTATTATCATTCCTCCAAATTACTTGTACGAAAACGAGTCATTTACCATCAATCTTCCCTTTCTTCCAAATTTCCCTTCAATTCCCTCTCTCTTCCTCCCAGATCCACCAATTTCAACCACCGCTTCATCCTTCGCGCCACCGGCCACGACCATCGCCACGACCATGACCTTGATCATGACCACTGCTGTCATCACCATCACCATGAAGGAGGCCATGATTCGCAACTGACTGGACCCCAAAGAGCTCTGTTAAAATTTGCAAAAACACTAGGATGGATGGACTTAGCCAATTTGTTGAGAGAACACCTGCAACTTTGCTGCTGTTCAGCTGCTCTTTTTATCACAGCTGCTGCCTGCCCTTACATGATTCCCAAACCTGCTGTCAAACCCCTTCAAAATGCGCTCATGCTCGTCGCCTTCCCTCTCGTTGGGGTACCTTTTCCATCCCAAAAATCACTCTTTTTATCTCATTTTTTCCTCACTTGCAATTCGTTTGTTTGATTGATTCCAGGTCTCAGCATCCCTTGATGCCCTTACTGATATTGCTGGTGGGAAAGTGAACATTCATGTGTTAATGGCCCTTGCGGGTTTTGCATCCATTTTTATGGGAAATGCTTTAGAAGGAGGGTTACTCCTTGCAATGTTCAATTTAGCTCATATTGGTAACCATTTTTAAGTTAGTTGTGAATATCAAAATTGTTTCTTTTCGAGTGATGAATAAATAAAGTTGATGTGGGCCGGTAATCTGTATTGTTATTTTCAGCTGAAGAGTTTTTTACGAGTCGGTCGGTGATTGATGTTAAGGAGCTGAAGGAAAATTATCCGGATTCTACGCTTGTGTTGGATGTAAATGATGACAAACCGCCTGATGTTTCTGATTTGTCGTATAAAAGTGTACCTGTGCATGATATAGAAGTGGGATTCTATATTTTGGTCGGAACTGGTGAGGTCTGTGATTTTTAATTTATTTATCTCTGTCATTGCTGAAGATTTGAATTTAGTTTTGGTATTGCTAATGTCATGAAATCTCAGTTGAAAGCTTAGCATAAATGATCTGTTCTTGGATGTGAATACATGGTTTTAACTTTTAAGGCTTCATGACATGACATTTCAAGACTGTACATTCTTGCAGTCTAGGTTGTATTATAAGTAGATTAGTTATAATCTGAATGTCAACAAACCTCAGAAAGTTTCTTCCTTATCTGAATGTTCTGTTTTTAACTTCATTATCGAGGTAGGCCTGTACTTTATTGACTTATGCCTTTCCACCAACCTAAATAAAAAGTTCAATGTTCAGGGGCAGTGCACCTATAGCCACATTTCAATGATTAGCTACCTAATTATCCGGTGGAAGTTGAAGCAAGCAAATACTCTGACTAATATGACATGCCATTTAAGTTATTAGATTGCTGTATTCACTTTGTTTATCTTGATTTGTGCCTTTCTTTTTTACTGAAAGATATATTGGGACTCAAAGTTTCATAACAGGGGTTGGTATTATGTTTAGGCTGTGCCTGTAGATTGTGAAGTTTTTCAAGGTAATGCAACAATTACCATTGAGCACTTGACTGGAGAAGTCAAACCATTAGAGGCAAAAGTTGGAGACAGAATTCCTGGTGGTGCAAGGAATGTGGATGGAAGAATGATTGTCAAGGTATGCCACATTTGCTGATGATGAAAATTGATATGCCTTTTATTATTTTTTTCTATCAATCTCTTGCTGAATCCTTTAGATAAATGATTCAAAGTCCTGTCTGAAGCTTTATTCCTTGATCAACATTGAGAATATAGATTTTCTGTTTTGCTGCTTTTCTTTATATTTCTTTCTAAATTTGACATAGGCCACTAAAACGTGGAAAGAGTCAACATTGAGTAGGATTGTGCAATTGACTGAAGAAGCACAATCAAGTAAGCCAAAACTTCAAAAGTGGCTGGATGAATTTGGTGAGCAATACAGCAAAGTTGTTGTGGGTTTGTCAATTGCCATTGCTCTCCTTGGGCCATTTCTTTTCAAGTGGCCATTCATGAGTACATCAGGTAACTTGGAGGAAGAGTATTTTTCCACTTTTATTCTAGCTTAGAAAACCATTTGTATCTTTGAATTGGACTTCTTGTAGTAACAATGTTTTGCTTGAGGATTTATCATTTATTCCTAGAGATGGCCTCACAAACATATGCTTTGATACTACTGATAATAACTGAACATCATGCATGCTATGGCACACTCATCGTGGTTGGAATAGAGCTTTTTTTACTGGTTTAATGATTCACATAGGGAGATGATGCACTCACTGGTTTAGAAATATGCAGGTGATGCTCACACATCTCTTTAAGGGGACCCTAGATACATTTATCAAATTTTTTTTTTCGAGAAAATAAATAATTTTGAATCTTTTTTCATAAATGTTGTAGAAAAGCAATTTTGTTTCCATCATTCTTTGTTGTTTTGAGAAATGAATATTTAAAATTTTAAGACCTTTCATGGTAACTTTATTTGCGTAAAATCTTCTTGTTGGCTTTCTAAAAAATTACAATATATTTGTATAAGGAAAGATAACTAGATGAATAAGCATAATTACACACACACGCACACTTTTTATATGTGTTAGCATAGCCATATTTTTTAACTTAAATAACTATACCCGTGCATATATCCAATTACACTCCTCTAATCATATAAAATGTTTATTTAATCAACAATTGTGACAATTGTATTTGGAGGATTGAATAACCAAAATGAGGAGGGAAAGAAAAGACAAAATCAACCAAAAAAACACAGATAAGAAAGTGGTGGGAGATTGGAATTGGAAGGACCAGTGATTTGGCATGGTAATGGAATTTGATGTATATTAGAAGATTAAAAGGGTATGAAGCTAAGTTCTTGCAAAAGCTAAGTTCCAGCATATTTTTTCTGTTCTTCAATGGAAATTGTTGGCTTCTTAGGGTACAAAATTAAGTTATTGCTGTATTTCTTAGGGTTACTCTTGGGGAAAAAAAGGAAGAATTGTGAGGGCATCTTATATAGCAACAATGAACAAGGGGATGGGTGAATTTTTTTTGGGGCAGGGGTGGCCATGGTCCCCTCTTCTCCCCCTGATGCTTGGCTGATGTGATATATGAATCTGCAGTTTGGTAGTCCTGTTTTTTCTCGGAAAAGAAATTTTTTTGGGCTTTTTACTTTGGTTCTGCAACTTTCCATAGATAGCCTTTCTGAGAAAATTGATTTCTTTTTGAAGATTCGAGCCATGATATGGTTTCCATGTACTTCACCATATAAATCTAAAAAATGCCGTTTCTCCTACCCAAAAACATTTTGTTGGTTTTTCCCCTTGAAACCAATGAAAGTATTTTCCATTGTTCTGCATTAGCTAAAAGCTATATCAATTGGAGTACTACGGATTTTAATAAAACATATTGGGTCAACAGTATAATCCAAGAAATAAAAGAACTTCAAATACCTGCAGACTTAAACACGTAGTCAAAGTTCAATGCCTTTCTGATATTGCTGGGTTTTTTTCCTTCCCATTTATTGTTTTAGTATTTTCATGCTTATGTGATAGCTCTATTTATTTCTCTTGCATAGAAATGAACTAGCATAGCTTTTTTAGACGCATTCATTCTATTGTTTTTTTATGCCTGGGTTGATCATGCAGTTTGCAGAGGATCAGTCTACAGAGCACTGGGTCTGATGGTGGCAGCATCACCATGTGCCTTGGCTGTAGCTCCTTTGGCATATGCCACTGCTATCAGTTCCTGTGCAAGAAAGGTACATGAGAATTACTAACCATAATCTCATAGGAAGTTCAGCCACAACCATATAGACAATTTTTATATTTTTGGATGCAGTAGTTTTAGGGATGATGTCTGAGTTTATAACCATTGTCATTTTATATGTATGTGAACTGGCCAGAGTACCTCGTTTGTATTAGCTAATCTTCTATTTATGTTTAATTATGCCCTGGAATACTGCAGTATTACCAGAGTGTGATCTGAAATTAGCACATCAGAAATTTTTTCCCCTGGCTTTTACTGTCTCATTTTCAATTATATCATCATGTTTGATACATGATGTAATTAAAATATGAAACATGAATATTTTAAACCTGGTACAACTGAAAAAAGAAAAACCATGGTGGAAACAAAAACTTCAAATTTCGCTAAACTGGAGCTCAATTTCGTATGATTTAAACTTCACATGTGTGGCAATCCTGGTTTAACTATCTGCTATCTTTGTATGAAGGGGATATTGCTTAAAGGAGGCCAGGTTCTAGATGCTTTAGCTTCCTGCCACACAATAGCATTTGACAAAACTGGAACATTGACAACTGGGGGGCTAATGTTCAAAGCTATTGAACCAATTTATGGGCATCTGATCAGAAACAACAGGACAAATTTCACTTCTTGTTGCATTCCCAGTTGTGAAAAGGAAGCTCTTGCTGTAGCAGCTGCTATGGAAAAGGGCACTACTCACCCAATTGGAAGGTAATTCTTACAATACTCGTACTTAACACCCCTGCCTCTTCTACCCCACAACATGCACCCACACACACCAACAAAATATAAATGTAAGAAGATGTGCCTTCTTATTTATTGCTTTTCGTTGCTTCCCCTGTTGATCTAGTATTGGCTTGATGGCTGGAAAGAGTTTTTTCAGCTTATTAAATTGTCTAATTTTCTTTTCATTGGTGCTTCATCGTATCTTGTTGTGTCATACAAACTTCTTGTTTCAAATTGTTTCTCATTCATTATCCCACCCTCTATGAAATATGCATATGCAAATATGGTTGAAACTCTTATTGAACCATTAGATGCTATGATGTTTGGTAGCAATAAGTGAAAGCTCCTTTTGTGTTCTACAGGTTTTTCTTATTAGTGATGCCATATGTATATCTTATGTATATACAGAGAAAATGTAATCAAAAGGAAGTAGGTTTCTAGGGATCCGGATCAGCTTGTTGGTATGGAGATGCTTTTGTGGCATATTACAATTTTGGTCGAAATTAGCTGTTTGGTCCTTTCAATGTTTTTAGTGCTTGGAATCCCGTGTTCCTCATTTAGAAACTTAAAAATGGGATTCAGAATCTCATTCTCATGTGGCTTGATTCTAGTTGGCCATAGTTGGAATTAATCATGGTCTCGTCTCATCACAGAAGTTCAATTTTTATTATCATCTTATCTATCTCATGAACATGAACATAAACATCAACTTCTTTTTTCTTTTGGTAAATTATTGCTTTTTTGCTTGATACAGAGCTGTTGTGGATCATAGTATAGGCAAAGATCTACCTTCTGTTTCTGTGGAAAGTTTTGAATATTTTCCTGGTAAAGGTCTTGTTGCTACTCTGAATAACATTGAGGTACTCTGTCTTTTCTTCAATACACTCAAGTCTGCTTCCTTTTGAATTTAATAGATGAAGTTGAATTGTTATTTCCCTCTTGATTTCCTGTGTTTGAAGGTTCATTTTTTATTTCCATGCTGCAAATTGAATTCCAGTTATTTTTATTTTTTTATAGTCAGGAACTGGAGGGGGTAAATTGCTGAAAGCATCTCTTGGTTCTGTAGAGTTCATTGCTTCACTTTGTAAATCTGAAGATGAATCAAGAAAGATAAAGGAAGCAGTTAATGCATCTTCTTATGGAAGAGATTTTGTTCATGCTGCTCTTTCTGTTGAAGAAAAGGTGAGGCTTCATTTGCTTGGCTGAGTTGGTATTTCATGAAAGATACCATCTAACCTGCTCCTATCCCAACTTCAAATCTCCAAGGATTTTGTGACTGTAGATGAAATTTCTGTACCAAATGCACTTAATATATGTCAACACTTAGTCATACATTGGTACTGATAATATGACCATATTAGTCACAATTAACCTGAATGATTGCTACCTTCTGACTTCCTAGTGCTATTTGCATTTGTTCCTGTAACATGATAAACACCGAGGCCTAAAATTAAATGCAAATTCACTTGAACCGTATAAAAAACCCAAGTGAGTGCTCTTTCTCTTTCTACCATATTGAAGTCTATTTAAGTCATGTGTACATTTTGCATGTCTCTCAAGTTTTTTAGTTTATTAACAGCCCTGAGATTCTTTATAGTTTCCTTAAGTTGATCATAGTGGTTCAGTGAACAGTCTGAACCAAGAAAATGCTTTGAGGCCTTTTAGAAACTTGCTTGGTCACAGAAAGACATGTTGAGGAATAGGTTGACTATAGCGCAGCCCATTGTTAAAAGGATGATTCTAGGAAAAGTTGTGTTCCTTCTAGGCTCTCTTGTGGGGCACAGAGAACAAGAGGAGGAAGTAGCTAGGTAATGCTTCTCTGTGAAGCCTACAATAAAATCATATACATCCATTTCCCCACCAAGATAAGCTCATGCTAAAGAGAATTTGTAAATATTCCTATAGCTCTTTTGCATGAAATGAGTGCTCGGATTTGAATCTTGCACCATGTGGCTGCAACCCAAGGCTTGCAATTGTATCAAGCAATGGACCTTGTTACAAATGTTATGTCTTGTGACCAATTCTATATGCTCTGGGGTTTTTACTGCATATGACTTTTTTGTAACAATGTACATCCTATTCATCTGGCATGACAGAAGGCACTAAATGAAGGGTTGGTCAGGCAGCTGTGATTTTCCTGGTTTTAAATGTCACTCGATGACTTTGTAGGTAACATTGATCCACCTTGAGGATAGACCACGACCAGGGGTTTCAGATGTCATATCTGAATTGCAAGATCAAGCAAGGTTCCGAGTAATGATGTTAACTGGTGACCATGAATCAAGTGCATGGAGAGTTGCAAAAGCAGTGGGCATCTCCGAAGTTTACTGCAGCCTGAAGCCAGAGGACAAACTTAATCGAGTTAAGGGTATCTCGAGGGATATGGGTGAGCGTTTACATTGAGTTTGAAATCGCTTTGTGGTCACGTGTTTTCCCTTTTCGAGTTTCCATGATTTATAAGCTCAAGCAATCTCTTGTTTAAGGAATGATCTGAAGATGGGTTCTCAAGTTACTCTAATTGAATTTTGTATGTGCATGCAACCGGCAGTGGTTTGCTGAATAGATATTGGAATTTTGTCACAGGGGGAGGTCTGGTCATGGTTGGTGAAGGTATCAATGATGCACCGGCACTTGCTGCTGCAACTGTAGGGATTGTGCTTGCTCAACGGGCCAGTGCAACTGCCATAGCTGTTGCCGATGTTCTACTGCTAAGGGATACCATTTCTGGTGTTCCATTCTGTATTGCCAAGTCTCGCCAAACAACTTCCCTGGTACTTGCTAGCTTCAATCTCCTTGCCATTTGTTATTTCTTGACATAAATTTCTTGAATCCTCATTCTGTACTCACATGTACATGCAGATCAAGCAAAATGTGGCCCTTGCATTAACGTCAATATTTCTGGCCTCCCTTCCATCTGTTTTGGGGTTTCTTCCCCTCTGGTTGACGGTATGAATCTGTCTGATAATCTGCTTTGATGAACCTTATTATTGATTTGTTTCCAGAATCTCTTTGCAGTACTTTAAATTCTAGGATTTGGGAACATGTTTGAAACAGATCCTATAGAAAAATGATAAACAGCACTGTTTCTTTCAATGAACTTTCTAAAAATCATCTCTTTAGTTGACGTGTCAAACTGAAAATGGTTAGCTTCATCCTTCCTTGCCCCAAGATGGCATGATGGAAAGTCTGGCATTCTGGGGAAAGAGTGAAGCTAGTCATTTGTGGGTTTGAAATGGGGTGTGTGGTTTTATACTTGAGAATACTTGGCTAAGAGCTCAACTTGTAAGTGTCTTGGTTGTCAATCAACAGAACCATGCAGCCAAAGCCATCTCCATTAGCTGCTCAGGTTTCTGTTCATTTTTTCAGTTTTGAGATTGCTTTGCTTCACTTTCAAGCTCATAGTTTATTACTATTTATCAAAAGAAGACGAAAAGTTCATCATTTCTCACTGATTTTCATTGGTAAAAACGTTTAGGTTCTTTTACATGAAGGTGGCACTCTTCTCGTGTGCCTCAATTCCGTACGTGCTCTGAATGATCCCAAATGGTCCTGGAGGTATGATTTGCAGCAAGTTGTAGAGAAACTGAAATCCAGAGTGATGTTAAAGGTGACAGATGACACAAGCTCAAGCACCGTGGAGGCAGCACCCTTGTGATTCACATTCTCGGGTTTTCTCAAGTTTCCTTTTTTTTATTATTTTTTTTTGCTAGAAAAGAAAATATGGCACAGGAATGTATGTCAGAATCATAGATACAGAGGAAGCCATGTATTTTTGCAGAAGTAAATATTTTGTCCAATCCAATTCTATCCCTTCTTCAAATTGTAAAAAGAGTTGACAATTTACACAAAAATCAAATGAAGAAGACCTTCAGTTTCTTCAGTTTGAAACAGCATTGCAGTGTTGAAACTTGAGATTTTGAGCGCCTTCAGTTTCTTCAGGATTGATCCAACGACCAACTACTAACTGCCATTACTGCGAAGCAATAAATATAGCGGGCCTAGGAAACCGGTGTTTCACAGCTTTGTCTTATCAACTTAGCTCCTTCCACGCTCTGCTAACTACCAATACTTCAATTTTTGAGATGAAGGGAGATTGAAAAACAACCTTCCTTTTCCCTCTCTAGCAAAACAGTTTTCATAGAATTTGCTTGTTCGTTCAGCATTAAGAAATTGAACAAACGGAGGAGCTCCTCCTCTTAAATGGTTGTTCTGCCATTTGTTTTTATCCCTTTTTACATCCATTTCTTTTAATTCACTTTAAAGATCATGCACTTCTCTCCACATTAAAGATTTTTGATTTAGAAATTGAAAGAAAAAAGACAGACAGTCATCCACAGAAACCATTAACACCCAGTTGAGATATAAAAGACAAACTTGGATTAGAATTGAAAGATTTGTTGTTTTCCTTGTTCTTGTTGCAAGTTTTTTCAGTTCCCTCGTCAGAACCAGATTCAAGGTTACAAAATGTCTCCGTTTTTACCATTTCCTCTCGCCCTTGCCCAAAAGACATTCTTTCTCTCTCTCTCTCTCTCTCTCTCTCTGTACAATCCCAAAATTATTCCCTAACCAAAAGAGAAAACAGAAGCCCCAGTTTCCTTTCTACCCTCTCCATTTTTCACTACTTAATTTTACCAACCCAACCCTATTATTCACTGCAACATTCCTAAACCCCTCCCCACTCATGCCCTGATAACACATACCCCCACCTACACCACTATTTTCCATCATATAATTCCTCACTTCCTTCCTTATCATCTCTTGCATCACCGACATAAACTCTGTATTGAACCCCACAGACCCGGACAGTCCGCACACTGCCGGGGACGCCTCCTGAGCCGGTGCGTTCCTTCCCGTCAAAAGGGGTGTCACTGTATTGGATTTGGGCAGCTGAGTTGGCTCGGCGACTTGGTTGGACGCCTCAGAGGAATCGGCCCCGGGTAGAGACAAGCTCAGCGAGGTAGGGGGGTCGTTGTTGTTATCAGAAGACGACGTCGTTTCAACTGGAGGCATAACCGCTCCGGTTCGGGCAACGGGCCGGTATATATTATAATTATAAGAGGAGGATAAACCGGGCAAGCTGGAGTCGCTGACGTCAGATCCAGAGGGGCTGCCCGGGCTCATATAGAGCCCCGTAGAAACAGGCACACCAGAACCTGCACTCACGGATCTCTTCAAGGGCTGCGTGGTGTCACCATCCAAATTACCATCATACCCTTCGCGGTTGCAGAAATTGCCATCCTCTGCCATTGAAGAGCACTTGCGTTTCAGAGTGGAGTTCCAGTGATTTTTAATAGCGTTATCGGTGCGCCCGTAGAGGAGACGAGCAATTGTAGCCCACTTGTTGCCGAAACGAGCGTGGGCTCGGATTATCGTGTCATCTTCATCGGGAGTGAAGGGTCGGTGCTCGACCTGAGGTGAGAGCTGGTTGCACCACCGGAGCCTGCATGATTTTCCTGATCGGCCAGGGATTGATTTGCTTATCAATGACCAGTTTCTTGCACCATGTTTTTGAACCAGTTTCTGTAACGCCTCATCTTCTTCTGGACTCCACGGCCCCTTGATCCTATCCATTTCCTTTCTAGTAATAGCCATATCCTAACACACGAATCTAAATCTCTTCTTGTGTGTGTTTTTTTCTCGCATAAAACGAGGCTTGTTTTTTTTTGTTTTTTTTGTCTGAGGAGGTTGGAGGAGGGAGGAGGGAGGAGGTTGTTAACAGAGGGTCGTGAAGGGATTTTATATTTATATGAGGAGAGGGTATAGTAGTTATAAGGTAGTGGGAGGGTGACTGGAAGAGGCGGTTGGGGGGTAGGAGAAGAGGAGGAGTTATGGGCACCGTTGGTTCGAGGTAAGCGGTTGGGTTCTTGGGATACAGCTGGCGAATGGACACGCGTCATGATTAGTAGCAGTGATTTGCACAGGTTACTGTCTCTTTAATATATATCTCCTTGGCTGGCTGGGGGCTTTGGGAAATGGAGAGCAGCGTCCATCGCACTCTCCTTTGAGTGTTGTTTGGAGCGTTCTTTCTTTTTTTGAATCATTTCTGAATATCATATTTGCTTATTAATCGGACGACTCACAGAAATCCCACCCATGTTCTTAACTACTACTATTAATTAATCAGCTAATTTATTTCAATAACCCATCATTCTCTCTTAAATAAATTGTAACTAACATCACACGAAGAAACTATTAAATTTGAGATTATTATATAATTTTTTTTATTCTTACAGAGCAGGAATTACATAAGCAAAGAAGCCAAAAATCACCACATCGCATTTATTTGAGATAGGGTAAGAAAAACACATGATTGGGTCCGACCGTCCGAGTCAATGCCAAACTCGACTTCCCTATGTGTGGAAAGTGGAAATTCCAAAATTCAGTTGGAAAGTAACGGAGGATAAGGATGCAACCATTTCGATGAAGATAAAATTTCCATAATTGTACCTTGGAAGTTATAGAGACAATTCTACCGTTTATTTTTATATTTTAAAAAAATTAAATTTTTTTTATTTTTTTATTTATTTTAAATTAATATTTTTTTATCATTGATATTAAAAATAATTTTTAAAAAATAAAAAAATATATATTATTTTAATATATTTTTAAATAAAAAATAATTACAACCACAAATAAATATAAATACCATAATTATACTCTCTCTCTCTCTCTCTCTCGCATGGCCATCAAAAACAAAAAATCTCAAGAGAAAGATGGCAACGATTGGTTGGGCTAGGCTTTATGATGATCATTATCATGATCTCTCTCCATTTGACTGAGGACAGCCAGGCTGTATAGCATTATCTCTCATACTCCTCCTTTTCTTATTAATCTTTTTAATAATAATATATATATATATATATATATATATAAAAGGAACGGCTGCACGGAAAAATGCTGAGCTGGCAATAAACGACAAATGGGGTCGCCGAGTCACTGTGCGAATCATTACTGTTAAATTTACATGCCAGCCTGTAAACCTGCCAACGGCCTCTTCCCCCACCGACACTTGCCGGTCACCAATCCGTTCATGCCTCATCTGAACCTGTACGGAGCTGTTAAACGATGCATAATCCCAAATTGCCTTAAATGCGCACGCTCCCGTGTCCAGAGACTTTCCCTTCAGCTTCCGGCTTGTTTTGGTTTTTAGCATATTATTAAAAAATTATTGATAAAATAACATGGTTGGAGAAAAAATACATAAAATAGTGTAGCTTGTACCGATTAAAAAATATGTTTTTTATATTTTATTGATACTCTCTTCAAAACAGCGGATTCTAATAAAAAATATTAAATGAGCAGGAAAAAAAAGAAAAATAAAGAGATATAGATAGATCCGTATCCGTTTCTGTTACTCGTAGATGGTACCCGCTACCTAATGCTCTGTTGTTTGGTGTGAGTGCTTCTTTATTTGTTATCAATACTATTTGTATATTTTTCTTACAGCTTTGACTTTTGACTGATATTCCGGTCGGTGGGAGCCAGGTTGCTAGATTTTCTGGCCGTTCGTTTCGGTTTGCCTGCTGCTGGGATTCCTTCGATAATTTAGATTTTATAGTTAGTAATTAAGCTGATGAAGGATAATATTGTAATTAATCATTAAAAGAAAAACCTAAAACAGGTGGGAAATTTACTGTGCACATGCCTTGATTAACAGTAGATTATAATATAATAGTGAATTTATGATTTTGCCATTAAAAAAAATCTTAAGGAACTGTCTTTAAAGTGTATAATAATAGTTTTTTTTTTATTTGGTTCATTTATTATTTTAAAATTATTTAGAGTATATTGGTTTTTTCATGTTTTTTTTTTTCAATTTCATCCTTTTTTTTTTTTTCTTCTTTAATGTTTGATATCTATTCTTTTTATTTATTTTTTTTGCTTTTTATTTTTAATTTTATTCTTCAATATTAAATTAATTAAGAATTAAATTTCTTAATAAAATCTGAATATGTAATTTCATGAATTATAAATTTAAAATTACTAATATAGGTTTAGAATATTCATCCAAAACAATTATTATTGATTGAAATAGTAAGCAAGAAGGGAGAGCTGATGGAGGTAAGTAATCTTATATATATCAAGTTGTTCAAAGTTATAATAGGCCCTACGTATTCTTTTCCAAAATAACAACCTCGTGACATTTTTTAAGAGAGAGTATCTAACAAGAGTGTTAATGGAGGTTGTCCCTAGCCTTTCCCCTCGTAGTAATTCAGAACAAAAAATAAAAGGTCATTAAGAATATAAATGGAAAACAAAAATAAGAAAAAAATATGTTTGTTGGGGTTATTTTAATATATTTTTCTAAGAGAACATTTTATTGATAATTCTATCAAAAAGCTCCTAACACATTATGTAGGTTTTACTAAAAGTTCTAGAATGGATTCAAAAATTTCCAGTTGAAATTTCAATAGAAATGCCAACGTAAATGCCTTTCCAATGCTGATTCTATTGGTGTTTTTAATATTATTTTTGTTTTGTGTTGTTGTGTTGTTTTGATCCCAAAACAACAATTACTCGTAATAAACCCACTACCACAAAAAAATTATCTTTTGAAATTGAGTAAAATGAACACAAATTAGAAAAACATATAACAAAATTATCCAATAAATATGAATACAATGCATTCTGGAACACCAAACACATATCTTATGCATTTCCAATTTCATTACATGATACAATATTGCATTTAAATCAATTCATCATCTATCTCTATGTGAAAAATAAAACCTTATTGATAAATGAATAAAATATTAATAGGCTAATTGATAAAAAAAAAAAAAAAAATTGTGTCAAAATTGATAATTGCATATACTTCAAGGGATAAAATAAAATTAACCTTTAAGAATTTCAAATGAAAATTCCAAAAAATTGAAAACTTTTAGTAGCATTTTTAAGTTTAGTCTTTATACATTCATATTTGTACACACTTTACAACATTTTTCCTACTTATTTTTTAATGATACGTAGATATCACTAGGCCCATCAAGATTCTCAAATTGAGAAATTTGATATAAAAATAAAGTATCCAAGAAATATATTTTCAAAATCCAGTTTGTGAGAGTGCATGTGAAACTGCAATTAAGATGGTGTGAGCTAAAGCACTAGTCGTATCAATTGGCAACTTCATGGGCTCCTTGGTGATGATGAGTGAGGGTGGGACTAGGATCTGAAACTAGTTATTGTTGGAGGTTTTTTTGGAACTCTAGCATGGTAAAAAAAATAATAAAATAATATAATGTAAAAAATATTTAGAAAAAAGTATAATTTAGAGAGTTATAGATGATATATGTGATTTGCGACTCTTTCAAATTATATTATTACTAAACATAAGATTCAATAAAAAAAGAGAAAAAAAAGAAGGAAATAAATAAAAAAACTTAGAGACATATCAAGACTTCGATAAGAACACCATTTGTATAGTTGAAAAGATATTAATGAGATGAATTCAATGACACCAAGAGATGTTATTAATGGTGACCGAAGTGGTTCACATAAGCAACCCAAAAACAAGTGAGCTCTGCCACTTTTTGACAACTCGTATGGCCCATTTTTTTCACTATTTATGACCTTTTATGGTGTTGTTGTATTTATTTTGTTAAGATTTTTTTTTTATGATATTCATGGTGCCTTTATCAAAATTTTGGTATGTTTTCGAGATCTTTTTATTTTTTTTCTCTCTCTTATTTCTTCACTAATTACAAGGAATAGAGAAAATAGAGAAAAAAAACAAATAAAAAATAACCTCGAATTTACATCAAAATTTCGATAACGACACCACTAGTACCATATAAAAGATCTTAACTAGACAAATCCAATGACACCAAATAAAGTCATTAATAGTGAACAAAGTGAGCCATACAAGTCGTCTAAAAATGTGTGAGTTCACTTGCCTTTAAGCCGCTCGTGTGGCCCACTCCAGTCGTTGTTGATGATCTTACTTGATGTGGTTAGATTTATTTCGTTGATATTTTTCTAATGATATTGATGATGTCGTTATCAAAATTTTGATGTGCTTCTAGAATTATTTTTATTGAATTTTAAAATTTAAAAAGCCACTTAAATATCATTTATGGCTTTCTTAAATGGAATTGTTTTTATTGAATTTTATAATTTAAAAAGCCACTTAAATATCATTTATGGCTTTCTTAAATGGTGATATTTTTTTTATAAAAAAAAATTGTATTATATCATTGTTATTATTATTTTCTATGCTAAAAAAAATCGTTAATGTTGTTCGAAAACATATGAAATGAGATACAAAACCTTGAAAGCATTGGGAAATGTGGAGGTAAAGAAATAAATGCAAGTAAAGTCAATGAAGTGTTTGGTACGAATGTTAAATCGGATAAGATGTAATGCATGACAGGAGCCAATTATCTGTGTAGATAGATTTATACACTCCTCCTTTATCCTTAATGTCAAGGTCTCCAAAGGAAACCGATGGCTGTGGATATTATTGGTTAATCCAAGCGTGCCGCGTCAGCAGGACAAAAGGGTTCTAATCTGGCCACCTGGTAGGTCTCTCTCACCGGAGAACTCGACCGGGAGAACTCTCCCAAGGTAAAGTCGGTAGGGTGAGCGGTTGAAATTCAATCGCATTTGATGCTTTTCAGTGGTGAATTACGGTGGTATCCGTTTACACAAACAACTTGTTGAGTAGAAAATAAAAAATTCAATGGTTATGGTTAGTTCTATAATTACAATAATAATAATAATAATAATAATAAACTTATTTATGCTAATAGAAAGGCAACATGATGGCACATTAAATAGGACAACATAGTACTATTTCATAGATATTTAATTTTTACTTTTAATGTCGTTGCACTTTACACATTCAGTCAAATTGGATTGTGCTGGAATAACTTAGCTATTACTAGTTTATATATCTGTGCTGTGTTGCGCCAGACTAAAATTTTTGAAAATCTAAAATAAAATGTTTAAGATCTTAAAAAAATATTTAATATTATTATTAAGCCAACCAATATAATCACTTCGAATTTTTTTTCATAAAACTAATTTTTTCTATTAAAATATCTCGTATTTATCTTAGTAAATACAATGTTTTTAACTAAAATAATTGATTCTAAAAAAAATATAAATAAGATAAAATTCTATTAAAAACTTTTAGGAATAAAAAAAATTATATCAAATTCTCATGAATAATTTATTAT
Organism: Populus alba; assembly: GCF_005239225.2. Lineage (NCBI taxonomy): Eukaryota > Viridiplantae > Streptophyta > Magnoliopsida > Malpighiales > Salicaceae > Populus > Populus alba. The sequence goes on along the minus strand of NC_133290.1, from coordinate 6,817,243 downwards.
TAGTATTATTATTGTTAAATTAGATACATAATAATTAAAAATATATTATTAAAATTCAAATAAAAATCATAATAGTATTAAAAAACCTGGTTGACCCGTGACCCGGGCGACCCAGCAAAACTAAGTTGAGACCTAATTTTTTTTTTTTTTACAAATGTGTTTTTTTTTTGTAAGTAGAGATCCTATATATATATATATATATATATAACTTTGTTATTAATCCTTTTTAAATTTCACTATGTAAATACTAGAAGAATATTTTATTTTTTTAATGTGAAATTTAAAGCTCTTTAGTATATATATTCTATATTCACAAGAAAAAAAAATAGTTTTTCAATGTGGAATTTGAAACCTTTTAATAAATATATTTTATGTTCACAAAAAAAAAAAATTTTTTTCAATATGGGATAAAAATATTTTTTGATTTAAATATTTCAACTTAAAAGGATAACATACTAACATAGGTATTTTTTTTTTAATATGTGATAAAAACCCTTTGAAATAATCTCTTAAACTTTATTATTTATAACATGTATAGATTATATTCACATGGATTATTTTTTAATTTTTTAATATAAAATATTACAACTTTAAAAAAAAATTTAATTTTTTCGAGTTAATTAAAATTAACTCAAGCCTACCCAATATAACTCAAAACCCGACTTTTTAACCGGTCAATCCCGAATCGGTTTTGATATCTATGGCTAAAACTTCAGCTTCGTAACAGTTACACGGGGACAACTGTCAGTTACCCACACATGCCTTTTTTTATCTTTATTTTTATTTTCTTGCACAGTTCAGTGACCCGGCATGTGCACCACCAGAGACGTGGTCACGTGCTCGAGCCTCTCTCCAAGGAAACACACGTGCGCCTTGCACCCTCTGGCGCAGCAGGGTATATCTCGATCAGCACATTGACAATATAGTCCTCGCTTAATTGGGAATCAAAACACGGGTACTTTGTAATTAAATGCGGAAGGGCATGATAGAAGAAGGTTTATCTAATCATCTAGATACCTCGTGCAAAATGAAACTCCAGCCTCCTAGATTAGGTTGTTTAGATTTAATTAACTATTGATTTTTTTATTTTTTTTTTTGTATTACCACATTAGATTAATTATATAAATGTGATTAAAGGTATTTTTATAAAAAAATATTTTTTAATTGAAAATATATATTTTTTTAATTTTTTACATTACCACATTTGAATCATCATTGAAAAGCTTTTTTTTTTAAATATTAATTTAAAATTTTTTTAAATGAAAAATATTTAAAAAGCGGGTTAAATTGTAAAAACAAATATCCTCTAAATAGAAATGAATAATTCTGAATATTTTTTAAAAGAACTTATAAATAATACTGAGAATCAAAATTGATTTAAAAGGAAAATAAGTTGTTTATAATGGTAAAAGAAGGTAAAAGAATGTCTTTGCTTGGCAAATTTGCAAAAGGACCTTACATAAGTTTAGCGACCTAGGAGAATTCACCATTTGTTAAAATTCAACTTTGTAAATGTTTATGAATACAAGAACTAACATAAGATTTTATTATTGTTGAAATAATAATGAATTTCTGTTTTGAATTAATTAGATCATGTTTATATATTTTCAATTTTATTAAATAAAATCTTAATTTAAAGTTTTTTGTCATCATGATTTCTCTATAGTTTTAAAATGCTTACATTAAGAAGAGATTTAAATTTAAAGATACATTCTTTTATGCATAAAACATGATACCACCTAATGTTACAAGCTAAGTGGGGGATTGTTGTTAAAATATTGCTTATAATGTGAGGGACACCAAATCAATAAATTTGGATGTTGGAGGGAAGATTTGAAGAGAAAACCAAAATTGATATATATATATATATATATATATATATATATATATATATATATATATGATGACACTTCACACTTGTCATTATGTAACATAAATTATTTTTATTATTATTTTCAAAATTAATTAATTTAAGTTAACTAATAAAAAATTTGGAATTAATTAATTTAATAATTATTCATAACATCTCCTGTCAAGTTGTTTAAATAATTTGAATAAAGAGTTGCTTTTTAAACTTTATAGACATATTGGTCTGAAAAGTGTGTATCTAAATTTTACAGACACATTGATCTGAAAGAGTGTTATTTTTTTTATAAAACCAGTTTGATATTGACAAAAATTATTTAGAAACAATTTTCTTCTTTTCCTAATTTTTCTCTATAAACTTTTTATTTATATTTTTTAAAAATAAAACAGAATTTCTTAATAAATTTATAGAAGTTATTGTTTATAAGTTTAAGGCTTTACTATATCCTAAAAATAAATTACTTTAATTCTACAATCAATACAATAGAAAACAATTAATACCTGAAAAATAATAATGTTGTCCCCTTAAAGCACCAACTAACATTACAACCATAATATATTTCTTTGCATTAAAGGCTTTCGAGCGAAACAAAAAAGGAGTCCGAACTTAAACAAAGAGAAAACAAAGAAACGTGCAAGAGAAGTTTGGAAGTTGTGTAACAATACAAATGACATAGTAATGGTTTTGCATGTGTTGATTGAGATAAGGTACTATAGTTATTAGTCTTTTGTACGAGCCACTCTCAAAACTCATTTATATTTAATTTTATACTTGTTAAAATGAATATTCAACATAATTTGAAATTTGGAATAAAAATTTGCATTTTTTAAATTAAAATCTCTTTTTTTATTTGAAAAATTCATGACTTTTCATTAATAGCATGATTTTTTGGAAAAAAAAAACTTAAATCCATTAAAGCAACTAAGATAAAAATTTATTAGAATTAAAATGATTTAAATATAGAAAAAAAAAGGAGATTTTTTAGGCAAAAATCCATTTTTATCAATCATTTATTTATTTTTATTTTGAAAATTGTTTTTATCAGAAACATGGTTTATCGTATAAAAACTTATAATGATTTGTAAAGTAATTTTAAACCAAGAAAACAATTTGAATTATTTTTATATGATTATTAAATTCATTTATAAATCATATCAGAGATTGAATACCTAGTAATTTTTAAACCAAGAAAAAAAAAGATATAAATATATATTGAATTTATTTATAAATCATATCAGAGATTAATAAATTAATAATAGTTATTTTTATTTATATTTATACAAGTCATTAGAATAACTTTTATTATGATATTTTAGTCTTTAATTAGAGCAAATTAATTCTAATTGGTATGGTCAAAATTATTTTGCATAAAATTATAATTATAATTATTTAATTTATTTTTTGATATTTAGCAGTGTCATATAAAATGAAATTCATATTGAATTAAAAATTTATTTAAAAAATAAAAAAATTATTTTAATATATTTTTAAATAAAAAAATACTTTAAACCAAATCACAATGTCTAAATGTCGAATCAAAGATTTGTTTCATCTTATTAAAAAGAAAGGCATGGGTTGTATACTTGTATTGCTTCCACCAGAACAAACACCACGTTTGGCAGACGAACTTGAGCATAGGTCCATTTTTGTGCAAGGCTTTGAAGCAAACCCTCAAATGACATTTTACATAGCCCCCAGTTAAAGAGAAAGTGCAAGCAGTAAAAAAATGAACAACCCTTTACATGCAGAGTTAAAGCCGCGACTGTACACTGTTAAAGCAAGGAAATGGTGATGTGATTTTGATGAGATGTCGGTGGAAGAATATGGGTCCTGCTGGTAACGCCGGTGGAGAGGGTTATTTTGAGGAGGCTGTTGTTTTTCCTCCTCCGATGGTAACAGTGATGGGAACCCAAGAAATGGGAGGGTGTTGGCTCACGGGTTCTCTTTGTTTTCGGAAGCACATGGAAGAATGATGAAGATTAGGGCTGGTCTGCTGCTGATTTTTCCGTGCTGGACGGCGTGGAATGCAAAGGGCTAGTGGCTGGTGAGGCTGCTGCCGTCAATGAGCAGCGGCGCTGATGGTTTCTCCACGAGGAGGGTGAGCTGCTGGGCGTCGGTCCGGGGGCAGTGGTAATGGCTACTGTTTTGGTGATAGTAGGGAGAGGAATGGAAGCTGATTTCGGTGGAGTTAACACTGGTGAGAGGTTATGCACAGTGTTGAGGAAATGAATATATATGTTTTTTTTTTTTTTTTTGGAAGAGTGGAGAAATTTTTTCTGTGTTTTGTTTGTTTGTTTTTTTTTTTAATTTTTTTTATCTGCCCCATCCTTTTTGTCTACTGGAATGTGTATATAATAGGGAGTCTTAAAGTACTAAATAAACATAAATTCTTTTTTATTTAAATTTAAATTTCATTCAAAATTTAAAAATTAAATTTGAAAATAGATTTATATAGTTCAAACAAAAAATCTCACTATAGTCCTTAATTCTTCTATATATTATCAAATTGCATTCTCAATCAAATATCAATATCTGATTTTTTAATTTTAAATTTTAATCCTTTTAAAAAAAAATTAAAAGTTCAAAATTGGATTATAATTGTTGTCCCATCTTTACAATATTTAAGGTGCAAAGGTTGTTTAATTATTCCAAGCAAAAGCTTCAATAATTTTTTAAAAGTTGTTTAATTGTTTTAGATAACTAGCCTGTTTTGATAGAAAATTCAAAGATTTTTAATAAATGATCTAATTGTTTCAAACGACTTAATTCCTGTTGAAAAGTTTGAAGATTTTTTAAAATGATTTAAATGTTACAGGCGACCTACTTGTTCAAAGATTTTTCAAATGAAAATTTTAAAATAAGTATTTTGAAATTTGGTTGTTTCAAGGTGGCCTGCATTTTGATGGCCCTTATTGAGGATCTTCCTTGTGAATTTTAAGAAAAACACATTGTTCAATACTTTAGTATTAGATAACATTAATGTATCTTTAACTAGTTTGAAATATTGACCCACCTTTCTTCACAATCTCTTTTTTGCTTGGTCGATAAGGTTTTCTATTTTTGATTTGAGTCTTCTTGGTTGTTTGACTTTTAACCCACTTGATTCAGCTCATATGAGTCATTTTCAAAAATATTTGTAATTTTACACAACTCAACTTTAATGATGTTTATCGTGACTCACTTGCTATAAATTCACTTTCTCATTACTTATTTTGGAGATGATCATTCATTACTCTTACTATCAATATTTGATGTTATTGTTTATCCTGAAATGATTAAAGTGCTTCTTGTAAAGAAAAATGCCCCTTTATATCATTACCAAAATCATTCTCTTTTCAATGTTACCTTGAAGGGATCAAATCGCCTTTTAGATACAATATTGCCCTATTGTTCTGACTATTAGCCATAAGTGTAATTTGTTAATGACTTAGTCAAATAATGGCTTTGAGCAACCCTTCTCTCATTTTGGCTTGGTTTTAGTGAAGAAATCCTTATCTAGAATGATTTTTGAAATCTTGAACAAAAAATGACATGCTTTTGAAATGGGCAGCAAAGAGGAAACAAAGATTGCCTTGACATGGTGAAAACCAATAATAGGGTTTGTTAAAGCCTTAACTCTCATATATATCCATTTTTCCGCTTGTATTGTATGAACCTCTTAAAAGAGAAAAACAACAAAACATGTTCCTTCATTCAACAACTTTAGTGTAATGTCTCTTAAAACATCCTAACCTATCGTATCGATAAAAAAAATTTACAATAAAAAAAGATTTAGAAAACTAGTAAAAGGAATCAAAATAGAGAGAGAAAAAAGAGAGGCAATAACCAATATTTGTCATAATCATTCAACAAAACATGTATTGCATCATATATTTTTGTGTGAGAGTTGTATAAATTATGTTATAAAATATACGATACAAATAAACACCTGAAAACACACATAAAAAGCTAACACATTAAGATATGACAATCCATCTCTTCTAAAAGTATTTTAGGAGATTTTTCATCGATGGTTTGTGTGAATTAATGTTATATATCAGATATTTGAATGACATGTAGTTTGTGACAATGCAACCTTGAAGAAGTTGATCAAATCTTAGAAAAGAAGATATGATCTCTAGATAATTTTTCTTAAACCCTAAACCACCTTAAATTACCTAACATGATCCTTGAAACTTCTAAAAAAATTTAAATTATTGTTTCCATTGCATCCAAGAATTTTGAAAAACACGATAATTTTTTTAAATGTCGCGGTTGGGAACTATAGTTTTCTTAAACACTAAAGTTCCCAACTATAATTTTTCGTTTACTAAGTTTTTTTTTTTTTTTTAGGTGTGCTAATTTACCTTTATTTTTAAAAAAATTGTTCTCAGTGGTAAAACACCTTTCCTTCTTACTCTGTTTTGCAAATACTTGGGTAAACCTAACCAACTACCAACATGAAAATCATCATAATATAATTACATTTATTTTTGTTTGTTTTGATCATAATTACTTGTGAAATGATCTAGACCCGTTTGTTTTTCATAAAGTTTTTTTTTTTAAGTGATTTTATTAAAAGTAGATTCATTGAAACTAAATTTACTTTTTATATTTAGTAGTGTCATGTAAAATAAATTAAAAAATAATTTTTAATGTTTAACTATATCATGAGAAATAAGTTGAAAAATAACTTATTCAAATATTTTTCTTTTCAAGTTTTTTAACGGGATAAAGATCAAACTATACAAAATAAAAAGCTAAAGGAAGATGTCATTGAAAAAAATTCTAATTTCATAAGTTATTTGAAATAAAATAAATAAAAATTAAAAAAATATAGACTAAATCTGATAAATAAAAAGTTAAAGAACGATTAAATTAAAAAAAATCTAATTTTATAAATTATTTAAATAAAATAAATAAAAATTAAAATAATAAAATTCATGTATTGATTTTTTAAAAAAGTATTAGAAGGTTGAAAAACACTTTTTTTAATTAATTTTTTTTTATTTTACTGAAAAAATTTTTTTTAAAAAAAGTTATCGAATATTGAAAAGTACACAAAATCATTTCCATAAAAGTATCTTCCTAAAACATCGGTGCACTAAAGTAAATCCAAGTTCTAGTAATTCACGAGGGTGACCTTATGTGATAAGACGTGCATCACGTGAAAGGCCCGAGTTTCACCGTCCAATTGTGGTTCTTCTCTGCTAAATTATTTGAACCAACGTTTGGAAGCACGTGGAAAACGAGCGGTATTAGGCACCGCGTACGTTCTCTCGTCCATTAACAGACAAACATGACAGTTGTAACAAAACACATGTTAAATTATAAAGGTGCCACGTCAATACTGGAATTGATAGTTCAACCCCAGACACACGCGTCCCTATATACTCTCATGTCCGGTTTCGAGCCACGTCATCAGGTTTATTGAATCCGTAGGGTCCCTCACACTAGAACTTTGTCGTTTATCCCTCCTTACGTTGAAATGAACAGAGGATACAATTATTTATTTATGCGACTTTATTTTATTTTAATTAAGGTTGCTGTCTCCTTTAGAACCGTCAATGAGATAAGCGAAGGGTAGTCCACGTCATGGAGGACTTTTGACAGCTATAACGCATAAATCGGTTTATTATTGTTTTTGTCCTTTTGTTATAAAATTAGTTATTTATTTATTTTCTTAAAATTTGAATGAAAAAGACAGCATCTCTATCTCTTTTTCAGTGTTTTTTTTTTCTTCGTCCTCGGGGTTTGTGGTGAGAGGATGATACCTTCAAAAGATCCCATGATTCCCGCTACCGTAAACCGTATGCGTCTATCGTACTTTGCATACTGTCTTTTTTTTTTTTTTTTTTCTTTCCGTATCCGTTTTTCTATTATTTACAACCCAACGGTGCGTGTTAGCATCTCGAGGAAAAATGTAAAGAATATAAAGAGTAGAAAATGCCTGAGTTTCTTTTTTAATGCGGTGACGCGAGCTCTGAGAAATTCAAAAAATTAATTATTGAAAGTTACGGTTTAATTAATTAAATTTTAGATTTATTTTTTAGAAATTATTAATTTAAATTTTATAATTACTAAAAATTTATATACTTATTAATTCTAGAAATCATGAAATTAATCAAGATATATATAAATTGATCTACTAATAAAAAATTTAATAAATTAATTGCATGGTAATAGGGTCGAGTTTTAATTTAGCCAGATCTTCTTCTTCTTTGAACCAATAGGAACTAGGAAGTACTGTACACAATAGCTTACAAATTAATTACAAGGAGGTAAATTTTCTTACATTTTTAATGTTATTTTTATATAAACGATTCTAATGAGGTCAAAGAAAGTAAATATAATCCCATTTTTTAACATAAAAGTAATCCAAAAAAATAAAATTTAGGAATTATTTTATCACGAGAAAACAAAGAATTTTGTGCATATAATATATGCAAGAAAAAAACACAAGATATTTTTATATGATGGTCCATTACCAGGATGGTTTATTGACTGGAAACCTCTCATGTCGTGAGATGTTTGGTCAAGTAGAAGGTCCAGTACCCGAAGGAGTGTTGACTTTATTCCCCTTTGTTTCTTGAATGATTAACATTTTGAATATGTTTGGTGAGACGTTACCTAAATTAGATTATGATATACGGTGTTCACTGTATAAACTTAAAATAAGTACTGTCGTGTAGTTGATTTTTTATATAATATATAGTTGGATTACAACATCTGTGTTTTAATTAAAAACTGCCATCCTAACCGACAATATTGTTTTTAAAAAAAATAATGGGTTTGTTTAGAAATGTGGTTGTGGTTTTTTTTTAATATACTTTTTATTTAAAAATATATCAAAATAATAATTTTTATTTTTAAAAAATTATTTTTAATATCAAGCGTATCAAAATAATCTACAAATATAAAAAAATATTAATTTAAAATAAAAAATAAAAATTTTAAATTATTTTATAAATATTTTTAAAACACAAAAATAAACATAACCTATCTTGGTGGCCTATCAACCACTTCAATTCTCCACAAAAATAAAAACTTCTTTCTTAACGTAGCTTTTCATTCTCTTTTGTGTGTGTTCTTATTTTGGTCTTATCATTCTAATTTGAATGTCGGTATTATCATGACGGCTGGGGTGCTCAAATCTTTTAAATGTAAATAAGATTTTTTATATCTTATAATTTTTTTTATATTATTATTAAACTTGAATATATAATTGTTTTGAATTTTTTAATATTTTTTTATTAATATATCTTTTTTTATTGCAGTCAACATAATAATTTTAACTAGAAATACTTTTTTCTAATTTAAAAAAAAAATTATGATTATTAAAGTAAGTTAAAAATTATGTCTATATTTTGTGTGATTCAAAATTAACATAATTATTAATAAAGCAAAATCGTGTTTCAAATCTATTCAAATATTATAATAATAAACAACTAATTTCAATCAAAACTTTATAAATTATTTATTATTAGTATTCTTCTTTTAAGATCAAAATATATAACAATTAAAAAAAATAAATTAGTAAAATTTAAATAAAAATTCATGATAATATTTAAAAATCATGTTAAAGCTTAAGAGTGGATGAATGAAGTAGATTTTTCTTAGAGTATGAACAAAAAAAAAATCTAAGAATCTTATAAGATTATCAATAAACATGTATGATTTAATTAAAATGGATAAATTACGTAGTGGCTACCCTTGAAATATTTTACAAAAGAAGTAAAGAGGTGTAAAGTAAATAATACTAAAATAATAATAATAAAAAGAAATATATGAAAAAAATGTATTTCTCAACCTCTACCGACGAGTTGAAAATTTTTCTTAAACAAAGAATCTTATATAAGAAATATAAGAATTTCATTAGAAATCAGAACTAAAATAAAAGAATCTATTTCAAGAATGATCCATTAATAACCTTTTTGAACAAACAATTCACAATTTAGCCCTCACATAAGAATAAAATCTAAGACTATCCGTAAACCTATGAAGCCATCTATCATAGCCATCTCACAAACGTTCTCCATCACCAAGTACAGTTTGGGTTGTTCTTGCTAACAATGTTTGTAGTGATTTCCACCCGGTCATTGGGAGGCTTCACCTACTACTATATTTAATAATATTATTAATAAAATAAAGTTCATATATTAAATTCATGTTTTGCAGTGAAAAGAAAATAAAATATTACAGAACTAATTCAAAATTTATTTATAATATTTATAACATTCAAAGTCTATATTATTTCCAAGTTGTAGTAAGATTCTAATCTCAAACTTGTGTTTTTCTTTTTAGGAAAAGTAATTTCTGGTATTAATTCTCTTTTTTTATGCCTCTTAGTATCCTTCTAATACTAGGAATCACAATTAAAGTTGCCCAAATAATCTTTTTGTATAATTAGAAAGTCATGCCGCCACTTTATTTCCTAAGTCAGCTTGAATTCTTTTATTTTTTTGTTGTGTTTTCTCCTCACCTCATAACCTAAATAAAATTGGATTGGCCTTCTCTTGCATATAGATAAGATGTACTAAGGCCTCCTCTTGATGTTCCAATGGACCCTTTAAATCTAACTTGTTCAAAATCTTCAAAATCTTCAAAATCAATGCTTTCAATATCTTTTTAAATACTTTTGTTTTGAATTAAGTCATTAGTCAATTTGAAATATATAATGGCTGTTTGCTAGTGTTTTTAAGCTAATCCACATTAGAAAAAAAGCTTGTGCTTAATAAGATTTATAGTTGAGTTTAAGTTTTTTTTAAAAGACCGGTGGCTTTTTTTCAATTTTTTCTATTGCTTTAAATGCCCATATTTATTTAAAATATATATTTGGTGAATTATACATGGGAACATCATTCAGTTTTTTTAATGAATATAGTTAGTGAATTAACTCTAAAAAAAATTGATCTCCTATCTCTATTGATATTTTAAACCGAAATCCGAACATATATATTTCATGAATTAACTCTAAGAAATTGATCTTGATCTTATATATTTCTGTTAATATTCTAAATTCAAATCTTGAAATCAGCATGTAAAAGAAATTATTAAAATCTTTAGAAGTATTTGTAAGAAAAAAACTAATTGATGTAAAAAGCTTTGACAAGTTCAAGGCTTCATACAGGGAATTCAAGTCTAAGCGCTTACACTGAATTATTTTCTGATTAATTATTTGATGGAAGTACCTAGTTGTATGGCAATAATTCTTCCAACACACTTTAATCATTGTACCATCGACCATGTAATGCATGCATCCATGCCCTTGAAAAAGGAATTAATTTATTATGCTTTCTTTATAAAGCTTTCGATTAGGTCAAGTTTAGTGATATACTTTGCAAACGAAAAGCATAAGCTTATGATTGAATATGGATATCACCTTGTCAAAATCTCCTCCTTTACTTGTAAGTGATGTTAGTTCTTACAATCCAGCAAGAAAAACATTGATGGGATCTAACCAACAACTATCCATTTGTATTTCGCTTTGTGATTTCGTGGTTTCCATAACATGAAATATGGATTGACTCGTGTTTTTAAATGGTCATGTTTTTCAAGAATATTTTTTAATTAAAAATATATTAAAATAATATTTTTATAATTTTTAACAACCACTTAAAAAAAAAAACACTTAAAATCAATGGAGGATGAAGAGGTAGGCAAATTGACAATGCCACACGATTTTCAAGGAGCACATGCCGATAGATTCCCCGGCGGTGGAGAGGAGCCAAGAAAAAAAAATCTTGGAAAAGGAAGAGGATAGTGGGCATGTCGTTTCCATGAACTGGCATGAATTAGTGGGATATGAAACTACCAAAAGAAACTCATGGCCTGCCCTAAGAAAAGTTATGTTAGGCAATCCATTAATGATTGTCCTTCAAAGCCGATTGAGACGTACTCCAAGAAGCAGACAAAAAATCCCATTAACAAGATTTATGTTGGAGAATGTTCTCATCATGATATGAGAATATTTCAGTTTTTTTTTTTTTTTTTTTTTTTAAAGAGAGATTATTTTTTTTAAACGCAATATTTCTCTATCTATCTAAAAAAACTATAAGTTTGAAAAACAAATTTTAAAGAGTTTTCTATCTAAGAAAAATACATGAATAATCTAATTTCTTTATTTTATATACACATACTTTTTAGTGATGCAAGAGATTATAGCTATTTTTGTTATATTTAGTTAGTATTGTAAATCTAGTTTTTATTATAAATCTAATATGAAAGATTTTATTTTTAGTTAAGAATATAATTTTTTATGATAATCTCTAATCCGAATGATATTATATAATTATATTATCACAAATATAAAATATTAATATGGATATAATAAAGTGTGGCTTTGATTTCTTATAAAAACAAGTTTATGAACTTGATGTTTTTTTTATGAAAAGATTTATCTTGGTTTTCAATAATAAACAAGTTTTGAGATTTTTTAGGTCATGTTTGTTTCCCGGAAAGTAGTTTATAAAAAATTATTTTTCAAACTTTTCTATGTTTGTTTGTCATTAGAAAAATTGGTCAACGGAAAATATTTTTTAGTCAACGGAAAACACTTTCTGGTCAATTTTAGTCAAAGAAAAATTTGGCTTGGTTTTCAGGAAAGTGTTTTCCCTTTAGCTGTATTTGTTTTCCAGAAAGTGGTTTCTGGAAAATCACTTTCCAAACTTTCTTGTGTTTGTTTGCTATTAGAAAAATTAATCAATGGAAAATACTTTTCAGTAAAAGAAAACTTTGGTTTGGTTTTCAGGAAAATGTTTTCCTAAAAAATTTGGGCGGAAAAAACTTTTCGAAAGTTATGAAAAATTTAGAAATGTCATTCTTTGCTGATTATATCAAATTTGATTCTCAAAATTTTTATTGCTATATATATTTTATTTTAAATATTTATTTTTCAATTTCATCTCTTAAAATTTTATTTTTATATTAACTTTGATCCTTATTTTTATAATTGCTATTTGCTTTTTCCTTATCATTTTTTTATTGAAATTTTTTTTTTCTATCAAATTTGATTCTCATTCTTTTGATTGTTACTTATTTTATTTGAAATAATTTATGAAATGTTGATTATTATTATTATAATTTCTTCATCTTTCATTTTTTTTAATTTTTTAGATTTGATCTCTATTATTTCAATTATTATTTATTTTATTTAAGATAATTTATAAAATTATATATATTTTTTAATTTCATTCTCATTCAACTTTTTAATTTGTAAGATTTGTTCCTCATTATTTTAATAAACTTGAGAAAAATAAAATATTAATAAGTTATTTTCCAGCTCATTTTCTATGACATAACCAAACACTGAAAAATATTTTCCAACTTATTTTTTATTACACTACCAATTATTGAAAAATATTTTTTTAAAATTCACTTTTCTAAAATTTATTTTTAAAAAAAAATTACTTTCTAGCAAACAAACGGGTCTTAATAATTAACAAAGACACTCTAAATAAGTTTGAAGAGTTTGGGGTTGGCAAAGCCTCCCAATAACATGGGCTTTTGTCGAAGTGGTGGAGCCCTTTGTCCTGTGGTTAGGTGACGGGTCGTTTTCCTTGAGAGCTTAATTGGGCCAATCAGTTTAGGCCGAAGATGCTTCCAAAATAACCCATTCAAAGAAGTCACTAAATATGACAAATCATACAGTAATTCCGTACAGATGTTGCAATGAACATGGCCTCTCCTTTTAAAGCATGACCATGTTCAAGCACTTGCCATGGTGTGGCAAACAACTCCGTAAGCGACATAGAGTGTTTTCAAAAGTTGTTGTTGTTGTTTTTTTTTTTTTTTTTAAATTAAATTTATATTTAAAATTAATTTTTTATATATTTCCACATCGTTTTAATATTTTGAATACAAAAATAATTTTTAAAAAATAAAAAATAATAATTTTAATATATTTTTTAGTGAAAGATATTTTAAACCACAATCACTACTATATTTTCAAATATCTCCTGTTCTGTTGAGATATATATATATATATATATATATATATATGTTGACTAATAAAAACCCAGCACGAATTGTTTCCTAAAGTTTTCCATGAATTTGTTACCAACATGCCATAAATTGCCTGTATATGTTGACTAATCAAAGCCAGGATGAGCAATTCATTTCATGCACGTATTCAATGTTCCTTCCACGAATGCCCAATTGGCCACTGTCGGTCTTGTAGAATTGACAGCACATTCATGCACAACACGCCTCTCTCTGCATGCCCAGATTTATTTTCCTTGCCCTTGAACAGGAAAGCTTAATTTCTTGGCAACCAAACAGGAAAACAAATTAGCTCCTGGACGGTAGGTTTGGTGGAGTGGGGTTAGCTCGGGGGTGTGAAGGGAGGCAAAACATATTGGAAGTCTCTTTTCAGTCATCATCTTTTGTTGTTTGATTATATATATATATATATATATATATATATATATATATATATATATATATGTTAGGAGTGTGGTTCTTCCTTGTTCGTTTGTGGCCGCCGAGACTTGAATTAAATTATTTGGGGTCCTCTTTATATATATATGGATAATGACTCTTAACTGTAAGCCTCAATTATTTAGTATTCTGTTCTTTAATTAGAAATTTTATTTTGATGATTTTTAGTAATCGGGGCCTGGGAGTTGAGGCCGGCTTGACTCAGTCTACAATATTGGTGGTGGCGATTAATTAACTTGTAACTTGTAAGGCCATTCATGTATTATGGACCCCATGGAGGCCACCCACCTAACCTATGGCTACTTGGTGGAAAATTAAAAAAAAAAAAAGAAAGAAAGAAAGGGAGGGAGAGATTGAATTTGTATTCTTGCAATTTCCAATTTATACAACATAATTAAGGGCATTAAAATAATAGAGTAGAGTTGATTTTTCCCTAGTAAGAAGCTCGGAGTGATAGCTTTCAGGCCCATTGTTTTGCTCTATATATTATTATCGTTCAGGATATGAAAATGAGAGGGATATTATAAGAAAATAGATTTTCAAAACACCTTGAATAATGTTGAGAAATGAAGAAGAAAAATACAAGACATTTTTTGAAATGAAGTAATATTAAATTAAGTGCCGTTAACATTGGTATATAAATGGACTAAATAATTAGTTTTGGAAATAAAAAGGACTAATTAATTCATTTCTCATACTTAGAGGGACTAATTTACGCTCATAATTTTTAATAAAATGAACCGAACATTAAATCGAAACAATGCTAGAGATTTTTATCATCATGTTGTTTTAGAAGCTAATCAAAGATCAACAAACTAATCATCCCGGCCCTAAGGTGTGTTTCTATGGCAGCTTCCAACAAAATCATGGAGGAAGCCAGCCAGCATCTTTGACAAAGTGCCATAAAACGAGTCAAAAACTGAAGAGAGACTAACTCTATCGGAAGATAGTGAACTTGTTTTTTATATTTTAAAAATATTTTTAAAAAGATTTAAGAAATTTTTATTTATTTTATTTTAAATTAATAATTTTTGGTGTTTTCATATTAATTTTATGTGTAAATATTAAAAATAAAAAAAATATTATTTTAATATATTTTCAAATAAACCATATTTTAAAAAATAAAATATAATACCGTAAAAATATAACGATAATGATTGAAGTTTCAAACCTCTCAACGTCAAGGGGTCCCAAGCCCTAAGTATATAGGTGAAGCAAGAAGAAAAAGCCTCTTAATTGCATCGAGGCTTATCTCCATCCTCCCCCATAAATAAATATGAAAAGACACAAAAATGAAAGTACCATTAGCCTAGAACAAATCCTAAATAAGATTAGCTGAATTGTGTGGCGCTAATCAAAAGCTGTGGGTGACAAAAGTACACTACTCGCCAAACTCTTTCGTTTGGAGAAAATAATTGGTTCGACGAATTCCTGTCGCCCTAAATTCCTTCCCTCCTACAGTAGCCGTTTGTCTTTGACACAAACAAATTGTAAGAGGGCAAACGTATTCAGAATCAAATATCTGTAGCTTAGACATGTAAGATCCCATAAAACTGTCTGGTTTTTTCTGGTTATATGCATGGTCACAGGTCCTGGATAGAAACTATGCTAGCCAAGGCCGGGGAGTGGAGCAGATGCTCCATCGGTGTCCGGGAAGAAATCCACCGGAGATTGTTTATCCAATTTGAGGTCCTCAGTCAAACGTCCATGGCTACCGTCTATAACATTATCTTATTAATGGTCATGAACTAATAAATATTTACACTTATTATATCCTAAACACCATCTTATTATTTCATAACCTAAACTTTAATTATAATAACTAGAAATAACCATAGCAAATCCCATCTTTAACATTCGTGAAGAGGATGACAGTTTCATAAGTAGAACACACTTCAACAAACAGAAACTTAGTGGCCTGAGCTGGGCTGAAGGTCTTTTCTTGGGCCCACATTTTATCTCATCAGTTTGGGCCCAAATGCTCAAGGTAATGGGGTGATGGCCTCAATGTGGAACTAATTACTTTGTCCGATAGAAGTTTGCAGCATAAATATTGTATTTTGGTTTTGATTTTAACTATAAGTTATGTTGAAGTCAGCTTTCATTTATTAAAATAATATCTTTTGCCGATCAAAACCTTAAATAAATCATTATACAAACCTTATATTGATCGGTCACTGTGTTTGTGCGAAATGTCATCGGAGGTTGAGGCATGATTGAAGGCAGAGCAACCATGGACTGATGTTAGTACCTGTGATTGGGAAGATTCAACGGCTTAAGGGTTGTTATATTGTCACTGGGCATCTTTGTTAGGGCATAAAATTATCAAATAAAAATAAAAATAACAAGAAAAATAATATTGTTGGTAAATTACAGAGATATTTATTGACAATATATTACATTGTTATTTTCCTTGATATTCACCTATATAAATTTTTTATCGGTGACTACATAGAGAATTACAGTTGATAATGAAAAAAAAAAAAAATAACATGTCATTATTATAAATAGAATTATCGATGAAATATTCATGTCGCTAATACTCATCGGTGAATCTGTTGATAATATTTAAGCTATAACCTAACATATGACTCAATCTATCCCCCTCTTTTACTTCTTCTTCTATAGAAAACAACTCACAACACCTTATTTTTTTACAAATCAAGCTTTCATCATCATAAATTCGGCCACCCCGACACTCAGTCTGTTAGTATCCCTGTTATGATTTTTTGTTTTTTGAAGATTCGCCAAATCAAGTAAGCAAAACTACTAATTTTTTGTTGTAACCATTTTTAAAATGTTAATTTTTTTATATTTTTATATAGTATATGTAGTTTATTTATGTGTTTACTTGTTTTATAGCTTTTTTCTATATAAATTTATTGTATGAATGTATGATTTGTACATGTTAGAGTTTGTTCGAGATTTAAAAAAATCATTTTTGTTTGTTATTTAATGAAATTGAGTTTGATTTTGTAAATTAGGTATTTATAATGAAATAAATAATGTCTTATTTAAAGGGTATGTTTCACATCTTGTCAATTTTATTGTTAAATTGAAATTTCAGTAAATTTAGAGGAATTTGATTTTTTGAAGAAAATTGATAATGATTTAAGGGTTCTATTAAAATAGATTGAATAAGTTAGAGTTAAATCAATGATAGCTAATTAGTTGGGTACCCATTATTTGTTTAGTTCACATTATTAATTAATACATATTATCATCAATATTTTGTATAGGATTCATATAAGTAATGGATAATCGTTCTTGGATGTATTGAGTTTCACCTGAAGGGTTGCACAAGATGAATTGTTGTAATGAGATTGAGGGTTTTATTAATTACGCACTGTCTAATATGAAAAATATTAGTAGATGTGGTATTAGATGTCCATGTAAGATGTGTAAAAATAAAAATTTTATCGATCTAAATTTTGTTATGAGGCATCTTCTATCGAAAGGGGTAATGGAAAAATATCTGTGTTAGTTTACACATAGAGAACTATATGTTTCTTATGAGACCATGGTAAAAAGAATTGTTGGGTCAACTTCTAGTTCTAACAAAGTGCATGAATTTGTAAATGATAATAGTAATCATTATAGGATTATGGTTATGGATGCAATAAGAATGAATCAATGTGATGTGGGTGAATGTTCAATTGTAGATGAAGAACAAAATACAGATACAACTAGGTTTTTTAATATTTTAAAAGATTTTGACAAACCATTATGGGACGGGTGCACAAATCATGGTAATTTATCGGTCATTGCATAAGTGTTCACTATCAAATTAGATTATGAGCTGAGTAAGGTCGATTATGATAGAATCGTTGAATGAGCGAGAAGTATTTTACCTAAAGGGAATAAGCTAAAAGGTAACTTTTATTGTAAGATCCCACATCGGAAGCGAGTGTCTAGAGCCAGGGCCTTATAAGTGCATGCTCACCTTGACTAGTAAGACGCGTTTTGGGAAGTCAGGCCCCACGGTGGGCTCGTTTCTGCAAGAACAAACCCGTGCGGGCCTATGGGACCCAAAGCGGACAATATCTTGCTAGTGAGGTGGGGTGTTAGATTTGGTATCAGAGCCGAGGACGGCTCGTCTTAAGATGGGGGGATTGTAAGATCCCACATCGGAAGCGAGTGTCTAGAGCCAGGGCCTTATAAGTGCATGCTCACCTTGACTAGTAAGACGCGTTTTGGGAAGTCAGGCCCCACGGTGGGCTCGCTTCTGCAAGAACAAACCCGTGCGGGCTTGTGGGACCCAAAGCGGACAATATCTTGCTAGTGAGATGGGGTGTTACATTTATGCTGCTAAATCTATGATAAAACCCTTTGGTCTAGGATACCAGAAAATCAACATATATCTAAACTTCTGCATGTTGTACTATCTATAAACTTTTAGGCTTCTCCATCAGAAAGGTGCATCATGATTTCACCACCACATCATATGAATATGTTATCCTTAGTTTTCAATGGAAACACGGAACGTATGTGTTAGGTTATATATAGATGAATTCAATTCATTTAGGTTATTTGTTGCATCATATTCTTATGATACATCCTTATTAATACCCATGGCTTACAACTTGCTACTAGGGATATGTATGAGGTTGGAGTTTATATTTTTATCTACGATCATATCTAGTCCTAATAGTTCAGAGGAATATTGATGTTTATCTTTGACTGTTGATTGATGAGTTGAAGTAATTGTGGTCATTTGGGACATTGGCATATGATGTCTTAAGAAAACAAAATTTTTCAGATGAATGCAGCTTTGATGTGGACTATCAATTATTGTTTCACATATGGGATGGTTTTTTGTTAAAGCACGCATGAAAAATTAGCATGTACATACTGTATTAAAAATAACAAGGCCTTACCTTAACAAATGGTGGTAAAACATCCTTTTTATTATCACTTGAGGTTTTTGTTAATCGATTATAAGTATAGAAAGAATAGAAAGGACTTTTTTATAGGTAAAGTTGAAAAGAGATGTTACATTGTCAGTACTATCAGGTGAAAAATTATATGACGCGGACTTGCAGTATGAGGGCATTATGTTTGATTTTCAATCCGGTAAGTAGAAATTTCCTTGTTTTGGTGTGATCCTTAATTGGATAAAGAAAAGTATTTTTTTAGAGTTTTCTTATTAAAAAACTAATCTCCTTTGTCATAATTTGGATGTCATGTTTATTGAAAAAAAAAAACATGTTTAAAAATATTCTAACATGATAATGGACATGAAATGGAAGACAAATGACAACGTGAAGGTTAGAATGAATATATATTTGTTTAGTCATTGTAAGAATATAGAGTTTGTTTATGATAGGTCACTGGTAACAAAGCCAACTTTGCCTTGGACAAGAATGCATGATTTTATTGTCTACCAATGACTTAAGAGTCCATGTTCTCTTGATGGATGTGCTTCGAATATATCTAAAATGATAAACTTGGAGGATGACAGATTGTATGGAATAAAGAGTCATGATTGCCATGTGTTTATACAAACACTCATTCCACTTGCTTATTGTGACTTATTGTAAAAAAGAATATGAGATACACTGATAGAAATCAATCACTTTTTTAGAGATATATGGTCTAACAAGATGCATATCCAATACATTGAGAAGCTTGAAATAAATATTGTCCAGACAACTTGTAAATATAAGCATTTACTTATAGAGCATCTACTTGTAAATATTATCTTCATCTTTCTTCAACTCAATAGAGCATCTACTTATAGATTATAGATTTACCATTTGAGGCAAAATTGAAAGCCTTGTCTAGTATAGATGAATGTATCCATTCAAGAGGTTAGGGATTACACATGCATCCTAATTAAATTTATATTGTTTTTTTTTAATTAAAAAATTCATTTTATTCCATCTATTTGTTTAATCTAATGAAAAGAGCTTAAAATAAGGTGAATATTGAGGTTTCGATAGGTGAGACTTATATTGTTAAAGAGATCTCAACATTTATCTCTTATTGTTTTGAGCCTCACTTGAAAACAAGAATCAATCATATTCCAATATGTGATGACGGTGGGGAAGTGCCTTCAAGTATGATTTTTTAATATTTTCTCATCTTGGATGACATTTACAAAAAAAATATAGTGGGGAGACGATACTTGATAGAAATTGAATTCGGACATGGATATAATTATATGCTACTTAACAAAAAATGAATTAAGATATTTTATTCAATAAGTATAATATTAACATGTTGTTATTTCTAAACAATTTTTTTATTATACTCTTATAAACTGATAGATTGAAAAATTCCGCGTATATAACATCATTAATTTTTACTATCTCAAAATTCACATTTAATTGGATCTTAAATTTTCTAATTACAAAATAAATAGTTTTTTTATGTGGTTTAGAACACATGTAAGCACTACTTAATAATTCTTATCTCTCGAAATACTTAATTTCAATAAGCCTTTCTCTTTATTTGTTAATCGTTGTAATCTTGTACTAGATTTATCAATTAGAAGAGAATGTTATTGATAGTTTGAATTTACTATGTTTGATTCAAAAGTATGTACGCAAGTGATTAGTATGACGTGATTATTTGAAATTCTTGTCAGTCACTACTTTCATACAATGTTGTTGGAGAAAGGTATTAGCAATAATAGAAACTACTTTCATACAATGTTGTTGGAGAAAGGTATTAACAATAATAGAATTTCGAAGGCTTAAACAAGAGGTTAATGAAGTCGCTATTAATCCTATTCAAGATTCGAGGGCAAATCTTCTTGAAAAGGGAGGGAATGATACGGTTTGGCCTTGTGATTTAACCCAAGCAGGTCAGATCCAGATTTTGTCATAAAATTTTATACTATCTAGTTTTATGTTGTTAAACATAACTTCAAATTCAACTGTTGGATTGAGCTGAAACTTTTCCAGAAAATTCTAGAGGAATTTGTCTATGTAGGGGTAAATTTGTAGGTGAATTGGAGTTTGAAAAGGATTTGTGATAGAGGTCAAAATAGGTTGTACGAATTATATTATTTACTTCCTTTTGACTTGTAGACTTTCTATTTAGTAAATATTTTTTTTTTCTAAAAAGATGTAACAACTTGTTTTGGGAATTTTCTAATTCCACAAGAATCTTTAATGAGCTAAAACATAATTTTCAAGAGTGGCAACGATTCATTAATGTTCCAAAATCCTTTTCTTATAATGATTTCTTATTTATCCTGGCTACACAAGGAAAGAAGGGATGATGCTATTTAATGACAGATTAGTTATTTTTATTATTTTCTTTCTTGTGTGGGTTTAATTAAAACTTTGTTTTGATTTAGAATCCAAGGCTTGTTTGAATCAGGTTATGGATTTTTTTCAGTTTAGGGTTTTTGGGTAAGTTTGTATGTGGATCAGTTCAACCCACAAGGATAGATCCATTTGGGTTAATTTTTAAAAACTATTTAAACACATATAACCTAAATTCTAGGGCTATTGATGAATATTACTTCTAAATGTTTCAGTTTTAACGTGTAAGGGTGATTCTTGCATTCTTTAGTTCTTGAATAAACTGAATTAACTGGCTTCGTGATGTCATTCTACTCATTCCAATAATGTTGGTGTCTTGGAACAAGTTTTTATTGTGTCGCTGACACGACCAAAAGATTGATGTTTTCTCCTAAGTGTAAAAGTGTCGAAGTAATAAATAACCCGGCAAGACTGGGGTCGAACCACAGGGAGGTTAATTGTATAAATTATAAATAACAATACAACAACAACAATAGTAATAATAACAATAATAATAATAATAATAATAATACTAGTAGTGGTGGTGGTGGTGGTAAAAAAGAGGGAGAAGTTGATGAAAATTTTAAGATGGAAGATCAATGTGATAATTAAACAATGATAAAAATAAGTGTCAAGGTTAGAGGATCTACTAATGGTATTTCAAACAAATATAGTATAAACTCTTATTACTCAATTGAAAACCACACACAAAGGAGGTTCCAATCGGATGATTTATCATTAATAGCTCATTATAAATTGTTAACATGATCATATTAATTATCTTATTTAAGTAACACCAAACTTTTAAATATAGTCAGGAATTCATGATGCTAACTTATATTAACAACAAATCAAGCTCCTTTCATAGCACATGTGTAGTTAATACCATACGGTTGGGCTATGAGGGTGCCAAGCATTTGTTGTACCAAGTGTTATACAACACAAATCTGGATTAACCATTTAACAAGCAAGGTATTAAGAATTAGTAAGATAAAAAGATAAGACATGTTAATATTAAACATTAAGATCCATGTTGAGTTTACAATATACTTATTCTTACACCATTAGTGTAACCTTTTCACCTTGACATAATGAACTTAGCTAAACATAATGAAGAAGAGAAACATAAATAAACAAAACAAGAACACAAATAAGATACAAGTTAACTAAGTAAAGGAAAGGAAATGAAAAGTATAAACAAGATATTAATGAAAGCAAAACTTAAGAATTACAAAAAATATAAAGAGAGAGAGAGCAAGAGCAAGTTCTTGATCAAAACAACCAAGCCTCTAAATGCATGGCAAATGCCTCTTTTTGTAGGCCAAAATTTAAAACTATTGATTTGATGACTAATTGTTGAGTGGGTGGCCAACTCTTAACTTGGTGAAAATATTTATCTTCTTGTTTGAATAAAACGTCATTGCTAGCATCAGAATTGAATCCACCTTATGAAAGTTGTAGGAAATTGTCTTAGCTTTTCAGGAAAAAAAAATTGAAGTCATTTGGATTTCTAGAACTCGAGATATGGGCTGAACATTGAACAGTGTCTGGGCAGCAGGACAGATTCAGACTTCTTTATTTTTTGCTATAATTTGAACTTGAAAATGACCTTCTTAGATCTTGGCCTCCACATGAAAGTTGTAAGCCTATGTCTTACCAAATCTGTCCTAAAATTTGAGATCATTTGGACATCTTGAACTCGAGATATGACCCAATTATCGAACAGTATTCTAGTTTAGATTGCACCAATATCTCTTTTCTAAGTTTGGCCCTCTCTTTGTCCTTTCAATTTCAATAGTTAAACTCATTAATCAATCCTTTTATTTATGTGATAGGCCTACATTTAAGATGAAAATTTACCATAAATTAAAGGTATCTTATATTATTAGGTATGTTATTATAAAACATGCTTTAGTTAAGGAGTTATTGATACTTCAAGTGCAAAATGATGATATAAAACCTTGATAAAATGCACTTTTAAGTACTAATCAGTCGCTCTCCTATTAGACTTATTTTGACTTTCCGGGATCAGATCTCAATATTGATTGTGGGTTGCTTGACTACTTGATTGCGAGATTCGCATCAGAGTGTCTAAAAAAAGTTATTAAACCCTACTAGTTCGTTGGTATGGCAAGTTAACTCATGTTAAGATGTCTTCGTCTTAATAATTTTTTAAAAAAGATTTCATCTTATTTTTCTTAATTCAAACAATGTTTTGACCACTCATTTAGAATACATTTGAACTCGTCAAGTCAACCAAATTATATGAGGCCAACCTCCACACAATTTTAATTGAGTCTTGAGTTAAGCAAGAAGCTATGTCAAGAGATCTCCAGGTTAACCTACTTGACCGATTTTAATGACACTACAAAAGAGTTTCTTGAGCAATGCATATCCGTTGTTTTATTTTTATATATTTTTTAAAACACTCACATTTAAATTATCAAATTGTTAATTTTTTTTAATATATATAATTCATATTTACTTTTAGGATAATGATAAGATATTATCTACAACACAAATATTTTGATAAAATATTTTTAAAAAATTAAGCGAGTTGATTAAACAAAGAGGTTACAATTAGAGAGATATTATTTTTATTTTTATTTCAAATCATTCAAATTTTTATTGTTATGTGTTCTGACTGCTCTTGATTTTTATTAAATGATTGACATAAAACAAAAATATTCTATTTTTTAAAATAAATTAAATATAAATAAGAGAAGAAAAAATTATTCTTGTTTCAATGTAATTTAAATTATCACTATACTTATAAACAAATATTGCCATATAATTTAAAAAATTAAAGTGCTCGCTTCAATTCAAGATTGAATATTTTTAATTTATATTTATTTTATTTATTAGTTTTATAACTTAGTCTTTAGCTAATTTTAATAACGTTTTTTAGCATTTATTGATATATATCATCCACAATTTATTTCATTAAAAATATTCCTAGAATTTTGAGCTCGCAATTAAAAATCTTCTTGATGCTAGAACACACATTAAAAATGCTTGTATATTTTGTCCATATTCAACAAAGATTTTGGTATGATTTGGCATGAAGCGTAGAGTTCCACTCTAGTTGAGCGGAGGGAAAGATCCAATTAAAGAACTAATGCTAGTATCAAGTAATAAAACTAAAACAGAGTAAGGTAAGGTAAATGAGATGGAGGATTTTGCTGCTATTATATTAGCTGAAAATTATTTATTTATTTTAGTTGAAAACCCAACAAATCAGTGTTTTCGGGAGTGATTTTTATGATTTTAACATTTTTATATCTCAATTATCTAAAAACACTGTTTGGTATTTCTTTCACTTCGAAAAAAAGTACAGCCGTGCTACCGCCAGGGCACTGAGAGGCTCCGAGTTACGGTCACGTCTGTTCACCAGCGCTGCTTTCAATAGGTAAGAAGGTCGGGCGGTCCTCTCGTTGTTAAATGTTAAGCTCGCCGGTCCATACTTGCAGGTGAGATCTCCGGTCTTACTTCCAGGTTTCGTCGGTCAGAGTCTTTACCTCATTATGAAGACAGAGGCACGCGTCTTTAATATTTTGTACTCGTCATGGTTGATGTGTCTGTATTGCCGTGACGTGTCAATGTGGGGGCAGATAGTAACCAGTACTCCACAGGAGGTGAAAATGGTGTTGCAGCTCGACTACTGCATGGTAAAAACCAGTCCTGATCCATTCTGGAATTTTCATTTTGTTTTATTGATGCCCTTTAAAAGAAAGGGATAGAGCCCGATTTGAAAATTTGGAATTTTATTAGAGCACGACCAGATATTAAAAAAAAAGAGAAGAAAACCTTAGCTAGCATGGCAGAACACATTAAAATTGCTAGGCACATAAATGTGACCGCAACAAGAAAATCCTTGGTATTGTCCCCCATGGATTGGGATTCTTTTTTTTTTTTTTGATTTACGTGGGTGTCCGGGCCAGCTTGCGCACACCACGACTAATCCCACGGCTCACTGAACATCCTGCAAACCCAGTAAACATGTAAAGCACCGCGGGGGTAACAGGCGTGTACGATGAGATTTGAACTCAGGATGCAGAAGAAGGGAACAAATCCCTTCAATCGCTGGGCCAAGACCTCAAGTGCCTATGGATTGAGATTTTGTTACCACAAGTGTTACAACCCTAAGAATATTAACAGGAAATATACAAGAGTACCTATAAAAAGTATAGGTTAATTAATCATGCTCTGGATTTGTTCTTTAAAATTTACTAATTTGAATTTCACAAACTTGAAGATTATTAAAGACTTACATATTCATTAATTTTAAAACTTGTAAGATTAGTCAAGATGTGTACAAGTTGGTCCAGACATCCATATTAATAATATAAAAAAAAATACAGGAACACATTAAAATTGCTAGGCACATAAATAGCTAGTATTGTCTGATGATGCGTGCCCTCCATGTTTTCAAATCCCAATCCATGTACACATCTTAAAACAAATGACTGAAGTAGAAGCAGCATGGCATTGAGCAGCTGCCCGGAGGATTAAAATAAAAAATAAAAACTATACGGGGAGGGGAGTCTTGAGACTCTTGATCCTATAAAATAAGATGGAACGAAACCAAATGACCGAGCTGTATTTCTTGAGATGAAGTTAGACCAAGTCAGCGCCCTCTTGGTCACGGGGTCGACTCCATTACTCCAAGCATGATCTCCTCACGCAACTACACTCCATCCCTTTTTTCTTTCTTGATTTACTTTTACAGCAATAAATTAAGAGGAAAAACTAATAATAAAAAAACACAATCAACTAGCGGCAAAGCACGTGCAGTTCCAACCCAGAAAAGCTAAAGCTTTTTTGACGAGATTCAACTAGCTTTTTGTCAATGTAAATACAAGTGATAAAAAAGAAAAAAGAAAAAAAAAAGGAGTTGGTCATGTTGAGGTGGCCATCGAGCGAAGAGGGAGGGAGGGCATGGAATGGTTCCTAAGACAAAACATACTCAGCTGCCCCACCAAGCACAGGAAAATACCAGCAACCTTCTATGGCCTTTGGTTTTATATCTTAAGAGTTTATAAAAGGTCAATTATGCAGTCGTACTGCATACCATATTAGCTCATCACTGTCTAATCTTGTCTGTCAGTAATTGAAAAAAATAAAAAAATCATGGAATAATTTAGAAAAGCTCAATCATGCAGTATGTACCGTTTACCTTTGTTCTTCGAGGTAACGATTTAATTTTGAAATTGTAATAATGCTACAGCATCTGCAATCAATAAAATTATGGAATAACTTATTAATTTTACCACAAGATACCATGAATCTACATTTTAGCTGGAAACGGGCAAGACATGTTGGGACAATTAGACTTGCACATATATACACTTGTGTTAGAAGGTAAACAAGGCAAATTCTTGTGCTAGTTGACTGGCTAGTGTTGCTTGCCCAAGAAGAGAAGGGGAGGCATGATCCATTGTTCTAGGTCAGAGAATCGATGAAGCTGTTTTCACCTCAAGCAAGCCCAAAAATGGAGATATTGACTGCGCGAATATGGTACACAGACTCTTTTTTCCCCTCCCACAAACCTGGCCTAATTTTACCCTAGCAGACATGTGAAGCTTTGTTTTTTTCCCATCGCGGCAGGGGGGTTGTGTTTTCGTATCTTTAATGTGAAGTGAAAGGGCAGTCACATCCAAATTGCTTTGCTATAACATGTTTTGTCAATTATCATGGCGATATTAATGTTCATGGCTCATTGGTGTTTAAAAATCTGGGTTTTTTCTCAAGTAAAATGCTCATTATATGTAGGTTTTATATATCGCATCACACATGGATATATAATTTGCTGTGTCAAAACCCTGGTGGGTAGCTTTGGTGATCCAAGTTTATCCTTCCAGAGAGTTTCCATCTCTGGGTCATCTGCAGCAAACAGACATGATCCAAGGGATATCTTCGAGGGTATTTGGGAGTGTATTTTTGAAACGCTAAAACAAGTTAGCTCTTCCTCTTACCTTTCTTCTGGTTGCTGTTACCAGCTTTTGACATAGAAAAAAATAATAATAAACAAAAGGCTAATGCTTTAAAGATTCTTGTTTGCTTTCAATGGTGGAAGAGGGGATTTTATTTAACCAAGATGAAAAGGAGGCTTCATTATTGTAATGGAGATACCAGAAAGAAGGTGAGATGTTATTATAGGAGGTTCAACTACTTCGTTAATCGCCTTCTTCAACGAGATCAGCAAAGCTTCCATAAAGTATTTTAAAAGACTTGGAAAAACAAAAGAAATATAACTATTTTCAAACCTAAAATGATGAGGGAAAATAAAAGAAGGATGATGATAGATGGGATGACGAACTCCCATGTGTGTCCAATTGTAGACCCGCTAGAGTACAGAAAGGTGCAGCTCTGAAAAATCACTATACGCAATGGACTCTCTCCATTTCTTCTTCTTATTTCCTGCACAAGAAGTACAAAGAGAAGCAACAGGAAGCTATGACGAATACAAGACACAAGAAGCCAAATGTCAAAAGTGACTCAAGGATTAACTGTTGTGAATAAAGCCAAAGGGAAATCTACAGCAATCTACAGAATGTATTATTGGAATTTCATGCACAGGCTCCAGAAGAGGAGCTAAGATGGACCTCCTACTTGTTCACCGTCAAAAAAGAAGACTACTTGGATTCTGACTTGGAATCAGATGAATCGAAGCTTTAGTTGCGTTTTGATTTTGATCCAAGTAGTGTCTTGGATTCTAGATTTTGCACAGAAGAACAGACACTGCAGTTTTTTGTTGGTGTTCAAGTCTCTGGTCTGTAGGTTTGCTTAAATGAATCGATTTGCAATAATTATGTCGTCCAGAATAATTGCAGATGAGGAAGGCTAAAGCCCAATTTTAGATTCATCTGTCCACGGAACATCAATTGTTTTTTTTATTATTATTTGAACAGCTCCAAAAAAAAATTACCCGTGTATATTAATTATATAAAAATATTTCTTAATTAAAAATATATTTTTTTAATTTTTATATTGACACATTAAAAATATCTAAAACAAATATTAATTTGATATTTTTTTTATTTAAAAAATAAGTTAAAAAAAGAAACAGGAAAGTGAAAGAATGTCGTGAAGGGGAAATTTACACTTGAAAATTGAAATGATGGGAAAGTAATTAAACAAGAATCTTCGATGGCAATTAGTCCCGTCATCATCAGTCCAACTTACAACATGTACTATTTTGGAATGATTTGGTTATTGCTGGCCCGTGAAAATAATAAAAATCTGAAAATTTTGATCTACATTACAAATATGTACGATGAATTTAAGTGAGACTTGTCTTGTGATGGGCCATGAAAATAATCAAGGTTCCATGTTAGAAAATCCCACTTTGTGGGTTCACCTTTAACTCTCTGCTATCTTCAAGCAGCATTGCAGAATAGATCCCAGGAAGAGGAGGAATTCATATTAGATGCTAGTCAAATCTCAAAACGATGGAGCCATGAATGAAGACTAAAAAGCTTCCAGAGATTCAATAATGACAGTGTTATGAGGAGCTAATACTATGAATTTTGGACCACCCGAACAACGATGCATGCAATTGAAGCTTGCAATTGCTGTTTATTTCCGGCAATTAGCCAAGCTTGTGTTTGACATCACATGTTCATACGTGTTCGTGCTGTAATGGCCCTAAAAACCAGAAGAAACAAGCAGGTAAGAACAAAATAAGTGAAGTGGAAGCTGTCTTGTGAAGCCATAACATGAAGTTGTGCTCGTTTGCAATCTAGCTCAGGTAAAATAACGTGGGTCACTGGCAACTCCACACTAACATGGTACCAAAAAACAGTATAATATAGTAATGGGCTCGACAAAAAACAAGGATTTGTAATGTCAATGTAACACTGAACAGTACTGCAACCTTATAACTCCATCTGGATGTCTTGTAGCAAAGATGCTATTCTTGTCGCCCATTTCTTGGTTCTTAAATGTGAACTGAGAAGAGAGAAAGACCAGACAGATGGTGGTAGCAATTATTCATTCATCTCTGCTAAACCTTAATTAATACATCCGCAGAACTGCACACGACGCATTTTTGTATCAAAGAAAATTTTAGTTTGGTGGGCTGGGCATCTCTGTATCCACTGCTACATTTCTTTATTTATTTCTTTAACTACTTCGATCACATGGCTTCATAAATCTGACTTACACCTCCCTCCCTCCCTCCCTCGCGCTCTCTCTCTCTCTCTCTCTCTCTCTCTCTATAGGAGAGATGTGGGATCATTGTGAGAAATCATGAGCTTCGAAAGTGTTCAGCTCCATTTACGGTGGAGAATTCTTGCACTTGGACTCTTACTTCTTGGAGTTCAATCTTTTGGGCTCAGCACAGATGGTGTTCTCTTGCTCTCTTTCAAGTACTCTATCCTTAGCGACCCTCTCTCTGTGCTTCAAAGCTGGAACAACCGTGACCAGACTCCATGTTCATGGAATGGAGTTACCTGTGGATCTCCTGGAACAGACAATACTTACTCTCGTGTCACCGGCTTATCTCTCTCAAATTCTCAGCTTCGTGGTTCAATTCCAGCCAATCTTGGCATGATTCAATACCTCCAAAACCTTGATCTATCCAACAATTCTCTTAACGGGTCCTTGCCTTTTTCACTTCTCAATGCAACCCGACTCCGGTTTCTTGATCTGTCCAGTAATATGATCTCTGGTTACTTACCAGAGACCATAGGACGGTTACAGAATCTTGAACTTCTTAACCTCTCTGACAATGACTTAGCGGGGACTTTACCTGCCAACCTCACTGCTCTCCATAATCTAACTTTTGTTTCTTTAAAGAACAATAATTTCACTGGTAATCTTCCTAGTGGATTTCAAACCGTTCAGGTTTTAGATCTCTCTTCAAATCTTCTAAATGGATCTCTACCTCATGATTTTGGTGGTAACAATCTTAGCTACTTGAACGTCTCTTACAACGAGCTTTCAGGTCCAATTCCACAAGAGTTTGCTAATGAAATCCCATCTAACACTACCATTGATCTGTCATTCAACAATCTGACAGGAGAAATCCCGGAATCTAGTCTTTTCTTAAATCAACAAACCAGTGCTTTTGCCGGAAATCCTGATCTTTGCGGCCAGCCAACAAGAACTCCGTGTGCGATTCCTTCTTCAGTAGCTACACTTCCAAATATATCTGCACCTACATCACCTTCTGCAATTGCTGCAATTCCAAAAATTATAGGCTCCAGTCCTGCAACTACTCCTCCAGGTGATACAGCAACAGGGTCTGGACAAGATGAAGGTGGGCTTAGGCCAGGAACCATTATAGGCATCGTAATTGGTGACGTTGCCGGAGTTGCTATTCTTGGTATGGTTTTCTTCTACGTATACCACTATTTAAAGAAAAGACGGAACGTTGAAGCAAATATCAAGAAGGAAGCCACCACTGCAAAGGATAGTTGGTCACCTTCATCTTCAGAGTCAAGAGGGTTCACAAGATGGGCATGTTTACGCAAAAGAGGGGAAAATGAAGAGGATTCTGAGTCTACAAGCAGTGGCAACGAAGCAGACATTCTTGATGAAAGTCAAAGGAAGACAGGCCATCATGAGCAAAACAGAGAAGGGACTTTGGTTACTGTAGATGGTGAAAAAGAGCTTGAGATTGAAACTCTACTTAAAGCATCAGCTTACATATTAGGTGCTACTGGTTCTAGTATAATGTACAAGGCAGTTCTTGAAGATGGGACCTCATTCGCAGTTCGAAGAATCGGTGAAAACCATGTAGAGAGGTTCAAAGATTTCGAGACCCAAGTCCGTGCCATAGCCAAGTTGGTTCATCCAAATCTTGTTCGAATTCGTGGATTCTACTGGGGCGTTGATGAGAAGCTCATTATCTACGATTTTGTCCCCAATGGTTGCCTTGCCAATGCTCGTTACAGTAAGTCCTCCAATCCCAAATCAAAATTAGATCTAATCCATTCTTTATTTCAATCAACAGGTTAGAACTTAGTGCGCGTAGACGACGGTGTAAAGTAGTCTTTTTTACTTCTTTCCATAATATTTATTGGAAAATCATCATCTCCAATTTGCTCATTCATTGCACTCCATGAGTGCCCCATTCTGATTGACATGAAGTCTGCAAAGGCGAGCAACAAGGGACCGAAAGGTTTGACGGTGGAGCAGGTGTACCGTAACCTTTGTTTTTAATGCAATCTGTGGAAGTCAACTAAGAAACTGGCAGAGGGTGCTCATATTTGCTATCGTTAGCCCCACAGTATTCGTCGATACGTGGTGATGTGCGACGATATACGTTACCTGTAATCCCAGTGAATAACTTTCCCCCGTTGAAAATGACCGCTTTTTACCTTTTCCACACACTTTCTCCTTTGCCACCTCGCCATGTGTAAGATGCTCCAATGTTCTAATTCTTGGCCGCTTTTTTATTTTACAGGGAAAGCAGGCTCGTCACCATGTCATCTACCATGGGAATCCCGGCTAAGGATTGCTAAAGGAGTGGCCCGTGGGCTGTCGTTTCTCCACGATAAGAAGCATGTGCATGGAAATCTGAAGCCTAGTAATATACTCTTGGGTTCTGACATGGAGCCTCGGGTCGGAGACTTTGGGCTCGAAAGGCTTGTGACTGGCGATACAAGCTCTAAAGCTGGAGAATCGACTCGAAATTTTGGGAGCAAGAGGTCGACTGCATCGCGCGATAGCTTTCAAGATTTTGGACCAGGTCCTAGCCCAAGCCCGAGTCCAAGCTCGATCGGAGGTTTATCGCCGTATCATGCTCCGGAGTCGCTCCGGAGCCTCAAGCCCAGTCCGAAGTGGGACGTGTACTCCTTCGGGGTGATCTTGCTTGAGCTGCTGACAGGGAAGGCTGTGGTCGTTGATGAGTTGGGCCAGGGAAGTAATGGGCTTGTAGTTGAAGACAAGAACCGGGCTTTGAGGATGGCTGATGCGGCGATTCGAGCAGACGTGGAGGGTAAAGAGGATGCCTTGTTGGCTTGCTTCAAGCTAGGGTATAGCTGTGCTTCTCCTCTGCCGCAGAAGAGGCCAACGATGAAGGAAGCCTTACAAGTGA
This sequence comes from Populus alba, assembly GCF_005239225.2. Lineage (NCBI taxonomy): Eukaryota > Viridiplantae > Streptophyta > Magnoliopsida > Malpighiales > Salicaceae > Populus > Populus alba. Next base: position 6,784,662 of record NC_133290.1, on the reverse strand, counting down.
TTGAAAAATTCCCATCTTCTTCTGCGTCATATCCATAAGGTCAATGATGATTAATAATAAAAAATGGAGCCCATTGTAAAGAGATGTATCTATCGTTGACTTTTGGGACGTTTGTTTGTCTCAAGGTTTTGAGTTGTGTTTGGGTGAGATGATATATTATTAATTCGTAGATCTATATATTTGTGAAGCTAGTTTTCACATTTTTTGACTCAGTCTACAACTTTTCTTAATCTCTGGGTCTTGGGATTGGATCGATGCATGATTTGTTTTCCTCTTATTCATCTCATTTTTCTAGGTAATCTTGTCTTCATTTTTTTTTAAAAAAAAAAAAAAAAAAAAAAAACTAGGTATGCTGGTGAAGTTAGGGTAACCCAACACATAATTTATTATTCGTTATAATAGTTAATAATTATTTTGGCTTTTAGTCATTAAATCTTTTAACTTGGTATTTGGAGACTTTTACTTGGTATTGGAGACAATGTTATATTTTCACTATAATATAAATATTTTTTGATAAATATATATATAGGTTATATTTGTAATTTTGGTTTTAATAAGTATTTTGGCTTTTAGCCCTTAAATCTTTTAACTTGGTATTGGAGATTTTAACTTGGTAATGGAGACATTGTTATCTTTTTCACTATGATATAAATGTTTTTTGATAAATATATAGGCTATATTGGTAATTTCAGTTAATGTATGGTCAAATTCAACCCTTGAGTAAAATAATTCAATGCCTACTACTCAAGGGCATTTTTGTATTTTTATTTTTTATAAAATAATATAATTACTTTGATAATTTAAAGACAAAACCAATGAAACTCTCACATGGGAGCTTTTTTGTTCAATTGACTTTGTTTTTATTATAAATTTTAAGGACACTTGGAGGTATTGTTTTAAATTATATTTATTGAATATGATTATATTAAAAAACTCGCTTGCACTAGCATGTGGACGGCCTCCATGCTTAATGGTTAAAATTATGTTAAATTTATAAAAAGTTTGAAGATTTATACTATCTTCGTTGATTTTAAAGCTCGAATTTCAATACTAAAAGAATTAAGATAATATATTTATATTAAAAAAAAACAATATATTATATTGACTCGAATCAAATTGGATTAACCAACCAACTTTGCTATCTAGTTTATAAGACAATGATAATTCAATAGAAAACATTTTTTTATTTTTATTAAACTCAATTCTCAATCAATTCAATGTTGAATGATAAAATTAAAAAAAAAATCAATTAAAAAAATAAACAAAGTTAACATGGGTTAACCAATCAAACATTGGTCATGAGACCAAGATAACCTTATAAAAATCAAATTAAAACAAATCATAAAGTTTAATTTTTAATTAATCAAATATTGAATAATAAAATTAAAAAAATCAATTAAAATTATGACACGTAAAACCACTCAATTCAACCAGTCATTCTCATGATTCAAATAATAAGATTATGATAATCTCATAAAACGTAAACTAAAACAAATTATGAAGCTTAATCCTTAATTAAGTCAATATTAAATGATAAAATTAAAAAAAATCAAATAAAAATTAATATTCTTCATTTGGTGACCTCATTAAAAATATTATGCTAATTGATATAATTATTTTTATTCATATTCTTATTGTATTTAAATGGAAACAATAACAAATCGAATACTCATGGATGTTTTTTAATAATCCAAATTCAAGGTTGTATATTAAAATATTAAAAATAAAATTATTTCCTTATCGATTCAAAACACTTTTTTATATCATACTTATTTAATTAAAACATATGCTTACTCAACAATTGTTACCGGTTAAAATAAATGAAAAAAAAATATTATGATAGAAAGAATAACATAAATCATGAATACGTGCATATAATATATTCTAAATTCTCTATAAATATTCAACATTAAAAAATATTAAAATTTTATATTATATGATTTTATTATTTTATTGGTAAAGGATTTATTTTAAAAAATAATAAGAATATAAGAAACATATATAATTGAACTATTGTATTATCATAAACTTCTAAATAATTCAAGAAGCTTTAATAAGGACTGATATAGCATGGATACAATTTAATTTTATTATTTTTACTTTCTTAATAAAAAATATTCAATATACCTCATAAAATTAAAACTTATAATTGGTTTAAATCAAAACAATATATATCAATAAAAATTCTGAGAGAGAGAGAGAGGAATATATGACTAAATTATGGTTACCAAAAGGCCTAAAGTGCATTGTTCAAAGCCCACAATGATTTGGTCTCCCTTCAAAACCTAAGCCCATAAAACTCACCCGGATCCAAAAAAGACCCACCCACAAACCCCGGTTCAGACCGCAACGGTTAGATAGTTCCATGTCAGAGACTTTAGCCATTTTGAATTCCAAAAAGAGCCCGCTCTCCTCTCTTTTTAAACTCTCTCTCTTGTTCTCACTCTATCCACACACAAAACACGCACAGAGGCTCAAAAATCGATCGATCGAGAGAGAGAGAGAGAAGCAGAGATGGCAACTAATATCGGCATGATGGATTCGGCTTATTTCGTTGGCAGATCTGAGATTCTCTCTTGGATTAACTCCACTCTTCAGCTCAATCTCTCCAAAGTCGAAGAAGTAATTTCGTTGCTGATTCTCTTCTTTCTCTCTAATTTTGCCCTAATTTGTTCTGATCGGTGCTTTTTTGTTTTTGTTTTGACTTTCTGTAATCATGTAGGCATGTTCTGGTGCGGTGCATTGTCAGTTAATGGATTCTGTTCATCCAGGAATGGTGCCAATGCACAAGGTCAATTTCGACGCCAAAAATGAGTACGAAATGATTCAAAATTATAAGGTTCTGCAAGATGTTTTTAACAAGCTTAAGATCACTAAGGTTTGCGTATGCAATTTTACTTTTCAGATCTCTTGAATGTTTCGTTAGTTTGATTTTGATTTTTTTTTTTTGGAATTTGTTTTTAGCATATAGAGGTGAGCAAGCTGGTGAAAGGCAGGCCGCTCGATAACCTGGAGTTTATGCAGTGGATGAAGCGTTATTGTGATTCTGTCAATGGAGGACTTGTCAAGTAACTTCACAGTTTATTGTTTTGTTAGGGTTTGCTTTGATTGAAGTAAATAAATTGGGGGAATTGTTGTTGTGTGATTGTGGTCAATTGTTTGCAAAATACTTGGAACTTGAATTGCTGGATGTGATGATGAGTTTTTTGGAATTCATGCGCAATTTCTGTGTTATATGATTTGTTCTTATTGTATTTGCCGAATTATTTTTTGGATGTGGTGTCAGGGTTTATCGAATCAGTAAATTCGAAAATATTACTCGGGTATTACATTTTTTTTCCTGACAATTTGGAGTAAAATCTCTTGAAATTGTGGAGTCTCTTTGCTTTTTGAGTAATGGGAATTAGAATGGCTTAAAAGTGATTTAATTTAAATAAAATAAGGGCCCTTTTTTGGAAACGATACGTAAAAACAGGAATTGATGAATTGCAATTTTTTTTAATCTATTTTTTGACAACAGAGTGAAAAAGTTTGACATATTTTCTCCAGTTTCAACCTGGTTGTCTAAAATTATATGTACTGTTTTTACATGCTAAAATTTTGTCCATCTCTTCTTCTAACCTTTGTAATGTGCAAGTCTTCAGTTATAGGGCAAAAATTTGCAACCAGTTTTAGGCAATACTTGCAAGATTTTACTTCTTTTCTTTTCGTAGTTATAAAGTTGCATAAATGCTGTGTGATTTCTTTTTCTAGATCATAAATAATAGGACACCTGTACAAGGTTTGAAGTGTTTGTTCTCACAGTGTTGAGAGTCACGGGTTTGTATTGGTAGTTGGATGATGTACACGGAAGGGATTGGTGCTTACTACTGATACGAAGCTACCTAATACAGTGGTCGTGATTTATACGATGACCTCTATTGCTTATAAGCTGTACACGTATCAGATATAGACGAACATATGATGATCTATCTATATTCTATAAGAGACTGTCCTGTTAATGAAATTGCCTTTGACATTCGAAATATATGTGTGTGTGTGTATTTGTATATTTGAGAGTTTTTAGTATCCCTTTTCGGTTTGATAATTGCAAATTTCCTATTACTTCGAATTGATTTCTGATGGTATACGAACAATGATCTTTGTGAATAGAGTCCTAGTATAATCATGATGCATTGATGATTTACTTGCTGCTTTTGTGGTTAGTTACAATCCAATGGAAAGGAGAGAGGCTTGCAAGGGAGGAAAAGAAACAAGCAAGAAATGTCTACAGTCTCAAGCTTCAAGCAAGGGCTCTACAACTGCTCCCAAAGTTCAGTCTTCTCACAATGCTCGAAGGAACGATGTGTCCTCGGCACACCCTTCAAATCAATCTGTGAAGGCTTCTAAACCTCCTTGTCCAGTGCCTGCATATGATGCACAGGTATTATATTATTTTAAGGAACGGGGCTTTCATAGCATGTAGAATCTAATGATACAAATTGATATGCAGGTCACCGAGTTGAAGTTGTCAGTGGATAGCCTTGAGAAGGAGAGGGACTTCTATTTTGCAAAGCTGAGAGATATCGAGATTTTGTGCCAGAGCCCTGGGATTGAAAACCTACCAGTACTACTTCTATGACTATCGGACTTGCGTTGTTTAACTGGATAATTTAATTATTTTCTCAAAGTTGTAATCTGTGATTCCTTGTTTTTTCCACAGGTTGTTGCAGCAATGAAGAGAATCCTTTATTCTACTGACGATGATGCATCAGTATTAGCAGAAGCTCAAGCCATGGTGTCGCTTCACCAGAAGGAAGCAGAGCACTTGGGTCCCATTGCTGAGAAATCAACAGACGAAAAGGAGAATTCAGATCCTCAGAAGAGAAAGAACATTGTGAATCTTGATGTTGACGCTGTAGGCATCTCAACATTGTCACCGAGGCAAAGGCTTTCTGATGCAACAGATGTCCATTGCAGCGGGTCACCTCTTATGACCTTCTGAATTTTTTACCATAATGTTTTCTTCAAACATATGTAGTGGTAATAGTAGCATCTACAGCAGCACCTATATCTACAATATTCGCAGCCCTTTTACCAACAGTCCTGCTTGATGTTATATATGTAGTAGATTTTACATATATAGCTCAGGAAGCAATAATAGTCGGACAGCTGATTCAACAGCTTATAATTGTTGAGTATGAGTTTTGCTTGTGTTGTGCTATCATGTGGCATTGATCTTCCATGTTCTTTTCCAATATTTGTTCGTCTTTTGTTCTCATGTGTCACTGCATGCTCGAAAGAAAGTAGTAATATTTTTTTTTAGGATTCGTGACAAGGTAAAGTGACACGTGGAGGTGTTTGCATGCTACAAGGGCCCTTTCCTTGGCCTAGCTTATCGTCCCATGAAGACCAAGTAACAAATGGCCATCTTTACTTGAAAAAAGAAAAGAATCAAAGAGAGACCTTTCCTATTTAAACATTTATTAGGAATGATAATTCCTCCTAGCATTCCCACATTAAGGTTTCAAGAGAATCGATCGCCGTGATCTTCAAATGAATACGCACACAAGAAAGGTACTCTCTCATTAGCTTGATTTGTTTTGAATATAAATGAATGGCATGGCTTTTGTAATTTCCATGTAATTCTTGATCTTCCCTTTCTTTCAATAACTATGATGCCCGCCAGGAGACGGAGGCTACTAATACACAAGGTGTGCTGGAAAAAAGGGTAGAAACAGTAGATTATAAGTCATCCCCAGGGCAAGGCCAAGAGATGAGGAGGGTGGTGGTGATTCACCAGTCCAATCACCATGAAAATTCAACCACAAGTGGTGGCATCTTGGCCGGTGCTGCAGCTTCTGTAGCATCCACCCTGGAGTTTGCCAAGGATGTTAGTTCTGGAAAATGACAGCAAAGAGCAGAAATGATTGCATGAGAACCGACCCTCTTCAAGGTTCTGTTTATTATTATTCTACAACTTCGACTTCAACACTAGTTGTGTATTGGTCAATCCCCTAATAAATTTTGTTCTGCAAGCGGGTGTTTCTTGGCATAAACTATATGAAATCATTAATCAAGCTGTCATTATTTTCACTTTGGTTCGTTATCTCCATTTCTTTCCATTATTTTCTGCTTGCTGATGCTTCACAGTGAAATTTACCTTCTTTTCTTTCTTCTGTTTCTGTGGAAAGACTAATCATGTTACAGAAAAAGCAAGAGCAATGACAGCGAAATCTACCTACAGCCCACGCAGCATGAGCAAAACATCAAATTTACTATGGCAGAATAGATTTATATTACCATGATGTAGCCGGCAATACATGTACAGCAGCAACAATACTGCAAAATAAAAGCAATCTTACATAGTTAGTGCCGCAGAACTGTGATAGTATTGGTCTAGACAGATTTATGCTCGCTTTCCTACTCAACTTGGAAACAGATTGCAACCATTCCATCCCAATAAGGCCACAGCTTCAAATCAATGTCAAATATGATAATATATAGTTGCCCATGTATACGGCTAAGCCAGTGAAGAACAAAACCCAAATCAATTTTCTAGATATGCAACAGGAAATGGAGTTTCTGTTTTATTGGTTGGTTTTTGATGGACCAACTGTGGAAACTTCTGAATACAAAAATGTTAGCTTCACTGTCTGGGATGTTGAAGGATATGATAAGGTAACAACAAGATCTTTATATGCACAACAACTATATGTGTGCAACTGCACATGTACATATGATCCAATGTTTTTCAGTTGGAAGAATGTATTAATCAGAGGTATTATTTATTTACTTTATCATGTGTTATATTGAACAAATCATCTTCCTTTTTTTTTTTTTTTTTCCTATTCCTTCATTGTGTAGATTGAACCGTTCTGGAGACATTACTTCCAGAACACCCAATCCTTATATTTGTGGTGGATAGCAATGATAGAGAAAAAAGGGGTAACATGCAGGGGTTTGTCACCTTTGCCAACAGAAACAATGGCATCATGAAGAACATGTTGGTTAAGATGTCAATGTATGTCAAGAAGTTGAGGGGCAGATGACTAGTTATAAGATTTATCGGGATAGTCAATCCTAGAGAAGATCTGCAACCAATCTAGGGTTGTTTCTACTATTAGAGGGTCCCACATGAAGTAAACAGTAAGCATCATTTGAACTCGGATGAGGAGAAGAACTATGTTGTGTTGGCCTTAACTTCAATTGAATGTAAAGTCAATAAGATTGCCAAAGAATACTACCAGGTCATCTTGTAAAATATTTTGTTTCTCTACCTTGCTTTTGATTTTTTTTTCGCCTTGTTTCTAATCTTTGTTATGTTTTTGTCCCTACATAATTGATAACTCAAAGGAGAAGGAGAAGCTTTAGTAAGGCCTATTTAAAAGAGTTTACATCGGGGGTTTTTGTCTCCTGAAATTGGTGATTTGGTACCTGGTGCTTATTTACCAAATCTACTAGTTCATAGAATGTCATATTTGGAGTGTGCAAAGATGCAAAAATAGGCAAAAGAATAGCTAGTCAAAGGTTTGATATGTGAAAGTTTGATCTTTTATGCTTATCCAACTCTACTTACCTCAAAGAAAGATAGGTTATGGAGGATATATGTAAACAATCATGCAATCAACAAAATCACCATCGAATACATATTCTCTACTTCTTATTTAAATGATATGCTTGATCAATTAGTTGTTTTTTAAGGTGTTTTCAAAGGTTGATTTAAACAGCTAGTATTATTATATTTGATTAAGAAATGACAATGAATGGAATGCTAAATTTAAGACCTCGAATAGCCTTTATAAATGGTTAGCCAAGCTTTTTGGCATTTTAAACGCACCAATTATATTTATAAGGGTTATGACTTAGGGATTCAAACCATTCTTAAAGTCATTTATTATGGTTTATTTCAATCATGTCCTAATATATAGTTAAGAGTACGAAGGAGCACTTGTTTCAATTACATCAAGTTCAAAAAGTGCTCCAACAAAATAGGTTGTTTATCAATCTGAAGAAATGCTTATTCTTTTGCAAAGAATTTGTGTTTTTATCCTTTATTATAGCAGTTAGCATAAAATCATATTCAAAAAAAGTGCAGAGCATTATAAAGGGGTCTATACCAACTACCTTTAGAGTAGTTCAGAGATTTAATGAGTTATCATTCATAAAAATTCATAAGAACTTTCAGTTCTATTACAAACCCTATTACTAAATGCTTGAAGAATGATAATCTTTGGTTGTCAAATTTAGCTCAAAAAGCTTTTGAGAGAATTAATGCTTTCATAACAAAAACGTTTATTCTAGTACTTCCTTATTTTAACAAGTTATTTGTTATGGAGTGTGATGCATTTCATGGTTGTATTGAATCGATTTTGAGCTGAAACAAGAAGCAAGAAGAATTTTTCAACAAGAAGTTATCCAATGCCAAATGATACTATTCCATCTATGATTTAAAGTTTTATGCTTTTATGTATGTTGTTTAGCATTGAAAACATTTATTGGTTTATTGAGAGTTTGTAATTTATTTGAGCCATCAAGTATTGGAGTATTTGAATTTCCAAATAAGGCTTGACGAGTGTCATGTGAAATGGATTTCCTACCTTAATGAATTCAATTTTCTTCTAAAATACTAGATGAGAGTCTAATGTGGTATCATATACACTCAACATGTGATTTGCTTTACTAATGGTAATGAGTACTCAAGTTACATGCTCTTAAGATATAAAAAAATCAGTTTGTATCTTATTCATATTTCAGACATATAGTTGTGAAGTTGGAGGGGTTGATATGACATGAACAATGAGTATTTATTAGTAAATATTTGATCTATATCTCATCCTTATCAATTACATAATAAATGTTTATTTAAGAGGAATCACTTATGCTTTCCATAAGAGGTCTTTGTATGAATAAATTATTAAAGAGTTTTATTGAAATGGCTTCAGAGGACATTTTGGTCAAGACAAGATGATGGTAATAATGGTTGATTGGTATTTTTGGCCAAAAATATTGAAGGATATGGATATGGTGGTGAAAAAGGTGTGATCTTGCCACTTCAATAAAGGTAGCTCACAAAACACAAGGTTATACATTCCATCGGAGGTATTATGGATTCATTTAAGCATAAAATTTATCTTTGGACTTCCAAATATAGTTAAAGTCTATGATTCCAACTTTGTTGTGTACCTTGATTTTTGAAAATGACACACTTTATTCTTGTTCAAAAAATATGGATGTTACTCATATTTTCATTAATTTTGAAAATGATCGGGTTATCTCGAATCTTTTAATTTGTTGTTCTTTGTTAAACTTAACTTTTTTTTTAAAAAAAAATATTATTTTTGAATTAAATTAAATTAATTGATTAAACATAAGTATTAGATGTTCACTTCATGATATTTTGTTTGGTTTGTTTTTCAAGTCATTGCTCTAATAGTGTATGCGACCTCTTTCGATGTTGTCATATAGCCTTGCGCAATGGTATTAGAATCATCCTAGTGAGCTCTTTATAGTGGTTGGGCGGTATCCAATGCAGAGCAACAAGGAGTCTTCAATAAACTTTTATTGATACTTCTCTCAAGTATGATATTAGCAACTTACTTTTATAGTTAATTATTGCCTTTTTTTTATTTACTAACGATGTTTTTTTTTTAATCATATTCTTAAATTAACTTGGTTATTGAACTCAATTAAATGAATTAGGTCTCATACTTTTTTTACTTTTTAAAAAATATTGGTATTGTCTGAATATTTTTTTTATGTTAGAAAAACTTCAGCCTACTGCATAGTGCATGCCATCTATTTAGTTTTTAACTATTAGAAGTTACTCATTTTAAGTACTAATTGATTTAAAAAAATTCGACCATTAAAGTTATATTTATAGTATTTTTTTTTAGACAATAATAAATATAGATGAAAATAAAAATACAAGCCCTGAGTGATTTACTATTCATGTAATAGTTTTCACACAATTATTAATGAAAAAAATAGAATATACTTATAACATCCAACACATTTGTATTTGAAGTATTGGCAAGCAAATAAAAAGAATGAGAGGTTTACTGCATTGTCTAGCCTAAATAACAAACTATATTATAAAAAAAATCTTTAGAGTTCTAAATAAAGTTTCTGATTTTAGTAAGAAAAAATAGCAGTTGTCAGTAATTGAATGAAGATGAAAAATCTAAGTCATAGCTAGCATTTTTAGGGCTCAGCTAATAATTTAATTAGTTTAATATTTGCATTTATAGCCACATTCCTAATTGTATTGCAATCATGACTTATCAACATTAATATTATTATCTTCATTATTGTCCTTTTATGTTATATCCTTAACATAATTAATATTCCTTCCCATCATTATGAAGATTTCCCTTGTGGCCAGGGGCGAAGCTAGGATTATTTATTAGGAGGGGTCAAAATTAATATAATAAGATATAATATTTGTTTTAATTTATTGTACATTAGTTGTAAAACAAACCTACATAATTTAGTTTTATTCAAATAACTTACTACGAACATATAATAACCTTTGTATAAGGTAAAAGGTTTGGAGCAATACCAAATTAAGTCAAAGCAATAAAGTTAATTTTATTTTCATAATGTATCCATCACTTTAATGTTGTTGGTTTTTATACTTATCAAATATAAACATACAAAGTATATAAGAAACATTAGCTAAAACGAAGCATTATTTATGTTTGATAAACTTTGAAATAAAGCAAAAAATAATAAAAAATGATTCTTACATATTTATTTTAATTATGCTCGTCTTTTCTTTCATAGAATAGAAATCATCGATTATCATATCAGTTGTGAATCTTTCAACAATTTCTTTTTTCTATATAAACAATCAAATAATTTATAAGAAAATCATCCTCCATCCTATTATGAAGTTTTGTTTTAACAATCTTTATCGTTGAAAAAGCTTGTTTAGTAGGCTGTGAGTTATCAATTTTTTTTTTCCAACCTAAAATCAAAATATATATTGTAAGAAAAAATTGATAATTTTGGTGGCTCTACTAATCAAAAAATCTAAGCATAATAAAAACAAACCAATAAAATATATCTAATTATTTAGAAAAAAAAAATCACTATAACAAGAATTCAAAAAACAATTGGTAGAACTAGTAAATCTAAGAAAATAAAAAAAAGGAGCAAAAAATGGTAGAATTATATAAAAAAATCATCATCAAATTATTAACAAACATCTCAAAACAAAAAAAAATATATATTTTAAATTTAAATTATTTTATTTTGTTTGATGATAGATAAATTAATTAGTAGCTCTACTTTAATTTTTTTGTAGAAAAAATTTGCTCCCGATTAGTGTTTTTATTTCTGTTTTTGATTAGTTCTGTTTTTTATTTCATAAAATAATGTTTTTATATATATTTTTTTCTTTTCCATGTAGCTCAAGAATAACATTCAAAGGAAATCAAAAGTGAAGTCACAGACCACCTCTTTAAAATAAAATAAAAAATATAACACTTCCTCATTTAATTACCTAATAAAAAAAAAATTGCAGGGGGGGCCCGGACCCCTGCTTGCCCCCCTTGCTTCCGCCCCTGCCTATGGCCTTACACAACTAATTTAATTAAGTTTGCTAATAAAGTTCATGTCTGGTTGCTACCCTCTTTTTTTATTATTAATATTAATGTTTGAATTAATTTGCATATATCTCGATTAATTCCATAAATCTTAAAGTTAATAATCATATAAGTTTCTAGTAACTATTGAGATTTATGGGACTCAAATAAGTAATTTTTTAAAAATAAACTTATAGCCATATCAATTGAATTATACTATATTCTTACCTCTTTTATTTGTTACCCTAGCTTGAAATGTGTGTACTCTTTTAGTACAATAATAAATAGATTAATCAGATGTACATCTTTGTGCTTGACAACACTTTAATGTAAAAGAAATTAAGGGAAAAAAAGAATAACTTTACTTATGTGATTTAAAATTACGCTTTACATTCTATAGTTTATACATCTGCGTAAGAAAAAGTCAATAAAAATGTCGGAATTTTTTACAAAATTAGTATTTTATTTCAATTAATAACTAAAAAACACGTGCTAAGTTAAAATAACAAAATTGTCGCTCTCCCTCTCTTTGCCAAACTTACAGCCCTAGCCACCAACCTCCACTATACTTGTCAGAATCTGGCCACCTAAACCCAACAGAAACTTAGATCCTCAACATCAATTTACAGATTTATGTGTTGTTCATCCAAATCGTTTTAGTTTATTCTTGCAGTAACATCAACTTAGATTGTTTCTATAGTTTTCTCCATCAGTAATATTAAGCTTTGAAATCATTTTAATGAGTTATGCTAATGAATGCGAGCTCCCCAGAGATAGTTCATCAACCTCAATCTCTCTCTCCTCACCTAGCGTTAACGCCCGGTTAAAGATTAAGATCATTTCATGGTAAGAAATGCCAGCCCTAGGGTTTTAATCTGTGGTAGCAACATGTTCTATCATCTGATGTCTTTGAAAGGCTGACAAGTTCTTTATATTGTTCTCCTTACGGGATGGAGGGAGCAGATGTAAAAATAATAATAAAAAAAAAAAAAACAAGAAGAAGAAGCAGCAAAAGCTAAAACTATTTTTCTTGCTTTATTTATAATCATCACTTTTCAGAATAAAGAGATGATATTTATACACTTTCTGTCGTATCCAATGTCTTGAGTACTCACGCAAGCTTGGTAGAATCAAATGCCTTTTTCTCTTCTTGACTTTCAAAGGTGCTGTAATATATTGGGTTAAAGTTTTAAGATAATCAGATGTCGAAGTTATCTTATGAAAAAGTATTAGTCTGATCCAACCATTATATTAAAAGCTATGTTCAAAGCTATGTAGTCAAGCTTTAATATATGTTAAATAATTTTATCTCTTACTTGGATTATATTCATCAATGCTTGATCTTTTTTTGAACTCAATTTCATGCTTGATACCATCTTAAAATAAATTCTCAAAGCTTGCTTGGTTTAAATGTCATGAGTCAACACATGTCTCTTTGATCATCTCACATTTTGCCTTGTAAATGGTTAAATTATGATGTGCAATGGATTTTGTGATGTCATTTGTTGATTCTTGTTAGCAATAAACTTTAATAGAATAAACTTTAATTTTATTATGAAAAGAGTAATGTATATTTGCTTATAATATTTTCAAGACACAACTACTCTGTTGACTTTAAAAAAATATCAACTAATGGATTTGAAATTCTTAAAATCAATTGTCTAATTTGCATTACTATACTTTTCTAGTATTGTCGGTAACTAATATGATGTGACTTGTAGTTCAAGATGTACCCCAAATATTTAAGTACTTTAATTAATTTTTTTTTAAAGATCCATGCTTGGATTACTAGTAAATCTATTTAGTTTGCTAACTAAGCATGCAATATTTGGTTTTGTGCTTCATAACAAACACTAAACTCACAATTATCCAAGATTTTTATTTTTTATTTTTTCTTTTATTTATCTAGAAGATTTACTATGGTTGCTAAGTACATATGATTTTTATTTTTATAAATGCATAATTTAAATACAACTAATTTATTTAAAATTTAACAAAAAATAAAGATAAATTACAACAATCTCTTAAAGGTATTATGAAATTATAGAAACCATCCAAGAGATTTATTACTATATAAAAAATAGTTAAATTAAAAAAATAAAAAAAATAAGAGAGAGGATATTATTTAAAATTTAAATTAAAAAAATTAATAAAAAATATTAAAAAAGGCTAGATGTTCAAAAAATATTTTTATATATTTTTATTTTAATTAAAATTTTCAATGATTTATATTTTCAAGTAAAAAATAAAATTTTTTTTATAAAAAAACTAATTTAAAAAACAATTTTTGTTTTATCATATTAAAAAAAAAAAAAAAGTAATGTCTCAATATTTTTTACATGATTATATGAGAAGTAAACGAATGATTAATTTGAGTAAATTATATAAAAAATTAAAAATTAAAAATAATAAAATAGATATTTTATTTTCACTTAATATTTCTCAAGAAATATTTTAAAAAAAAATTACATATTAGATTTATTTATAATTATTTATAAAACTGTTGTTAATTACTATAAAAGCTATCATCTTATTTAATAGTTATGGCATAATTGGATAATTTTGTAAACATTATATGAATAAATTAAGAAAGATAGAAATTAATTAAAAAAAATACAAGATGATGACCAAAATTCCCTTTAACAAAGCAGGATAGGCTTTACTCGGCCTAGAAGGCCACTCTTGCGCGCTTGCCCAAAACCAAATAAACCAGGTGAGTTTATGCCTGAAAAGAAGGCTAGGAGTCATGGCTATCTTTATATATATATATATATATATATATATATATTCTCCTTCTAATATCGTACTTAATTATTTAAATATTATATAAATATGGATATGAATTAAAATAGATTTTGATGAATTGATATAAATTTTGCTTTAATTAATGTATTTAGTATAAAATACGTTGAAGAACTTTAGTATTGGAAAGAGAATAGATAAATATGTAAGAATTATATAGAAATATTCATGTTGAAATTCTGGAAATCTGTCTTTTGGTTGAAAACTGCAAAATTACAGCTTGGTCCTTAAAGTTTTGAAAAATATGATTTTGCCCTTAAATTTTGAAAAATTACAGTTCAGTGCCTAGACATAAATAAAAGTTTTTAAGATATATTTTGATAGAAAACTCAATTTTATTTGTGGTTTATTATCAAGTTCTTATAGTCTTCTTTTGAATTGGGAATTGATGTTATTTTACAATAAAATATGTTTAGGTACTTTAGAAGCCCTACACACAACAACTTCTATGTGATTGGTGGATGTTAGAATTTGTCTCGGTTTGATCATTGCTATATATATTGTGAGAAAATAATACATAATATGCTTATGGGAATTATACTAATATGGAAATAATACTAATATATGTATAATAATCAATATGAATAATATGATGTCGGAATTAAATGTGATTTAATGGTTATCTCTTCTATCAGAATTATATGATTCTTGTATGGTTTGACGAGTTATTGATGCAGAATTGTTCTTTATATTTTTAATTTGAGATTTCAAAGAAAGTTTGCAATTTGACCCTACAGAAACTAAAAATAATAATTAATGATCAAAGTAGAAAGAACTAAAACCTTAAAGGAATTGGAAAGAAAAACCCAACGAACAGTGCTGTGAACGCTGCTACAGTCATATATGATATCTGTTAGTTTCTGTGTTTTAAAAGTAATTTTTTAAAAAAATTTAATTTTTTTTTATTTTTTTTTTACTTTAAATTAATATGTTTTTAGTGTTTTCAAATCACTTTTATATGTTGATATCAAAAATAAATTTTAAAAATTAAAAAATATATCTTTAATATGTATTTTATTATAAAAAATTATTTAAAAAATAACTGTAACTATATTGTCAAACAAACTCGCGCTGAGAGATAGGACATGCGGTATAACTTTATATGACAAAACAGAGAGCTGTGAATGGCCAATATATATTTACTTGGTGGTTGTTTTCACAACGCCCACGCTGCGGAATCAAGAAAGAGAAAACACCGCCATGAGAGTGCTTTGCTTTGCCGTCCACTCGACTACCACAAACAATTATTTGAAACAGCAAAAATCTTTACTAATCATGGCTTCCATGGCTTTGACTAATCTTGAAGAAAGGGCACACCACACCACAAACCTGAGTCGGTGCCCAATTTGACTGATCTACGCCACGCCTTTAATGATAAATCAATTTGACAAAAGGCTAGAATCATTGAGAGGCGGTCGTGGGATATCCACTCCAATTTCGCTGTTCTAATTACTATTCTTGAGCTAAACGCGTTGTTTTTTTTTTTTTTAGAATTTTATATCAAATAATTTCAAAGTATTTTTTTATTTCAAAAAATTGAATAAAATAAAATATTATTTATTTTTTAAAATAATTTTTAACATCAGCACATTAAAATAATGTAAAAATATTAAAATAATTAATTTAAAGTATAAAAATAAATAATTTTATAAGAATATTTTTAAAATATAAAAACAGACTAGTTATAAAGTTGACAAACAACATCGACTGTACATATGCATGTCTTTTGCAAGAAGGTGGCACCCAAGCTTGGAAAGAAAGCAAAGGTTCAATGGTCAAATGCGAGTAAAAGGCGTCAATCCCCGCGCTTTGTCAAAAAAAAGTAGGTTTATGGTAAATAACAATCCACGTCCAAGTAATAGGTCAGTAATCAGCATGTAAGATTTGGTCCAAACCACCACCAAGTAATAGGTTTATTTGAGGAATATTTATTTTTTAAAAAATATTTTTATATTATTTTAATTTATTAATGTTAAAAATAATTTTTTTAAAAAATATTATTTTAATATATTTTTTAAAAATAACCATTGCTACTCTCTGAAATCTAAGCATGCTTACAAATTCAAGTCATACTTTTATTTTTTTATTTTTTTAATAAGTTCGTTGGGTCTTGAACCACACAATAATAGGAGACAACCATTTTTATTTTTTTACAGTAAAATCACTTGGATTCGAACATGCCTGTTTATTAAAGAAAGTTGCTAAGTGTACAATCATTAGACCATGTTTGTTTGTGTCGAGTCATGCTTTTATTGTCTAAAAACCAAACATGACTCCTATTAATCAGGGAAAATGTTCTATGAAAAAAAAAGAATAATAATAATAATAATTAGGAAAGAGGAAACGAGGATCAATTGCACCAAGGTAAGGGTAAATATTTAAATAATCTGCAGAGAAAAGCTTCTTACTGGGCCAGGATTGACCAGAAGAGTTCGCAATCCATTTATAAGAATGAGTAGGTTATTGACCCACGTCAGTTAAGCCCCTTGCACTCATTTGTTTGGGCCTGTTCACGTGCCACGCCATCAAAATGGTAAAACAGTCATTTGCTTTTTAAGGAAGCAAAAGCCTACTTTTCACTAGTTGCCTTCGAAAGCGACAGGAAAATAAAAATGGAGATGCCACCAGAACAATGATACGTTGTAGGTGAGCTTCTAGACCTGTTTCTGCTTTTTTCTTTTTCTTTTTCTTAATGCTTTATTAAATTAATATTTTTAATTATTTTAATACACTTATATAAAAAAATATATTATAATATAGCGGCGAGGCTGAACGTTTCAAAACTTGGAATAGTCCTGCTCCATCACTAGTTGTTCAAACGTATTTGACCTTGGATTGAATGAAGAGTTGACCGTTGACTTTTATTAACAGATTAAGACTCCCCCACTTGTTGATTTGACTGTCGAAGCGTTGCCGGGGTTGGCCGGTGCCTCGTTTTTCTCAGCGATTCAAAGAATTTTTTGGTCGGGTTGTTGCTAACCGACTAATAAGGGAATTTAAAGGGTTTTTTTTTTTTTTTTTTTTTTTTTTAAAGTATAATAATAATTGTTTTTAAAAATATATTAAAATAGTTATCTTCTTGCTTATTGGTGCCAAGAGCTGCTTTGGCCCTGCAAGTGGCATTCTTGGAAGAAATAAAATTGGGAAAAATTTTGTTTAGGTTTTTGCTAACAGAGGATAGAGTTTAATTCTCACGTTCTTTTGAATATTCAATTTTGAGAGTAAATAAAATTCAAATCTGAATTTGTTTTTAATACTGCCTGATCGAAACTTGAAAATATCAAATACGAAATTTCTGCCGGTGCATTCAATGAATGGACTTCACACGCAAAGCCTACTCATTCTTACCGTACGATGAAACCAAAAATAATTTAACCTAAGTTCAGATTTTTTTTCAAATAAAATAATATTGTGATTTTTTAACCTATAACACACACACACACACATTTCTTCATAAGCTTTAAACACGTACCAGAATTAAAATCAATCATGGTGGAAGTGATTTTTACCTCTTAATCACAAAGAAATTGATAAGAAATCCAAGCTTTCTTCATTTCTTCTCTTTCTCTTTCTAACTTCTAACACCTCTATTTTTAAGTTTATAACACTTTTCAAAACTTGAAATCCTTTGTTTTAATCCTTCAAAAACTTCTGTAAACACTTTAGTCTTGTTCTATTAAGTGTTTTAATGTAAGAAAATAAAAAGAATCATGAAAAATTACTCTCCTTTCTTCACTTAATAATCGGTAGCTCTTGGCTTTCAAAATAAGCCAATAAATATATTTATATGCCCCTATTAATTTTTATTTATAATAGTGCTACTAGACTTCAATTGGAGAAGATTTTTGTTTACCCAAGTATCCTATCTCAACGTAATTTTTAAAACTTGTTTTGCCTTGAAGTTTTAATCTATAAAACTTAATTTTAAATAATTTAATACATATATATTTATTTTATTCCATTATATTTTCGGGCTAATTTTCTAATATTTCATTAACAATAATATTTTGAACCAGGGGTTTTACGATGAATATCCAATATTTTTGATCTATAAGAAATGGTGTATTGTTCCGGTACGTGCAAGTTAAAAAGAAAAAGAAAAAGAAAAAGAAAAAGAGAGAGTTAAACAGTAAAATATAAAGCAAATAAACAAACTAAAATGTAAAGAAAAGTTATATATAAAGAAAACAGTAAAAGAAAAGGAATAAATTGCAGAAAATTTATAAACTGTATAAATTATAAGGCTAATCAATTTTTCCATAATTGGATGAAATATTTAAATCAATACAATATTAGAATTTCACTTAAATACCTAATTCGAATCATAAATAAATTGTTTGTATTACACGATGAATTATATAACTTGAACTGAACTATAATTTACTATACGTGTCCTTTCTACTAATTACATAAATCCTAACTTTTCTACAAATTCTAGTTTACCCCGTTGAAAAATATATGATAAAAGAAAAGGGAATTTTCGTGGTTTTGAAAGGAATCAAGTTTTGATTATAGAAAACAAGAACGGCCGGAGGCTGCGTTGATAGCTAAAAGAAAAGGACTGGTTACCGAGTTGGTGGCGTCAAACGCGGTCCTATCCTCGTGCTACATATTTAATTATTTTGTAGTTACGGAGAAGAAGCGCGTTTGTTTTTTAGTATAAAAAGAATTTTCGGAATTTTTTATTTTAAATTAATTTTTTTTTTATGATTTTAAATTATTTTAATGTACTTATATTAAAAAATAAAAAATATATTATTTTAATATATATATATATATATATATATATATTAAAAAAACAATTTAAAATAGAAGCTCAACTTCGCCCCCTGTTACAAGCAAGTTCTGGTCAAAGGCATCAATCATCCCCTCCCTTTTATTTTATTTTATTTTATGCTTTTCTTAAAAAAGAAATCAGAAATGATGAGTGACCTTCGAGAAGAGTGCTTCGAACAAAAACAACCCGTCCTTCCGTGTTCCCACCATCCCAAGTTCTTCCCTTCCCTTCGTATATTAATAATAATATTCATCCTCACATTCCTCAAATGAAGTACAAACAATACGTTTCCTCCTGCTTTTCTTTAAACGGCCACGATCACTCCTGCTTGTACACGCAATCCTACTCGGTCCTCGGCGATTACGACGAGGACACGCCCCCCGTACCTTTTGACGGACTCGCCCACCTAATTATTTATTACCATTTTCGCTTGTGCCACAACACTCTGCCTCTCCCTCTTCCTCTCTCATGCCCTGGAAAACCTGAAAAGATAAACTTAAACGAAGCTGGGACAGAGTCTAAACCAGTTACTGCAGCGGCGCGTCTTTTCACTCACCAAATGGGCCAATCATCTTCCACCGTTAGTTATTCTACCAATCAATTTTTAATCTCACCGGAACCCTCGGACTTCACCGACGAAATCAAAATCGGCCCTCTTACAGACTACACGGACGGCATACCAGACGAGTGTTTAGCTTGCATCTTTCAGCTCCTCAACGCCGCAGACCGCAAAAGATCCTCCCTTGTCTGCAAACGATGGTTGCGCGTCGATGGTCAAAGCCGCCGCCGGCTTTCTCTCAATGCGCAATCGGAGATAACCTCTTATGTACCTTCAATCTTTACTCGATTCGATTCGGTTGCTAAACTCTCTCTCCGGTGTGACCGGAAATCTCTTAGCTTAAACGACGATGCGTTGCGCATGATTTCTATCCAGTGCGAGAGTCTGACGCGGCTCAAGCTTCGTGGATGCCGTGAAGTAACAGAGCTAGGTATGGCTGATTTTGCTAAAAATTGTAAGAACTTGACGAAGTTTTCTTGCGGTTCGTGCAATTTTGGGGCTAAAGGAATTAATATGTTGTTAAAGTATTGTATTAAACTTGAGGAGTTGACTATTAAGCGGCTTAGAAGTGTCAATTATGGGAACGACTTGATCGTACCCGGCGCGGCTGCTTTAAGTTTGAAATCGATTTGCTTAAAGGAGTTAGTTAATGGCCAATGCTTTGAAACGCTTGTGGTTGAGTGTCAGATGCTTAAGACTTTGAAAGTGATTCGTTGTTTAGGCGATTGGGATAATGTGCTTGTAAAAATGGGGAATGGAAATGATTCTTTGAGTGATGTTCATTTAGAGAGGTTACAACTGAGTGACATTGGGCTTGGAGCCATTTCGAAATGTGTAAATATAGATAGTTTGCATATCGTGAAGAATCCAGAGTGTTCGAATTTAGGGCTTGTTTCTGTGGCGGAGAACTGTAAGAAGTTGAAGAAGCTTCATATTGATGGGTGGAAGATTAATCAGATTGGAGATGAGGGTTTAATGGCTGTTGCGAAACAGTGTCCGGATTTACAAGAGCTTGTTTTGATCGGTGTTCATGTTACGCATTTTAGCATGGCGGCAATTGCTTCTAATTGTCGGAGATTGGAGAGGTTGGCATTATGTGGGAGTGGAGCTATCGGTGATGCAGAGATTGCGTGCATTGCAGCCAAATGTGTGGAATTAAAGAAGCTCTGCATCAAGGGGTGTGCTATTTCTGATTTTGCAATTGAAGCGCTTGCTTGGGGATGTCCGAATTTGGTCAAGGTTAAGGTCAGGAAATGCAGAGGAGTTAGTAGTGAGGCTGTGGATTGGTTGTTGCGGCGCAAAGGATCACTTGTTGTCAGTTTTGATGCTATTGAAAGTGAAGGGTTGGACGCCAGTGGTAGTGATGTTGTAGGTCAAGAAAGCGGTGTGGAATTTCCGGTGATGGGCGGGCAGGTAGTTGTCGGGGATGGCCCTTCAGTCAGTAATGGGAGATTGGCACAGTTTAGGGCAAAGATGGGGCTTTTTGCAAGTAGAAACTTAGTGCCCCGTGCCTTTCACAGGCCATCAAATCATGGGGATAGTTCAAAAAGCAATCTGTGAACTATCTTTGTAAGAGATGGCAAGATGGGAAACCAGCTCTTGCTCCATTTGTCACCTTCTTTTTTTAATTGATTGCTCTAATTACTTGATTCTTGTTTTTAGCAGGATATGTTCTTATGATGTGCTCTTGCACCTCTTTCTGTATTGTTCAATTTTTGTTAGCAGTTATAAATGAAAACAAGAAGAATTTCTGCATATCATTGCTTGTCTATCATCTTTCTTATCGCACTTATATTTCTGCTCTTATATTTGACTCAACAAGCTTTACTTCCCAAGTTATTTCATGTGTTTATCCTATCATCACAACCCACCCACTAGACTGGCATATGTTGAATCATTAGAATAACCCATGATGATGCTTCTGGTTTTGCCATCTGAAGAGTTTCTGCAGTTTGCCCCTGTTATATGCCCCCCCCCCCTCTTTATCCATGTATATATATTGATGTCGATTTCAGCCTTTGAATTCTATTTATTCTTTTGAAGTGGCCCTGATTCCTTTTTTTTTTTGTTCAAAAAGACTTGATTTTTTAATACACTACCAGCAATTTCATAGATTTTTAAAAGAATTGAAGGGTTCAAATCAATAGTTCAGAGGAAATATCTTAGCTTTTGCCAGATTTTTAGGCAATAGTTGATGCGTACAATTTAGAAATCCTTAGGAAGCGGTTGAGAATGTAGTTGAAACCGCGTGTTTTTTAAAAAATTTAATTTTTTTTATTAAAATTTAATATAATTTGTATATTTTGAATTATTTTAATGTGTTAATATCAAAAATAATTTTTAAAAAAATAAAAAAATATTATTAATATACATTTCGGAATTGAAAATTATTTAAAAAATAATAGTTATTAAAGCAAGTTGTTGACAAACATATTTTTAAAGCAAGTTGTTGACTCCACCAATGAAATATAGAATCAAAATTCAAAGTCTTTTTTTTTGTTTTTTTTTTTTTTTTAGTTTTACGGAGTAACCGATGGACGGAATTTCAAGGTGAAACCATGTTTTGGGATAAAGTTATGGGGTGTTTTGCATTGATGTAATGATTATTTTTTATATTAAGATAATTTTGTTTTAAAAAATTATTTTTTATATATCTAAAAATATTAAAAATAATTAATTTAAAATTAAAAAAAAAATCAACTTTTTTAAAAAACATGAACATATCACAGAGACAAAGAAGACTATCTCTTCTCTAATATCTTATTTCCTATTCTTTGACATTTTCAACAATTTATCTGTTATAATAATTAGTTTTTGTAACGAATTACAGGATATGATGACATTTGACAAAAGCTTGAGCAGGTGTGCATGTGATTTTTGAGTTACAATCTAATTTTGACTTGAATTCGAATGGAATAAGAGGGGCAGAATTTCTAATGATTCTGTATTTGATCATTGACCGGGTGTTAAAAGGACACGTGTCGAATTTTTATTGTCTTTATATTAAATATTTTATTTTATTTATTTAAAAATTGATTAAAAGTACAAAAAATTATATTTTCAACCACTCATTCATAATTTTTTTTTTTTTCAAAGTAGACTATAGAAAACCGATTATTCTTTATATACCATAAAATTTTCTTTTTGATTCACTATATTAATACATTTTAAAATTGATATAGACACATTAAATAATTTAAAAATATTAAAAAATATATTAATTTAAAATAAAAAAAATTTAATTATTTTTAAAAATACTTCTAAAACACAAAAAATATATAACTAATGACTTTAATGCAAAGAAGAGAAGCATGAAAATGTTAATGGGATGATCATCTTTTTCTCAAAGGTATCCTATATTCTAAATCCATTAAAGATTTTAAAGAAATGAAAGTGAGGTAAAACAAATATTGAAAATATTAAAATAAAGAATATTTTATTATGAGAAATATTCCAAATTCCATATCAATCATAGGTATAGGCACACAGGCATAGCTTAATCTCACCTCACCTACTCAAAACACCCATCCCATTCCCATCCATGGATCAGTACTCTAATAATCCCAGGCAGGCGCATTCCTCAAATTTTGAATTTCTCTGCTTAAACCAGTATGACTAGGTTTTTTTTCCGGTTAATTCCAGTGAGACTGGTTATGTGGAATCCAGCAATTATAATTTAAACAAAAATAATAATAACTTTAATCTGTTATTAAATCTTTTTTTTTTTTTTTTTATGATATGATATGATTGCATTAGAATTCAGTGTTATGAGATTGTGTGTTGGTTTCTATGTTCT
This sequence comes from Populus alba, assembly GCF_005239225.2. NCBI lineage: Eukaryota > Viridiplantae > Streptophyta > Magnoliopsida > Malpighiales > Salicaceae > Populus > Populus alba. The sequence goes on along the minus strand of NC_133290.1, from coordinate 6,761,161 downwards.
GGTAGGGACATGCATATTGTTGATGTGGAAATGAATGAAGTTGGGAGAGAACAGGCAGCTGTGGTACGATACCAATTTGTATTTCATGTGGGGTTTATTATTAGCATTAGCATTAGCATTTCTTGAAAATCTTCTTTTCTAACTTCTTGCAGGTGGCTGATAGACTATCCAGGGAGGGAGTTTAAAGTGTCCGCTGCATATTCTTCTGATTTGAAGACAGCTTTTGAGACAGCAGAGGAAATCGCTATGTTTAAAACCCTAAATTTTGTTAAACTTATTAGTTCAACGAGTTCCCTTAATTGTCTGTACTAATTGTCAGTCTATCTTGTCAATTCTCAAGGCACTGCTGTTATGAAAATTCCGCCATATGTGCAATCTTCTCGTCTTCCTTACCTATCATGCATATTTTTCAATATCCCAGCAAGATCGTCTCCTCTTGTCATGTCTCTTCTTAACTCATCCGGCACTCTTCTCAGACATTGTTTGTGCTTAACACTACCTCATCTTGCTCTATTACCTCACCATGCGTGCTTTCTCAAAAATCTATGCAAGGCATGTGTCATGCTTGAGGAGAGCGACCAGCCAAAAAGAAGTTTGACTACATTGTGCCACGCTGTCTCTCTCTCTCTCAGAAGTTTATAAATTAATCTCAGGAAAATGAGCAAATGCAGAAACGAAATGCGTCGAAGAAGTTGCCCTTGATGTAGGTTGATTCTTTAAAATTCTTGAATTTGATTCTGAACTAGTAGTTACTCTGATTTACTACATGTCAGGGTGGTGGAGAAAGTCTTGATAAACTTCACGAGCGCTGTGCATCTTCATTGGAGAGAATTGCTGCGAAGCATACAGGTATATTATCAGTAAAGATCAGTAACAACATCTCGTCTTTAGTTTTGGTGGAGATCATTTGATAGTATGACTTTCTTATTTTCTAGTACAAGTGTTTGAAAACTTTGCATTAATTTAGGTGCAAGTTAAATATACAATGTTTCCTGTTTCGAATTGCAGGAGAGCGAGTTGTCGTGGTCACTCATGGGGGTGTCATCAGAGAACTGTACCAACGAGCTTGCTCCCATGGAAGTCTGGAGGAAGGGTATTGAACACGTCTATCAACATCTTCCACATATCATAAAAACATGGGGTGATGTTAGCCATCTCAATGAAACAGGATACCTGAAGTCTGGTTTTGGCGGGGACGAAACATCTGGGTAGTTTCTTCATGGCGTGCTGGAGTTATTCTAGCTAGGAAGAGAAAGAATTAACACCGTCATGGAAGACACTGTTCTCATGATCTTTCATACACTCTAGGGCCCTAGGTATTTTCATGACCATGTCAAAATGTGCACAAATCAATTCTTGATGCTAAGATAATTCTTTATCTAAAGCATAGAAGAGGGAATCGCACTTGACCTACACTGTGCTCTGTGAAACACGTTGGTAGATGCTGCTTGAGACCGACTGTTTACCTGAACCGCATGCACCCATGGATGGCAAAATTACAAGCGTAAAACGGCTCATAATGATGGGCTTTTCATTTCTTTTTTTCGGTTTTTAGATTACATGGGGTTTGTACGAATTAATTGCATATATTTCAATTATCTTACGAGAAATTAATGATTATATAAACTTTCAATAACTCTAAAATTTATAAAACTCATATTAATAATTTTTAAAAAATAAATCTAAAACCTGACTAATTAATCTCTATACATCATGTTTAGGCTTTTCTTTTCTTAATATAAAAATATGTGTATGGAATAAAGAGGTGGAACAATGGTGTGTAACAATTTTGCTACAGTGTATAATCATCATAACTAAAATTTAGTTTCTCTATAGTTATTTCATGAAAAGCAAAAAAAAAATTATATTTATTTACTATTAAAAAAGTTAATTAATAAAAAATACTTTTCAGTTAAAGAAAAATCTAACTTGATTTTTAGGAAAATAGTTTTTTTTTATTATTTTAATATATTTTCTAGAAGTTATAAAAAATTTAAAAATATCTTGTAAATTTGTTGATTATATCAAATTTAATTCTTAAATTTTTTATTGTAATATATTTTGTTATGATTTTTTTTATTTGTTTGTTTTTAAAATTTTATCCCTTATAATATGATTTAATTTAATTTTTATAACTTTATTCATTTTTATTTTGATTCCTTTTTGTTTTCTCTTATCATTTTCTTAATTACATTTTTATCTATCAAATTTAATTTTTATTATTATGATTATAATTTTTTATTTGAAATAATTTGTGGATTTATTTTTCAATTTTATTCTCTTTATTTGTCAGATTTAATCCATATTATTTTTATTACTATTTATTTTATTTAAAATAATTTATAAAATTAATTATTTTTTTTAATTTCATCATTCTTTAGCCTTATTAACAAAATTAATTATTAATCTTTTTTGTCTGATGTGGTTCCTATTTTTTAATAAATTCAAAAAAATAATATTAATAAGATATTTTTTAGCTTATTTTTTATAATATAGCTTAACAATAAAAAATATTTTTCAATTTACTTTTTATGATATTGCTAAACATTGAAAAATAATCTACTTTTTAGAATTTCACTTTCCATAAAAACCACTTTTTTTTTTTTAAAAAAAAAAAATTTCTAGCAAACATACAAGATCTAGAATGAATTTGGTTTGTGTGAGATATTGCACAACCTATTATTATTATTATTATTATTAGAAACTAATTGAGAAGGGGAAATCATTGTTTCCCTCCTAATTGGAACATTACTTTAAAAAAATCATTTTTTTTCAATGTTGTTTTTAACATTAAATTTATTGGGTATTGAACTTTATAATTTATTTTAGTTTGCTTTTTTTGGAGTTATCACAATCTCATGATCCAAATAACTTGTTTTATGGGTTGACTTAGTTAAGAGTGTTTTCTTTTTGTCCCTTTTTGTAATTCATTTTTTTTTTTAATTTTATAGTTCAACATTTAAGTTAATTGAGAATTAAACTTCATAATAGTCTAAGTTGACTTGAATGTTTTTTTTTCCTTTTCAATTTCATCATTTAACAATAAATTAATTGGTAATTAGGCTTTATAATTTATTTTAATTTGCTTTCTATTGGACAATGTCATGATCTAGGTTTGATAATTTAACCTGAGTTGACTCGATTTTTTTAATTTTTGTTTTCAATATGAGTTAATCAAGAATTGGGCTTCAATATCACCACCACCACTATTATTACTATTATAAATATTACTATCACAATTATCATCATCATTACCACTATCATTATAATAATAAACTATTATTTTTACCACTATTATTAACATTATCATCACTATTAGTATTTATTATTTATTATTATTATTATTGAAATAATAAAAATCATAAAATTGATTTGAAGGATAAAATTAAAAATCATAAAAATTTTGACAAAAAAGTAAATGAAACAAATAAAAAAATCAAAAGAAAAATGATCAAATTGAAAATAATAATTATTACTATTGAGAAAAATTATAGATTTGATTTGAAGGATAAAATTAAAAACTATTATTATTATTATTATTATTATTATTATTGAAATATCAAAAGTAAAAGGACTGAATCGAAAAACATCATACACACAAATTAGAATTGAAGGACTAAATTGAAAACAAAAAAAATTTTAACAAAAAAAAAAGGACTAACATAAAAAAATAAAAACTAAGACGATGGATTCTGAAATACCAGCAAAAATTAGAGACATATGTAGTTTGTTAGGGTAGGAGAGAGAAATGAAAGAAAAGAAAAAAAAGGGGGGCACCGATGATAAATTGACCATTTTTAGGTCACACATGCCACTTATAATGGAAAAGAACATGACGTGGAACAAAATGACATAGCAGAAGCATAATTTTAACCACCAGGAGACGACGTATGCGCCAACTAAAATACACAATGCCTCTCACACACTAACACGTGTACAACACGTACTGACAACTTTTTCAACTAAAATAATAAAATGGTAAATTACAATGCCACCCCTAACAAATCCAAAAATTTCCAAAAAAAACCAATTTGAAAATACAATAATACCCCTGTATATTAGAATGTGAAATACACGAAAAGAACCTTTACCAGAGTTAAATAATTTTTTGCTTTTAAGGGCAACAAATTCATTTTTACTTTGCATAAACATGATAAAAGAACAATAAAACCATTGAACAATAATCAAATGACAAATTGACATAGTAAAAATACTATTTTACCCCTAAAAATGCAACATTTTGAGAGTTCTTTCAAGGGTAAAATTATCATTTTTTGTTCTAATCCATAGTAAAATAAAGGTATATCTGCGATGAAAATGTCACGCCTTTTAGCTTTTCTTTTAATAAAATATGTCCAACAAGATGCAGTTTGACTCGTATTTAGTTTTTAACTTGTATTTGGAGTTCTATAACTCTAAATTAATTAAAACTAGTCTCATTGAAAAGATAACATCAATCTCTACAACTTTCATTAAAAAATCAGTTCCAAATTTCATCATATTCAAGTTTGGATTTTAACTAGAAGTCAGCTAATAAAAATGCTTAAATTTTCTTTCTATTTTTTCCATAGTTAACACACTATCCATTAGTATTTTATGCTCAAGAACATCACCCATAATGATTTTTAACATTCTAATCACTTAATTCAAATAAAGGATTTGACATCACTTACCCAAACAAAATCAAGAAGAAATTTACAAAATTTCAATCATTTACTTCTTCTTTTTCTTTAATCTCTTCATTTTCACTCTTCACTTTTAATAGCCATTTCTCTCCTTTACCTTTCCAAATTCACTTTAATCTTGTGTTTTCTTTGCAAATCATCAAGAATTATTTATGGGTTTTTCATATGAAGAAAGAATTTTGAAGATTTTAGAGAGAAAATAGAAAGTTTTCATCTTTTTTTTTTCCTTATGGCTATTCAACCTATTGTTATAAAGAGAGAGAATGATGAATTTTCACTTGTTTACAAAAATACCCCTCTTTCATGCCTTTATTAATTTTCGTGCAAGTTACCCTGACTTTCAACCTAAATAGTAAGGCCTTTTTGAATTTCAATTGAGCTGAAATTTTAAACCAAGATACATCAACATGTCATAAAACTCCACATAAAATGTTAGATTAATCTGACATGCACGATGATATAAAATTTGTTAGTTTGTGATTTTATCATCCAAAATTTGAATTTTCTTATTCTTTCATTTCATGAATCATATCAATCATTACTTTAAATCCTTGAGATCATTTTTATATTCTCAAAATATTTTTATTTATCTTTTTATCATTTATTTTATTTACAAACTTATTATTATTTCATGGCAATTCTACCAAATCCATCACTCTTTTTAATTCTTTTACACCATTCTTTCTTATTGTTTATTCTTTAATACAATATTAATTTCTTGAAATGATTTTCTCATTTTTCCTTGTTCTTTTATTCATCGCAACATGTTATCGGTTTCACTAACTTTACATGTTTTAATTTAAGATTAGTAACCCTCATTTTAACTTCAACAATACATTTAAATTTATTTATGAATATCATTCTCTTTATTTTACATAAAATTAACTATTTATTTTTTAGTCATTTATTTATTTTTTTTAATTCCATTTATTTATGATACTGCTTTTTATACAAGGGTTTAAATTATCCATCCTTATAACTCAACTTGGATAATAATGTTTTAAAAACAAGGATTTTAGGCTTTTTTAATGTAATTGTTTACATGGAGTTTTCTCCACCAGATTATCTTCACCTTTTAGGATAGAGTAAAAAGGCTCAATTGATTACATAAACTTTTAATATATGATTAAGAAAGAAACTAAAATGTTAATATAACTCTTAAACTATAGGTTAATCCCTTTTAATGCATGAGTGTTTTAGAAAAACAAAATATTTTTTATTTTTCTTTTTTAGTTTAGAGATTTTATTTATTTTTCTATTCAATATTATCAGGTTTTTCTAGTTTTCCTATTACAAGGGAATAATTTTTTATTTTTATTTTCATATTTAACATTAATAATATTTTCTATTTTTTTCCTATATAAAGGGTTGTAATAGTTTTTTTTTTTTTTGCAAGTGAGACTTGAGTGGATAAAAATTAAACAATTTAGTTGTCTTCCCATGATTATGGTATTCATCATCTTTACAAATCTTAATTTATAACAAATTTTGTTATCCTTTAATCCCTAATGTGCTAGTTAGTATCAAAGTTCAATATTTTTTTGTTGTTAGCTACTATTTGTTGTTATTGAAAATCATGGTGAGACTCATGTTAAAGGAGGCCACAAAAAGAGTTAGGGACCTACGATGAGGCGCTCTACATACAAATGGATAATTGGTTTTCCAATGGAGGAGGTTATGTTTGAAAAATTTTATATTGGATGTTTTCATGATGGAGGATGATTTGAACTCGGGGACGATTCTCAACTAAGGAGGTTCTATACCACGAGCAATTTGAACTTGAGGATGAATTCCTTCCAATCCAATGAGATTAATGTTGGAGTTTTTTTTGGAAAATACATATTTTCATTAAATATTCTTATTTCTTTTCTTTTAGCTTAGAAATTTTATTTATTTTTTATATAGTATTGTTAGGTTTCTCTAGTTTTTCTATTTGAAGAGAATTATTTTTCTATTCAGAATTAATAGGTTTTCTAGTGTTTATATATATATATATATATATATTATATATATATATATATATATATATATATATAAGAGCCTATTGAGGTCTAGGTAGGAAAACAATTTTCTCAACAAAGACTAGAGATCATTAGATAATAGGTGAATGCAACTGAATGGTGTAAGTCCCGTTTGAGTCTTAAGGGCAATAAATCCATATAACCTGCAGCTTGTTTCCTAGTTTATCTTTTTTTTTTTTTCATGGATTCTGTTTTCCATAAGACTACTTCTATTTTAGCTTCCTCTACCTCTGAATCTTCTGAAAGCAGAAGAATTGTACTAAGTGAATAAATAACTATTGAAGATTTTACAAAAAACATTGATGATTGGAAAATCCCATAAATTTCTCAAACTCAGATTTATCAAAAATCTAAATATGATATTTTCAAAACAGATTTTACTATCAAAACTAAGAAACAAGATATTCAGCTTACAAAACCTTTTGAAATCATCCAACTCCTCTCTCAAAAGTCCTTACAAAAATATATAGCCAGAAACTATAAATATATTCATGTTGGCCTTGTCCAAGTCGGAATAAAACCTCTTACAAAAGAAGGTCTAAACACCTCCATCCTAGCTGTCCTAAGGGATGCTAGATTTCAAAACTTCCAAGACTCTCTCCTTAGTTCTATTGAGTTTAGCCTTTGCAGTGGTCCCGTATCTTTTGACTGTTATCCAAACATAACCATATCTCTCAAAGAAAAAAAAAATATTTTACAGAGTATGCTACTACAAATAAAGACCCATAATTATGACATGCTAGAAGAATCTATCCCTGTTGCTCTCATATTTAAAATTCACTACAAAGCCATGTTCTCAGCCTTTGCTAGCAAACACAAATTCCAATCTCAAAGAGGAGAAATGCTCCTCTTGCAAACAAATTTATCCCGCTCAAACACTGTTGTTCCAAAAGCCATTCAATGGAAAGACATATCCCTTCTAGAAGATTGGATCCTTGAAGGTGCAGCACCACCAGAAATGCCTCAAACACCTCAACCCAATGTTGAAATAAAAAACATTACCCAATACACAGATGGCAAAGTCAAACTATCTTTCCATCGCCACTCTACAAGTTCCAGGTTCTTAGAAGCCTCTTCTTCTTCCAATATAATAGATCTAGGAAGAATTTCCAAAATCCCTTATCACCAAACCTCTCCAAGAAAATCTACATCTGATATCCCTTCTACTAGCTTTCAAAATGCGGATTATACTACAAATATCCCAAAACTTGTCTATATAAACCTTGAACAATCATCTCCTCCAACTTCACCAACCTTTTCAGCTGTTATTAAAAATATCCAAAACGAGCTGAATGTATTGACCTCAGAAAAACATTTTGTTCTTGACAAAACTCTCTTTAAAAAAGATTTCTATTCTACCTATAACTCTACAAAACGAATTTGGTTTTTCCAAAACTTTCTACAACATAGAAGTGAGATACAAAACCAATTTTATAATTTCATTAAGTTGCATAAAATACAAATTCTATTCTTTGATTGATTTGAATTATATTATGCATCTGAACATCACATTGCATATCCTTTTGCATCTATTAAACATGCATACCCAGTCACAACAAGATAACAAACCCCTATATGGAACCTCACCAGTGGACCCACAGTTGAGTCTGAACATCCACCTTTGAGAAATATCCAAATAACCAGACTGTAGAAGCAGCCCATTACAAATTCTCCATTGATGACACCTTTTCCAATACAAAACACATCATTAACCAAAACAACTTTACAAATACCAACCTTAATACCTTGGGAAAGCAACTTACAAGACTAGAAAAACAAATACAAAGAACCACTACAAGTTCAGCCGACATTGAAACCTCAATTGACCTGAAACTAAAAATCCTAGTTTTCAAACCTTACCAAATTACAAAAACAAGCCAAACACAACTCCAAGAAAACCAGACAAACTTTCTTAAAGCTATCAAAACACATTTACAACACCTTGACAGTTCATCTTTAATTGTTCTAGGTACACCACAAACAACCAACCCTTCCACCTCCACAAACCAAGTCATTACTCTACAAAAAAGCCCTGGGGAGTCTTCTGATGAAAGTACTTCTCCAAACCAACCTCTTACCCTCAACAAACTTACATGGCAAACTCCCAAAACATCCATTGCCCCAGACATTTCCATAACCATTGAACCAACTATCCTTACTCAACACAAATATAATACCTCTTCCCTCTATGAATGAAATATAGATGGAATGTCCGAATACAATATCCTCAACACCCTCCAGTAAATGACTATGGCAGCCAATACCTACAAAACCCAAACAGGAACCTCAGACAATGCTATTGCTGAACTCCTTATTGCTGGTTTCTCTGGTCCGTTAAAAGGATGGTGGGATTACCATCTCACTGAAACTGATCACCTACATATCCTAAACTCCTTCCAAACATATGAAGACCAAACCCCCGTCCTTGACCCATCTAGAAACACTATCCAAGACGCTGTATCGACCCTTATTCTTACAATCTCCTTGCATTTTGTTGGAAACCATTCTCATTTGAAAGACAAAAATGCTGAACTCCTTTCCAATCTTAGATGTAAGGAGCTAAGTGACTTTTAATAGTACAAAAACACCTTCCTTACCTGTGTCATGCTGAGGGAAGATTCAAACCAACCCTTTTGGAAAGAGAAATTCCTTGCAGGTCTACCTATTCTCTTGGGAGAAAAGGTTAGAAACAAAATCAAAGATACCTTTACAACAAAAACCATACCATATGACTAGCTCATATATGGTGAACTTGTAAGTTTCACCCAAAAAGAAGGTCTTAAAATTTGCCAGGATCATAACTTCAGAAACACCTAAAGTGGGAAATGAAACGTACCAAACAAGAACTTGGTAGTTTCTGTCACCAGTTCGACCTTTCCACCAAAAAACCCTCCTGCAGAGGAAACTACTCACAACTAAGAAAATATCTGAGCCACAAACCTCCTTATAGACGATCAGCCCATAAAAATCGACAACAGTTTTATTCCAAACTGGATCCACCTTACTACAAAAAAAACCCTACAAATTTACCAAGCCCCAAAACAAAATTTAACCCCAAAAACATTACTTGTTACAAATGTAACCAGAAAGGACATACGTCCTATTTTTGCAAATTCAATACCAAACTTCATGAGCTTCAAATAGATGAAGATATCATCAACCAACTACAAAATCTCTATATTGAAGCTACAAACACCAACCACTCTTCTTCAGACACTTCTGAAGAAGAATTTCAAATCGATGAAATAGCAACTACCAGTGTCGCTTCCGATACCTCTACAAATTTCAAACAAATCAACGTCTTAACCCAAGACCAGGAATTCATTCTTGAGGCTATCAAAAGACTTGATGATCCTCACCTTCAAAAGACCTATTTGGATAAATTGTTAAAAGACTTCAACCAACCAGAGAACCCTCCATCATCTAACCTTCCAAACCGCTTTATATCACCCTCTACCAGCACCAATACCTATGATCTTACAAAGATCCTTAATAAAAAGAAATCCAAAACCACTGTTACCATTCCAAAATTACATTCTGAGATAAAAACCCTCAAATCCGAATTACAATCCCTTAAACAAGCCAACAAAAAGACTCTGCCATACTACAACATTTTCTGTCCAAAATTGAAATCCAGTCTGCTAGTGAGTTCGATACAGAAGATCAAACCATTGAATCTCATGCATTACCACATACACTTATAAATATTGAGCATATTCCAGATGATTTCCTAAATGTATTAGCAGAAATATCTTTCAAAAAATATTTAATTAGAATTACTTTTATTTTCTCAGAAGATTTCAAACTTGACACCATTGCCTTATTTTACACAGGTGCATATTTGAACTGCATCAAAGAAGGAGTGGTTCCAAAAAGATTTTTGCAAAATACCTCTGAAAAACTCTCTGCTGCTAATAATTCAAAATTAGATATTGCAGGAAAAACTCAAGCCTCTGTTTTCAACAAAGGCCTCTCTCTTAAAACATTTTTTATTGTTACAAAAGATATTAATCATACCATCATTATTGGTACTCCATCCATTGACATGTTCACTCCATACCAAGCACATTATAATTGCATTACTTCCAAAATCAATAGCATCAAACTTGTTTTCCCATTTTTAGAGAAGTCCAAGACTAGAAATTTGAATTTAATTAAAGCATGCTCTATACATACTTATCATATCAATGCACTAATTCATGAAAAACAATTCCATTTACATGATTTACAAAACCATGTTTCTTTTTGTCGTATAACCAAACAACTGAAAAACCCTGATTTATAAAAGAAAATCGTTGATTTACAAAATAAGATTGAACAACAGATCTGTTCAGACTTACCTAATGTTTTCTGGAAAAGAAAACAACACATCGTTGATCTTCCCTATAAAGATACTTTTTCAGAAAAAACTAATACTTACAAAAGCAAAGCCCATACAAATGAATGTTGATTTAGAACAGCATTGCAGACTTGAAATCCATGATCTCGAGTTTAAAGGTTTTATCCAAAAATCTTGATCACCCTGGTCGTGTGTCGCCTTCTATGTGAATAAAAACTCTGAAATCAAAAGAGGCACATCAAGAGTTGTGATCAATTACAAACCTCTGAATACCGCTCTCAAATGGATCAGATATCCAATCCCCAATAAAAAAGATTTGTTATAAAAATTGCACTCTGCATTCATATTCTCTAAGTTCGATATGAAATCCGGCTTTTGGCAAATCCAGATTGATCCAAAAGATTGATACAACCTTTAGCCAATATGAATGGAATGTCATGCCCTTTGGACTAAAAAACACTCCATCCAAATTTCAGCGCGTCATAAATGACATTTTCAATGCACGTTCAAAATTCTACATTGTTTACATTGACGATATGCTTATTTTTTCACATTCCATTGATCAACACTTCAAACATCTACATATTTTCTTTCATACTGTCAAACAAAATGGTTTAGTTGTTTTTAAAATAAAAATTTCTCTCTTTCAAACTCATATCCGTTTCCTGGGCCGTTATATTTGCCAAGACATTGTAACACCAATAAAGAGGTCCCTTACCTTTACAAACAAATTTCCTAATAAGATCACCGATAAAACCCAATTGCAAAGGCTTTTTAGGCAGTCTTAATTATGTTTTAGACTACTACCCTAATCTTAGCCGTCTAGCAAAACCCTTACATGATAGATTAAAAACAAACCCCATTTCTTGGTCTGACCTTCATACCAACCTAGTCAAACAGATTAAGAAACAGGTCCAAACCATTCCCCTCCTCCATCTAGCTAACCTGTTAGCTCCTAAGATAGTTGAGACTGATGCCTCTGACCTAGGTTATGGTGGAATTCTCAAACAAGTTCAAGATGACAAAGAACAGATCCTTCAATACACATCCACCCACTGGAATGATTGCCAGAAAAATTACTCTACTATGAAAAAAGAGATCCTTTCAATTGTTCTCTATATTACAAAATTTCAAAGTGATTTACTAAATGAAAAATTTCTTTTACGTGTTGACTGTAAATCCGCAAAAGAAGTTCTGCAAAAAGATGTCCAAAATCTTGCTTCAAAACAAATTTTTGCCAGATGGCAAACTATTTTAAGCATTTTTTATTTTGATATTGTCTACATTAAAGGAGATTCAAATTCCATTCCTTATTTCCTAACCCAAGAATTCCTTCAAAATAGGTTTTGATGCCTCCGAAAGCAAAAGCCAAAGACAAGGGGAAACCCCTCAAACCCATCCTACAAAACTAGAGAGCCCCAAACCCTCTACAAAACTCATGTCTTCAGTTATCTCAGCTGCCAAACCAATCAAATCTTGGTATGAGGTAGTTATTGAAGAAGAAGAAACTATAAAACCCCAACAGGACCAAATAGACGCAATTCAACATTGGGTTGACACCATTTCCAAATCACCTGAATTACTCCTAGCACTACAAAAAAGTGTCTCAATAGACCTCTAGTGATTCTGTCTCTCAAACAGGTAGTATTTCTAAACCACTTTCAAAACATCAAGGAGGCATTTCTACTTCAAAACCCCTTCTTTCTTCACAACAAACTAGTTTTTCATAAACCAAATCCAAATATATTTTCAAAACTACTTTTCAAAATATTTTAACTATGGAAGAAGGATTTTATCATGAAAACCCTTCCTTTGCTGCTTCAAAAATTTTCCCTTCAAATTGGTACAACCCAGGAATCTAGCCAAACCACAGTCCTATTATGCCGCAATCCTTGAGATTATTAAATCTGTCAAGTTCAAAAACTTCAAACTTCATACTGATCACACTGAACCGACATATTCTACATGTATCATTCACAAAATCATTCACCCTAAAGACTGAGGACAACCCTTACATCTACCTTTTTCCTTCCCCATACACTTTCGTATGAACCCCTAGGACTTCAATACTATACGTACTGGGATTACCAACAGACATGGTTCAATACTTTCCTCCTACAAAATCCAAACCATAATCATTCTTGGCTTTTCTACTTCCATAATGACATGAATACTACAAACCTCCCCCTCTGGTTCCTCCAATGGTGGGACTACTATGGTTGTCATGTTGATTACCTCAAAGACCATCATTTGGTTGAAAATGGCTACCTCCATTTCAAAAACAACTTCTAACCAGCCCCTTCTGGAAGGAAGTTCTTTTCCCTACTCATTTTTTGTACAAAATTTTTTTTGCCATGGGTATGTTCATGGTTCTATGATTATAATTTACAAAACAGATATCCAGTTCTTGTTCGTAAGTTCAAAATCAAATGGTAGGATTCTTTTGCAGCTGAATCTAAAAGTTCTAAATTAGTAGTTATGGAATGGTTACAAAAACATCAAACAACTCCCATCATTAATCATCATCCTCAATCAAAGTTTCTAGCCAGAAAGGCTTAAATGACAGCTCTCCTTGCCTCTGCTAGAATTGAGGAAGAATACTTACAAATAGTCCAAAACATTATACAAAGCCAAGACCCAAAAACGGTTTTGTCCCAATCTAGCTCATCTGGATCGATATCTCCTGCCATTTCCCTTGGAGATGATAATGAAGATGACTGTTTTGGTATTTTACCACCTATCAAGCGACTTTAAGTAAAAAAAAAAAACAGTATTTTTTAAGCTTTCTCAGGCTTATCTATTTAGAGCCATATTTTCGACTCACTTGTTTTGAGTTCTTTTTTATTTTTTTTAAGCCCTTTTGTTTTAGGATTTCTTTTTACAAATATTACCTTCTACTACAAACAGACAAAACCAGTGTTGGTGGCAAGAAGACAACAGATGAAAGTCCCACAAAAAACATGGGCATCTTCCTTTTTTATCGCCATCTAATCATGGCAAGCAACACCACATGGGTACTGATGGAATCCCCAAGCTCTCCCAACAAGATATTTTGGCCTCTTCCATGTCAACTCGTCTATAAAGGGGGACTTTAAATTCTTTAGGAGGCAGACTATCATTTTCCTAAAAAAAAAAAACCATATTCTCCCTTATAACTTATAACCTATAACCTATATCCATTCTCCTTTATACCCAATATCTCTTGTGTTAATTTACATTACAAATTTAAGTAAGATTCTATTTTTGTTATTTACATTCTTGTTATATTTTATGTACGTTAAGTATGCTCTGTGTTTGATCAAGGATCCTGACATTGTTAGTCTTGCCTTGTTCATTCGCATCAGAAATCTGTTTATATTATTTCTTTGATCTTTTTAAAAAATCAGTATATAGGCTGAAAACTTGTGACCCGATCTTTTAGATTGGTGTCTTCTCATATTTATGGTGTTATTGATCTTTAAAAGTTTTTATTTATAACAAACTCCATTATCTTTTGTTTTTAACTTGCATCACGTTTCTTTTATATGTCTATTTATGCATCATATAGTTTGAATCACCTTGAACTTATACAATACCATATTAACCCGTTATTTTAACCATTAAAACTTTGAAAGTATTATTAAAAATAATAAAAATCACATCATATACAAAAAAACTAAACAATGTCGTCGTTATAATTTCAACTATAAAAAGACTTTTTTAAACAAAATGATTTATAAAATTTCTATTCATGTCATTTTTTTAATTTTTTCCCCATATATAATTAAAATCCAAAAAATAATAAAATTACATTGAAATTCAACACATTATTTAATTTAATTGGACCTTAGTTGTTTTTTTAGGGGAATCATTTGGTGATTGTTTTTATATTATGTTTATACTTGTAAATATTAACTACTAAACATATTTATCATTAAAAACTTGTCATAAATATTAAATAAAGAAAGAATAAAATGGTAAAGAAACTAGTTAAGTTAAAGACCAAACTAGAAAGAAAAATTATGTTAATCTTATAATATTTATTATCTTAAGACTTATTTAAAATCTTGTGAACTTTAGAGACAATGATAATGAACTTCAGAAACAATAATGTATCATTGTTTTTTTGTGTAAGCAATGAAACTAAGATATCATTTGATTATTGTTTTAGGAGATAAGAGATACAGATAATAAATATAGGAGACAAGACAAAAGAAAATATGAATATAGAATTGTGTTCGGTAATGATATATAAGACAAAATGATTTTCTCTCTATTATATTTGGTTATAGTGGATAAGATAAAATAAAATATGAAAAAGATTATTTTACCCTTAATATGTATTACTTTCAAACTTACATATTTAAAAAGATAATTATATATTATTATTATTATTTTACTTTAGTTTATATTGAGGGTTGAAATTAATAATACAATAATAACCCTAAGTATAAAACCAAGATTGGCCTGATGGGTTGACTTATAACCGACAGATCTAGGGCTTAAACTAGTTCGAGTTTAAGAAAAAAATAAAGAAGTAATTGACTCAACCTCATCTAATAAAAAATCGGGTTGACTCGAGATAAAACACAAGTTAAGAACCCGTTGTTATTTTTTTAATTTGTTTTGGTCAAAACAAGGTTCTTTTGATAATTTTTTAAATTGTTTTGGGTCAACCAAATGACCCTCCCAACATATGACCTAAACCTAACCTTGGACCGACTCTCGAATCAGGTTTTAAAATTATAAAAGTAATTATTTTTATCCACACGTTGACTCGGGTTAACCTAGGTTGACCATCCAGACTCGTGACATGGGCCTTACCCTGATTAATTTCGGAGTTGAGTTTTAAGACCATGATAATAAGAACTTTTATCTTTATATTGATTTGGATCAACCAGGTTGACTCTCTTGATTCGTGACTAGACACTTGCCCTAGGTAAACCCTTAAATTCTTTTATTCTAAAAGTTAACTTGGGCCTTCCCCTTAGTCAACTCTCGAGCCAGTTTTTAAAACTGTGATAATAACCACTTTATTCTTATATTGACTCAGGTTAACTCGACCCATGACTTAGGCCTTGAATATTGACATGGGCTTTGTCTCGGATCGACAAAAAATCACTTAAAAATTACCCCTAAGATAAAATTTATATTTATATCTTTATTTCTATTTTTTCAACCAAACATATTTTTGTTTTCATTGTCTTCATCTCTTTATTGTCCCCAAAATAGTAATCAATCACTACCTAGTAGACAAAATTAAAAGGAAAAGGCATGTGGCTTTAAAGTCTTTAAGACAATTTTTGTTTTTGTGGGAGCACCATGCTTTAGAAAAAAATTAAATTTATTTGCTTGAAATTAATTTATTTAGGTATTTTAAGATTGTTCTAGTGTGATAATGTCAAAAATAAAAATATTATTTTGATGTATTTTCAAGTGAAAATCACTTTAAAAAACAACCGGTATCACAATATCAAACATTATCTGAGACACCATAAGAATCGAAAACTTCGCAAACCCTAAAACCCTTCCTTTTTGGTCTATTAATATAACTCGGCCTATGACCTAGGCCTCAAATAATGACCCAATCTTTGCCCCAGATCGACTCCAGAGTTAGGTTTTAAAACTATGAAAATAACTATTTTTATCTTTACATGTTTTATTTAGATAATTTTGGAATTGAGAGTTTTTTACAAGGATATTTTAGGAATAAAAAATAAAAAAAAATTATCTTTAAAGCATAGTTTTGAAACCCGGCCTGGTTTGATGGGTCGACCCAGGACAAGAACCGGGTCGGGTTAAAAAAAACAAAGAAAGGAAAAACCCACTGTGTATCGGCTAGTTGACCTGACAAGACCCCGCTGCAAACCCGTTGACTTTTTTTTTTGGTACTAAAACAACATAGTTTTGATTTAAAAAAAAAAAAACAATTTGAATCGACCGATCTGGTTAAAACCCGAAACCCAGACCTTGGACCGGGTTGGCCACTAAACCGGGTCTTAAAACTATGCTTTAAAAACATATTTTTTTTGTACCTCATGTTTGAAAATACAAAAATTCACTTACAAATTACCTTGAGATAAATTTATGTTTATATATTTTTTCAATATTTATTTTATTTTATTGTCTTCATCCCTTTATTATCCCAAAACAGTAATTAGTTGCTACATAATAGCCAAAATTAAAAGGAATAGGTATGTGCCGCCTCTCTCCTCCGTCTCCCTTAGTTTTTCTCTCCTTGGAAAAATCATGGACAAAAACCTCCTCGCCAACAGAGTAGCCGCCGCGTCGGATAAGGTGACTTCCGTCCCCGTCTCCGTACTCATAAACATACTAATTTTGATTTTTCTTCACCTAAGGCTAGTGATTTGCAGATATTGAGCTTGTTATGAAAGTAGTTTTTTTTTTTTATTTTCTAATAAAAAGAAAATGTGAAACAGGTGCTTGCTGAAGTGGTGAAGTTAACTCAAAAGCAAGGAAGGAGAGGTAGTCAAGGAACCTGGAAGCAGTTTTTAAATGTTTATGAGAAGAAGTTTGGGTCTGGCTTTAGTGATCCGGCGAGAAGGTCACGGGATTCACTCGTTGCGTTTCTTCAAACTTTTACTGATGAGGATGGCTTGAAGGTGATTAATTTATTACCACTTCTTTAAAATAGATGTTATTGAATATTGAATTTTATAAATGTTTTTGTTTTCAGTTTGTTGATAATGTGCTTCGGTCGCTTTCGAATTGTGAGACGTTGAAAGAAACTATGAAAGAATCTCTGGAAAATGAATCACCTGAACAGGTATAGTCCATCAAGCAATTGGTCTTATAGTTTTTAAATGTGTTTCTCCGTTTTCTCATGCGTAGATCTGTTTTAATCATGGGTATTGCATTTGTGGCTGTGCAGAGGCTGGTTCGTTCAACTCTTGAACATCCACTTTACCTGTCAAAGTATGCACTTCCAACGTATGAGAAGGTCTGCGATAATAGTTAAATGTTGTTGGACATTGTGTGGCTGTGATGCTTATAGTTAAATGTTGTTAGACACTTTGTGGCTATGATGCTTATAGTCAGTTTGGTTTGCCTTCTTGTTAACTTGTGGAAATGATGTAGCAGGGATGGGCAGTAACGAAGGTCCGGAAAAAGCCCAAGCTGCTAAGATGTAATAAAATGCTTGCTGTTGATTGTGAGATGGTTCTCTGTAAAGATGGTACCGATGCTTTAGTGAGGGTGTGTGTGGTGGATGCAGATTTAAAGGTATAAAAGATCCATTTGTTTTGGCTTTTGCTTGTTGGGTATAATTTAAGCCCTTCAGAGATATATTTTTTAATCATTGAGGCCTAACTGAAATGTAAATGATTGAGTCCTAAAATATACATGATTATTTTGGCACCTTTCAATACAGTAACTTTGGACTTTATCCACTCAGGTAAAACTTGATGAATTAGTGAATCCATGCAAACCAGTTGAAGATTATAGAACTGAGATTACTGGAGTTACTGCTGAAGTTTTGGATGGAGCGTCTTGTTCATTTGGAGATATACAGGTTCGGTAATGGGTGACCTATTATATCAGATTGTCATTTGGTCTTCTTTGTCTGAAGCTAATCCATGCATTTTACAGATATCCATGAAGAAGTTATTATCGAGGGGAACTATTTTAGTGGGCCATAGTTTATATAATGACCTACAAGGTATTATGTTGAGCTCTTTTTGTTGGTTGGGTAAATGATGATAGAACTTGATGTTCGAACTTGTGTTGCAATGTGGTCATACATTGACACTCTCCCTTCTGCAATTTGTTTATTGCTGACAGCACTAAAGGTAGACCATGCAAGAGTGATTGATACATCATTTATTTTCAAAAGTTCAGATGGACGTTCACCTTCCTTAAATAATTTGTGTAAGGTAAGCTGCTTCTGTGTATGCATGCTTCTGTGCTTTCCATGATAAAAGTTAAGAAATTGAACCATCACATATTCATCAGAAGGCAAATAAAGCAACTGTTGGTGGTTTGTAGATGCAAGGCTGATTTTTCATCTATTTGTTGACAGTCTGTGCTGGGCTATGAACTTCGCAAAGCAGGTGATCCACACAACTGCTTAGATGATGCATGTGCTGCAATGAAACTTGTTCTTGCTAAGATCGAGCGTGGAGTTGATAATTACATTCCATTGATTCAACCAGATGTGAAAGATGCAAGTTACAATGTATGTTTCCTGTGTACCTCTAATTTTGACTGATGTGCTCATCAATGATTTATTTATTTGTTTTGTAATTATAGGTTCCAGAAATAGAAATGGCAAAGCTGCTACTTCACAAAATACCGGTTACTGTCCCCCGAGAAAAATTACGTAGACTGTTCCCTGCAAACTATACAATTGAAATCAAGGTTGAGTATATTCTGCGTGTATTTTTATTTTTATTTAGAAGATAAATACATGATTGTATTCAATACCTGGATAATTTAAGAGAACATAGGACTCGAAGAATAATGGCTTCTGATGAAGTTATTCATATGATAATGATAATGTGGTTGTAATTTTTCTTTAGAAGATAATACGTGATTGTATTCAATACCTGTCACCTTGTTTTCATTGTAAATTATAGGTTGTAGGGCTGTTTATGTTGTCTCTGCTTATCATGATAGCAACTGCATTTTGCTTGTCCATAGAATTTCCATCTTACAATATCTTTAGCATTTGCCAGCAGAAAATAGCCACCAAAGTAATAATCATGATGACGGTGATGAAAAAGAGTTACTGATATGATTTTTCAGTGGAGACAAAGCTTTTTATATCTCATCCCTTTTAATCATGCATGTGAAAGTAGAGAAAAGAGTTCATTTTGATATGTCTCCATATTTAACACATTTGTAGCAAACCTGGAGAAGCTATCAAAATTGTATGGATCTTGCAATATTGCTTTGAAAAGGAATCCACTATTTAGTGTGATAACTGTAAGAAACAATTTGAATCATTGCATTCCTCCCAGCCTACCCAATTTCAAACGAATTGACCTCAGACAGCCTTTCTCCAGGTTTGTTGGTGGCCAATAGTGAACTTTTAGCATCTTGGTTGAATCTTAGAATTATTAAATTTTGATTTATCGAGCTCATTCCCTTTTGTATGCATCTCCATGCTTAGTTTTTAACGTAATGAATAATTTTGTGGCAGACACATAAGGTGATTCAGGGAGTGGGATATTCTGTGCTTGCCATCTTTAAGAATCCAGAAGAGGCATGCCAAGCATTTGAAAATTTGATTGGCAGCCTAGAAAAGGTATGTGTTAGTTGCTGTGCCATATCTAAATATGCATACATGTATTAGTTTACTGCTAGTTTTCATGTCTTTGGAAGATAAGTTCTGTTTCAAACAGTTCATTGTTGATCCACTAAATACAAAGCATCATGAGCTATTGTGCTCTGCTGTGAGATTCTATTTTCTGCTGCAACCTTGCCTTAAATACGCTTGAATGAGTGAATTCAAATTCTGTGAATGCATGCACCTACTAAACTATGCTTGTTTGGGAGACTGCCCGCAAATTTTCGGATTTTAGGTATGCTGAATGAATGTTCGCATATTTCAGGACACATCTGGCCGGCCACAGAAACTAGTAGCACTTCAACTTGACACGGGAGGATCTGCTGGCATACGGGTTCGCAAAATGACACATGATAGCCATGTTTCACAGAAAAAGAGATCTTTTGAGGGCGAGGATTCAAGCGATCCCAAGAAACCGAAGATAGGCCAATGTGATGACCACTTGAAAGAGATTGAAAGATTGAAGCAAGAACTGGAGAAACAGGAGTTAAATCAGTGTGATGACCACTCGAAAGAGATTGAAAGACTGAAGCAAGAAATAAAAACAAAGGATTTTGAAATCACCGCCCAGGATAAGATCATAACCGAACTGAAAAGGAAATTGGAAGAAATGAAAAAAAAGAATAAGGAAACGCTAAGAATTGTCAGTCGCATTTTTAAGTCTGTTGCAGCTCACGAGGTAGGTAATCAAACCTTGCTTGCTATTGACAAGGCTGCCAAAGAGAATAGATTACCAGGGCAAAAGAAATGCGATTGAGAAATCCTGGATTTTGAAGGGCCCCAAGGTAGATGTCACCAAGGCGGATGTTTCTACCGTTTTTTATTTTTCCAATTTCCATTTGGATTTGATTGCCTACCAATTAAATTTGTTGTTTATGTAGCTTTTAATTGCATAGAAAGGAGATGTTCAACTTGATTATATTAACAAAACCCTAAAAGAACTGCTTGATTTCCTGTAGCTCTCTGTCGGAACAAGGGTTTTTATTTTTTCCCTTTCAATTTCTTTTTGAGTATTTTTATTTAATTTTATAATGTTGTGTTTATTGACCATATTGGTCTTTGTAATTTGTTTTTCTTTATTTTTTATGGGACTATTTTAGCCTCAACAAAACTTTATTTTTTAGAAATCTATTTGCTTTTATTGTTTGCACAAAATAAAAAATGAAAGAACTAAAATTAAATAAAAACAAAAGGACAGCTTTGTATAAGCGGTTTTGTCCAAGTTTTTTATGGATCTTTTAATTTGGGGATCAAGTGTTTTGGTTAAAGATTTTATTTTGTTTTCATTTTGATTCAGATAA